>NC_052150.1:152005423-152323406 GCF_902713615.1 Scyliorhinus canicula | reverse complement strand
AGGCTCGTGCCTCCACAGGACGCCATCTCCATCCATTTCCATGCTGCCCCCTCCCCATCCATTACCCACTTGCGTACCATCGAGACATTAGAACAAGAGAGAATATGACCATCTCCTCATGTCCCCATTCTGAATCCTCCCCCCCCCCCCCCCCCCCCCCCCTGAGGTTCCCATCAGCCAGAATCTTAACTGGATCATCCATGCAAACACTGTGGCTACAAGAGTAGGTCAGAAGCTAGGAATTCTGTGATGAGTAACTCTCCTAACTCCTCAAAGCCTGCGCACCATCTACACAGCACACTTCAGGATTGTGATGGAATACTCCCCACTTGCCTGCTTGAGTGCAGCTCCAACAACACTCGCGAAGCTTGACACCATCCAGGACAAAGCAATCCGCTTGATCAGCGCTCACCCACAAACTTAAACATTCATTTTCTCCCCCACCGACACACACTGACAGGAATGTGTACCGTGTACAAGATGCACTGCAGCAACTCATCAATGACAACCTCTTACAAACCCTTGACCTTTATTGTCTAGGACCAGAGCAGCAGATAGATGGGAACGCCACGTACAGGTTCCTTTCAAGCCATGCACCAATCTGACTTGGAACTATGTTGCTGTTCATTCTCTGTCACCGGGTCAAAATCCTGGTATTCCCTCCCTTACAGCACCAAATATACTTACAAACCATGGACTGTAACAGTTCAAGAAGGCAGTTTACCACCATCTTTTCCAGGGCAATTCGGGATGAGCTATAATGTAGGCCTAGCCAACGACGCCCACATCCTTTGAAAGAATATAAAAAGAGAAACACCATGATTTTGTATACTTGAAAATATTTCTACATTTTGGGTGGTTTTTTTTTAAAGAAAAAGATCTATTCAGTTTATTTTCTGTGCAGTGATCATCTTGCTGTTGTTGCTTAACAATTAATACAGCAATTTTAATATCTCTGCAAAGTGACATTTGTTTGGCTTCAGTGTTTAAAAAAAGCTGGAGTTCGATGTTGGCTAGTGTTTCACTTGAAATAAATAATCTTTGTGCGGGGCTTGGAGGTGTTGTTATTTAAACTGACTTGAAAAGTACCTGAGGGGTCTCTGGACCTCTTGAGCAATTTTCAGTACCTTGATTTGATTTTTAAGGAGGTCTGGACACTTGTCTAAAGTCTCAAAATATTTAAATTGCATCAATAAATGTATGAAGCTCCCTAATGGAAAGAATAATCCAGGCAGTATTACGATCCTGTTCCTGTAATTCCGGGTCCTACATCTTTGGTGCTGTAAGGTTCTGTTCCAGATCTCCACAAAATTGTTTTGTCTCGTTGCTTGAGGTTATTTGTGTGACTGTTCCTTTAAACCTTAGGAGGTGAGTGGAGTAACTCGATCTTTATCTATTGATTTTTTTGTTGGTGTTATTTCTTGTTAATGTGGCAGCCAGTGCAGGTGAACTTTCTATACCACCTCAATGGAACCAAGTAAATTTGGATGAGCCGAAAGGACATCCAAATCTATTCTGATTTTGCAATTTGTCCTGTAGTGACCTTTGCTTAAAAAAAGAGTTTCTAATAGCTGAGCAAAGGCCACTCTTTATGTTGTAAACAATGGACCCACTTTACAAATTCAGGAAACTGGATCAATAAGTGTATGAAACTCCCTGTGGGAAAGAGTAATCTCGGCAATGTAAAGGTCGTGTTCCATATGTGTAATTCAGGCATTGTGGCATAATATGTTGTGAAGTTTGGGTGGGTAAAGTTGTTGATCTATGAAATAAAACTTGTTTTACGCACAATTGTCCTTTTCAGTTACCAAGAACTGGTAGCCTTTTCAGTTACCAAGAAAAATATGTATGGTTTAAACGTTCAATCACTTTACAACAGGTAGCATCAATGCAAAGTTAATTTCTTTTTCAGGCTAACGTTGCACTTTAAATGAAAATGTAACCTGAATCTGGAGTCAAGGTGTGAGATCAGCTCCCCAGAGGGGACAGTCGTAATTTTGGCTCTTGGTGGAATGAGTTTGGTTTAATACCTTGGTTCACCATCAGTGGAAACATAAAAACGCTTTTCCCCATTGGAAACTTAACACTAATATATTGCGAATGCACATTGGTTGGGTTGCTTAAAATTAATTTGCAGAAAAATACGATTTTCCTGAACTTTAAGTATTTCTTTTAATCATCTTAAAACATAAAATGCATGCTCTTAACATTGAAAAGGAAAATAACTTTTCTGTAAATTTTGTACATGTAGCTTGCATTATGCTGGCTTGATTATTCATATTATCTCATTTATTTATTGTTTAGCTTTATTTGGGAATTATTTATGAATTTTATTTATTTGATTATTAAATTATTTATTTTGTAAATTATTCATCTTGCCTCATTTTTAAATTATTTAGGTTTTAATTTTGGTAGTGACAAAGGCCTTAACACTTTTGCACAACTTTCTTTGTATTGTAATAAAGTACTGAATGCTAATAGTATGGCCTCTTAAGATTGCAATTCTGTGATTTGGAATAGTGTATGCCAGTTGTCTGTCATGAACTCAGCTATTATTGCTGATGTGTTATACATTTTATTGTTTTTCATACTATTGCTTTAATTATTTTCCAAAATACAGCCAGCACAATAATAATAATGCGCTTGAAGTGATTTTTGAAATTATTTTTAGTTCTAGTGCTGGCCTCTCTTGCATGATTACCATTGACACTTTACTCAATGGAATAGAATGATATGCAACAATATAGAAGAAAGAATGTCCAATTATATAGCACCTTTCACAACCTCGGGTGCTCCAAAATACTTCTGAAGTGTAGTCACTGTTGCAGTGTAGGGAAATGTCTGCCCGATTTGTGCACAGCAAGGTCCCTCAAAGACTAATGAGATAAATGACCGCACAATTTTTTTCTATTAATTTTGGTTAAAATCCCAGTTTGCTGGATGCAGAAGCTGATCAAGCTGGCTTGTCAGATGGCAAAATTCCTCTTCATAGGCAATTTTGAGCCCAATGCATATTCACAGCCCACTAAATTAAAGTGAAGAGAAAGGGAGTCTTGCATTTATAGAAGTACCTTATCGTTTTTCTCAAAAGTACCTTAAAGTGTTTCATAGACTCAAGCACATTAAATATGAGCCTATTTCGAGCAAGATCAAGTTCCCAGCAAAGTATTGCTAGGCCAATGGCTTAAGCCTCTGACTGTGTCAGAAACCCTTTAGAACATAGAACTATACAGCGCAGTACAGGCCCTTCGGCCCTCGATGTTGCACCGACATGGAAAAAATCTAAAGGCCATCTAACCTACACTATGCCCTTATCATCCATATGCTTATCCAATAAATTTTTAAATGCCCTCAATGTTGGCATGTTCACTACTGTTGCAGGTAGGGCATTCCACGGCCTCACCACTCTTTGCGTAAAAAACCCACCTCTGACCTCTGTCCTATATCTATTACCCCTCAATTTAAGGCTATGTCCCCTCGTACTAGCCACCTCCATCCGCGGGAGAAGGCTCTCGCTGTCCACCCTATCTAACCCTCTGATCATTTTGTATGCCTCTATTAAGTCACCTCTTAACCTTCTTCTCTCTAACGAAAACAACCTCAAGTCCATCAGCCTTTCCTCATAAGGTTTTCCCTCCATACCAGGCAACATCCTGGTAAATCTCCTCTGCACCCGTTCCAAAGCTTCCACGTCCTTCCTATAATGAGGCGACCAGAACTGTACGCAATACTCCAAATGCGGCCGTACTAGAGTTTTGTACAACTGCAACATGACCTCATGGCTCCGGAACTCAATCCCTCTACCAATAAAGGCCAACACACCATAGGCCTTCTTCACAACCCTATCAACCTGGGTGGCAACTTTCAGGGATCTATGTACATGGACACCGAGATCCCTCTGCTCATCCACACTACCAAGAATTTTACCATTAGCCAAATATTCCGCATTTCTGTTATTCTTTCCAAAGTGAATCACCTCACACTTCTCCACATTAAACTCCATTTGCCACCTCTCAGCCCAGCTCTGCAGCTTATCTATGTCCCTCTGTAACCTGCAACATCCTTCCGCACTGTCTACAACTCCACCGACTTTAGTGTCGTCTGCAAATTTACTCACCCATCCTTCTGCGCCCTCCTCTAGGTCATTTATAAAATGACAAACAGCAACGGCCCCAGAACAGATCCTTGTGGTACGCCACTCGTAACTGAACTCCATTCTGAACATTTCCCATCAACTACCACTCTCTGTCTTCTTTCAACTAGCCAATTTCTGATCCACATCTCTAAATCACCCTCAATCCCCAGCCTCCGTATTTTCTGCAATAGACGACCGTGGGGAACCTTATCAAACGCTTTACTGAAATCCATATACACCACATCAACTGCTCTACCCTCGTCTACCTGTTCAGTCACCTTCTCAAAGAACTCGATAAGGTTTGTGAGGCACGACCTACCCTTCACAAAACCATGCTGACTGTCCCTAATCATATTATTCCTATCTAGATGATTATAAATCGTATCTTTTATAATCCTCTCCAAGACTTTACCCACCACAGACGTTAGGCTCACCGGCCTATAGTTACCGGGGTTATCTCTACTCCCCTTCTTGAACAAAGGGACCACATTTGCTATCCTCCAGTCCTCTGGCACTATTCCTGTAGCCAATGATGACCTAAAAATCAAAGCCAAAGGCTCAGCAATCTCTTCCCTGGCTTCCCAGAGAATCCTAGGGTAAATCCCATCCGGCCCCGGGGACTTATCTATTTTCACCTTGTCCAGAATTGCCAACACTTCTTCCCTACGCACCTCAATGCCATCTATTCTAATAGCCTGGGTCTCAGCATTCTTCTCCACAATATTATCTTTTTCTTGAGTGAATACTGACGAAAAGTATTCATTTAGTATCTCGCTTATCTCCTCAGCCTCCACACACAACTTCCCACCACTGTCCTTGACTGGCCCTACTCTTACCCTAGTCATTCTTTTATTCCTGACATACCTATAGAAAGCTTTTGGGTTTTCCTTGATCCTACCTGCCAAAGACTTCTCATGTCCCCTCCTTGCTCGTCTCAGCTCTCTCTTTAGATCCTTCCTCGCTTCCTTGTAAATATCAAGCGCCCCAACTGAAACTTCACGCCTCATCTTCACATAGGCCTCCTTCTTCCTCTTAACAAGAGATTCCACTTCTTTGGTAAACCACGGTTCCCTCGCTCGACCCCTTCCTCCCTGCCTGACTGGTACGTACTTATCAAGAACATGCAATAGCTGTTCCTTGAACAAGCTCCACATATCCAGTGTGCCCAACCCTTGCAGCCTACTTCTCCAACCAACACATCCTAAGTCATGTCTAATGGCATCATAATTGCCCTTCCCCCAGCTATAACTCTTGCCCTGCGGGGTATACTTATCCCTTTCCATCACTAACGTAAAGGTCACCGAATTGTGGTCACTGTTTCCAAAGTGCTCACCTACCTCCAGATCTAACACCTGGCCTGGTTCATTACCCAAAACCAAATCCAATGTGGCCTCGCCTCTAGTTGGCCTGTCAACATATTGTGTCAGGAAACCCTCCTGCACACATTGTACAAAGAATGACCCATCTAATGTACTCGAACTATATCTTTTCCAGTCAATATTTGGAAAGTTAAAGTCTCCCATAACAACTACCCTGTTACTTTCGCTCTTTTCCAGAATCATCTTCGCCATCCTTTCCTCTACATCCCTAGAACTATTAGGTGGCCTATAGAAAACTCCCAACAGGGTGACCTCTCCTTTCCTGTTTCTAACCTCAGCCCATACTACCTCAGAAGAAGAGTCCCCATCTAGCATCCTTTCCGCCACCGTAATACTGTCCTTGACTAGCAGCGCCACACCTCCCCCTCTTTTGCCCCCTTCTCTGAACTTACTAAAACACCTAAACCCCGGAACCTGCAACAACCATTCCTGTCCCTGCTCTATCCATGTCTCTGAAATGGCCACAACATCGAAGTCCCAGGTACCAACCCATGCTGCCAGTTCCCCTACCTTATTTCGTATACTCCTGGCATTGAAGTAGACACACTTCAAACCACCTACCTGAACACTGGTACCCTCCTGCGAAGTCAAATCTGTGCTCCTGACCTCTATACTCTCAATCTCCCGTACCCTAAAACTACAATCCAGGTTCCCATGCCCCTGCTGAATTAGTTTAAACCCCCCCAAAGAGCACTAACAAATCTCCCCCCCAGGATATTGGTGCCCCTCAGGTTCAGATGTAGACCATCCTGTCTATAGAGGTCCCACCTTCCCCAGAAAGAGCCCCAGTTATCCAGAAATCTGAATCCCTCCCGCCTGCACCATCCCTGTAGCCACGTGTTTAATTGCTCTCTCTCCCTATTCCTCATCTCACTATCACGTGGCACGGGCAACAACCCAGAGATAACAACTCTGTTTGTTCTCGCTCTGAGCTTCCATCCTAGCTCCCTAAAGGCCTGCCTGACATCCTTGTCACCTTTCCTACCTATGTCGTTAGTGCCAATGTGGACTACGACTTGGGGCTGCTCCCCCTCCCCCTTAAGGACCCGGAAAACACGATCCGAGACATCACGTACCCTTGCACCTGGGAGGCAACATACCAAACGTGAGTCTCTCTCGCTCCCACAAAATCTCCTATCTGTGCCCCTGACTATTGAGTCCCCAATTACTAATGTTCTACTCCTTTCCCCCCTTCCCTTCTGAGCAACAGGGACAGACTCCGTGCCAGAGGCCCGTACCCCATGGCTTACCCCTGGTAAGTCGTCCCCCCCACAAGTATCCAAAACGGTATACTTGTTACTCAGGGGAACGACCGCAGGGGGTCCCTGCACTGACTGCTTCTTCCCAGTCCCTCTTACAGTTACCCATCTATCTCCAGTCTTTGGTGTAACTATTTCCCTGAAGCTCCTATCTATGACCCCCTCTGCCTCCCGAATGATCCGAAGTTCATCCAGCTCAAGCTCCAGGTCCCTAACACGGTTTTTGAGGAGCTGGAGTTGGGTGCACTTCCCACAGATGAAATCAGCAGGGACACTGACGGCGTCCCTCACCTCAAACATTCTGCAGGAGGAGCATTGTACTGCCTTCCCTGACATCATCTCTAGATTTAAAAAATAACAAGAAAAAGAAAAAGAAAGGAAGAGCTTACCTGATATTACCTCAAACCCTGCTCCCGCTCAAAGGTAAGCAAATTTAAAGGCACTCACTCACCTTCACAACAGGCCCCTGCTCCCGCTTCCCAACCACCGTGGGGTGGGGGGGTTGGTTAGAGGAGGAGGTAGGGTGGGAAACACTCACGAAGTGTTTCGGGTTTAACTGTCACTTGCCAACAGCCTCTCCACAAACCACCTTCAACTTAGGCTGACCGCACTGCACGTATGCAAATTTCCCCAGAACAGCTGATCAGTAGCTCTGCTCTGCTGCCCTCTGCTGGATGATTGCCTTCACTCAAACTCCTCGGGTCCCCTTCGCAGATTCACCTTCAACTTAGGCTGACCGCACTGCACGTATGCAAATTTCCCCAGAACAGCTGATCAGTAGCTCTGCTCTGCTGCCCTCTGCTGGATGATTGCCTTCACTCAAACTCCTCGGGTCCCCTTCGCAGATTCACCTTCAACTTAGGCTGACCGCACTGCACGTATGCAAATTTCCCCAGAACAGCTGATCAGTAGCTCTGCTCTGCTGCCCTCTGCTGGATGATTGCCTTCACTCAAACTCCTCGGGTCCCCTTCGCAGATTCACCTTCAACTTAGGCTGACCGCACTGCACGTATGCAAATTTCCCCAGAACAGCTGATCAGTAGCTCTGCTCTGCTGCCCTCTGCTGGATGATTGCCTTCACTCAAACTCCTCGGGTCCCCTTCGCAGATTCACCTTCAACTTAGGCTGACCGCACTGCACGTATGCAAATTTCCCCAGAACAGCTGATCAGTAGCTCTGCTCTGCTGCCCTCTGCTGGATGATTGCCTTCACTCAACCTCCTCGGGTCCCCTTCGCAGATTCACCTTCAACTTAGGCTGACCGCACTGCACGTATGCAAATTTCCCCAGAACAGCTGATCAGTAGCTCTGCTCTGCTGCCCTCTGCTGGATGATTGCCTTCACTCAAACTCCTCGGGTCCCCTTCGCAGATTCACCTTCAACTTAGGCTGACCGCACTGCACGTATGCAAATTTCCCCAGAACAGCTGATCAGTAGCTCTGCTCTGCTGCCCTCTGCTGGATGATTGCCTTCACTCAAACTCCTCGGGTCCCCTTCGCAGATTCACCTTCAACTTAGGCTGACCGCACTGCACGTATGCAAATTTCCCCAGAACAGCTGATCAGTAGCTCTGCTCTGCTGCCCTCTGCTGGATTCCTTCATATGTTCTCCCATTGAGCTTTTTATCAACTGCTAGCAATATAATACAATGGCTGTTGTATGGAAAATTGGACATAATATCTGAAATTAACATGGATTACCAAAGAAAACAGAGCTTGGGATGTCACATCCAAAACTATTTAATGTCCCTGCCACCAATAAGAACCATTTCCATTCAACACCATCACCCTGGCTGGATATTCTAAATGGAGCAAGATAAATTTGTATTCACAGACTTTCTGGAATTAAACAATTGATGAAGACGAAGGGTGGGGAAATCATATCATACCTACTGTTGCTATCTCTATGGGGGACTTCAAAAGGAGCGTCAACACTCAGTTCTGTGGGGCTCACCACAATTGCTGTCTTCTTATGGATGATCCTCAAAGTAACGGGAAATGAGAACATATACAGGTACTGACACTCACTTCCAGAACATGAATATATTTCTCAAGACTAACTATTTATCTTGGCTCCTGAAGCTAGATTTTGATAGCTGTTTGTTTAGAAACCATAATGAAGGAATAGTATAGTGAAGGATACCATTGGAAATAATGCAAAGTGTGTCGAGCATGAACTTGAGGACTTCACTTCTGTCTAGGGTGTAGTGTGTGACTTTAAAAGGGCGAAGCTTTGTTGACTTAGTCACTCGTCATCAGTCCCTTGAAATGAAGGTGGCATCTACCAGACTTGATGATTTGTGTTCCCTTGGGTGATTCAGCAGGCCAATCCTGAAGTCACAGGCCTTTGGGCAGAGAGGACAAGAGTTGCCCTGAGGAACAGAAGTTCTTGAGCCAGGGTTCTTCTCTCTCTCTGACTTTTGTTGCTTCTCTGCAGCAAAGTTTATATGGTTAGTTTCTGACTGTTGTGGTTTGTTGATTGAGGTGCCATCACCTGGCATGGTTTATAACCAGATCCTCTCACACATTGATGTCAATTTGATCCCTTTACAGTGAGGAGTCAGAGTGCCCTTAAAAATGTTTTTCTGAATTTGGAGGCAGTTTTGCCAACACTTCGAGTTGAGGGTAGGATCAAGGGAAATGCCGATTTGGGGGAACCACAGATTTGAGCCAGGGAAGTGGGACAGAAATTTTCGGAAATGGGAGGAGATGGGGATTAAGGCACTAAAAGATTTGTTTCTTGGGGGTCGTTTGCAGGATTGAAGTTGCTGGGAGCGAAGTATGGGCTGGAGCAGGGGGAAATGTTTAGATACATGCAGGTTCGAGATTTTGCCAAGAAGGAGATACAGGGCTTCCCGGTGGAGCCGGCCTCCATATTGCTGATGGAGGTGCTGACGACAGGGGGACTGGAGAAGGGGGGAGTTTCGGCGGTTTACGGGTTATTTTGAAAGAGGAGAAGGCACCACTGGAGGGATCAAAGCAAAGTTGGAGGAAGAGTTGGGAGAGGATATGGAGGAGGGGTTCTGGTGTGAGGTGCTCTGGAGGTTGGGGCTGATACAGCTGAAGGTGGTACATCGAGCACACCTCACAAGGATGAACCGGCGCTTTGAGGGAGTAGATGTGTGTCAACGTTGCGGGGGGGGGGGGGGGGGGGGGGGTGCAAATTGTGTTCATATGATTTGGTCCTATCCAAAGCTGGAAGGAGATTTTTAGGGTAATCTCTAAAGTGATGCATATTCGGCGTGTCGGACCAGCTGGGGTTGGAAACGGGTGCGGAGGCAGATGTTGTAGCCTTCGCCTCGTTGATCGCCCGATGGCGAGTCCTGTTGGGATGGAGAGCAACCTCTCCACCCTGTGCCCGAGCGTGGTGGGAGGACCTGTTGGAATTCTTGATTCTTGAGAAGGTTAAGTTTGAACTGAGGGAGAAGGATTGAGGGGTTTTACAATTCATGGGTATTATTCATTGTGCACTTTCAAGAATTGGATTCCTTTTCGTTATTCATTTATGTTAACATGTGGACAGTTGTTTGGGGGTTGCTGGGATGATGGGATTGTTATTGATATGGGGATTGACATCATATTTGTTACTGCTTATTGTTTATTGTTGGTGGTGCAAATTTGGGAGAAAATGTGAAAAAGGAGAATAAAAATATTTTTAAAAAATAGCATGTGCCACCTTCAATTGTGAAAGAGTAACTGCATGCGGATGCAGTAACCAGACCAGTAAAGCTGATTTTGCACAAGTACAAGGAGAGAGTGTCTCCTTATTGCTTTATTTAATGCACCACCGCAATATTATTGCTTGAATGTCTCCACCATTTCCATGTGGCTCCATTCTTGCACCTTCAGATTGTTTCCTATGCCAAGGAGACAGGCCTATGTCTCCAAAGGAAGACGTTGACTGAATTTGTAAAAGCATTCTGCTTTGAATGTTGGACTTAATACCTGTTTATCGAGCATTATCCTTACTTGATCTTCATTTTGACAATGTGAATGTTGCCAGCATCAACCCTACGACTAGCAAGTTTCTTCTGAATCCTCCACATTCATAGGAAGATGTGACGGCGAAGCTGTTTTGTTGTAAAGCAATCCTAAATCGATTTCAAAGGTACCTTCCTTTGAAAACAAAACCTGTATTGTTCCTTGTTGGCATTTTTCTTGAGATATGAGGAATCTTAGCTTTCTTAGCATACTCCAAACATGTTGTAATTGTTTACTATGAACAGTTAAGTCATTTGTCTAAGTGCAAATGTCAAGGTGATAAATTTAAAGTGCTGTCAGGAATATTTGGGTTCTAACATTGTCAGATGAGATTGCATTGTACTACTGATGTACCTTCCTGCCTTATAGCAAATATTATAGCATGGCCATTTTCCTGTCATTATTCATGATGACTTAGATTCCTTTACCTCAAGTTAAAAACTTATTTTGCTGGATTGGAATGTTTCAAAGGTAGGTATCCTTTAAACAGTAGGACAAAAACACTTGTGAAAATTAAAGGAATATGCTTCCTCACAGAGACACTTCTTTATGAACTCAACAGCCATAACATTTTAACTTGCCCTCTACAAGCAAATAACGGGCCTCTTCAATGCCATCTTCCTGAAATATCATTGTAACCCTTGATGTCATCGGAATCTAGAGATCCCTGCTTAAAATGACTGAACCTTCACAGGCCCCTTGAGAATTCCAAAGATTCACCTCTTGAGTGAAGAGATTCCTCCTCATCTCGGTCATAAATGGCCAGCCCTTTATCCTGGGAATATGTCCCCTGGTTCGAGAATCCCCCGCCAGGGGAAACATCCTTCTTGCGTCTACTCTGTCGAGCTTTTTTAAGAATTTGTACACTTCAGTAAGATCACCTGTCATTCTTTCAAACTTTGGAGAATATAGGCCCTTTCTCCTCTATCTTTCCTCCAAAGGCAATTTGCCATCCCAGGGATTAGTCTGGTGAATCTTCATTGCACTCCCTCAATGGCCAGCATTTCCTCTCTTGTTTAACATTACACACAGTGTTGCATTGCGGTCTCACCAAGGCTCTATACAACTGCAGCAAAACTTCCTCACTTGTACTCAAATTGCTTTGCTATAAAGGCTTGTTGCATCTGCATGTGAACGCTCAGTGACTTATGACCAAGACCACCCAAGTCCTTTCGGAAGTCAAAAATTTGAAAACTAACGTTGTGCTTTCAGATAATGCCATTAAGTAGTTGAAAAATAAGAGGGGATCAAGGATAGAGAAAGTAGAGAGGCATGAGTTTGGAGAGGTGGGGAGGAGCTATATAGGAATTTTGCTCAGGTGGGTTAATGGATGGGAGGAGCATGGCAAAGGAGGTTGGTCTCAGTCTTGGTGACAAAGAGGCTTCTTGCACTGAATTTTGGAGGTGAGCATGGAGGGGATAATTGAGTAGTGGAGAAAATAAGCCAATGGTCACTTTTGCATTCCTGAGAGAATTAACAATTTAAAATCTCCAATTTGTGAAAGGCGGTTTCTCCCGAAGCAAGGGATCTCTTAAGTTTTGTTGTATGTCACCAGGGAGACCTGAGATTCATGGCAAGATATGCTAATTGATTCAAGCCATAAATTTGCCATATGAATGTAGTGGCACATAAACTGGAGAGTGAAAGTGAGCAATTAAGTTATAAAGCAAATCTGTTGCCTGGTCAATCTTGTCAGTCCTATCCTCTATGGTTTGATTTTACAAAAAAATGGCACATATGGGGTATTTGTTCATGGAATTTGAATGTTGCTGGCAAGGCCAGCATTTATTCCTTCTTCCTAATTGCAATTGAGAAGGTGGTGGTGGGCTGCCTTGTTTGCCACTGCAGTCCATGCAGTTTAGGCGCATCCACACTGCTTTTTGGGAAGCAGTTCATTGATTTTGACAAGTGACAGTGAAGGAATGGCGAAATGTTTCAAAGTCAGGATGGCGTATGACTTAGAGGGGAACTTGCAACTGTTGGGTTCCCCCACACACCCAAGATGGTAGAGTTCTGGGTTTAGAAAGGTTTTTGGCGTGTTGTTGCAACAATTAGCTTGCTGTGGAGGGAGTGAATATTTAAGGTGGTTAATGAGATGCCGATCAAGCGCTGCTTTGTTCCTGATGGTTGGAGCTTCTTAGGTGTTGTTGGAAATGCACACATCCAGGGAAGTGGAGAATATCCCATTATATGCTGCCTTGTGAATGGAGGATAGGCTGTAGGGAGTCAGAAGGCGATTTGCACACTGCAGAATTCCGAGCGTCTGACCTGTTCTTGTAGCCACAGTATTTATAAAGTTGTTCCAGTTACGTTTCTGGTAACCGGTTACGCCCCCAGGATGTTGATGGGGAATTTAATAATGGTTATATTTTTATTTTTATATTCTTTTATGGGATGTGCTGCTGCTGTCTAGGCTTGCATTTGTTGTCCATCCCTAACTGCCACAGCACTTCAGAGAGCAGTTAAGAGTCAACCATATTGCTGCGGAACTGGTGTCACATGTAGACCAGATCAGTTAAGGTTGGCAGAACAATATGGGTTTTTGCAGCAATTAATGGTGGTTTCATACTGACGCCAGCTTTATAATTCCAGATTGATTAGTTGAATTCAAATTCCACCAGTTGTTATGGTGGGATTTAAACCCGTGTCCCCAGAACGTGAGGCTGGGCTTTTGGATTAGTAGTCTATTGACGTTAGTATTACACCACTGTCTCCTCCTGTCGTTGAAAGTTAAGGGGAGGTGATCAGATTCTTTCTTGTGGGCGATAATCATTGGCTGGTAATTATGTGGCATGAATGTTACTTTCCACTTATCGGTGCTAGACAGAATGCAGTCCAAGCCTTGATGGATGAGGCTTGGGCTGCATCATTATCTGAATAGTTCTGAGTGGAACTGAACAATGTACTATCACCACAGATGATTGGGCCTGAGACAATGTCCTGAAGAATTCCTGGGACAAGCCAAGCACAATCATCATCCTTTTGTGCTGGAATGTGTATCCAGATCCCATTAACTTCAATATTCCTTGATGCCACATGATCAAATATTGCCTGGTTATCAAGGGCAGTTAGTGTCCTCTGACCCTGACCTCTAGAATTGCTTATATTTGGACTACGACCATAGTGAGGCCTTTAAACCAAGTGGTCCTGGCGGGATTCAAACTGAGCATCAGTGAGCAGGTTATTGGTGAGATGCAAGTGTCATTTGATAACACTGTCAGTGACACTTTCCATCACTCTACCGATGAGTGAAGACTGCTGGGGTGGTAATTAGCCAGATTGGATTTGTCCTGCATTTTGTGGACAGGACAATTTTCTTCTTTGCTGGGTAGGTGCCAGTGTCATACCTGCACTGGAACAGTTTTGCCAGTGGTGTAGCTCCACCTGCTTTATCAATGACCTTCCTTCCACCATAAGGTCAGAAGTGGGGATGTTTGCTGATTACTTAAAAAAAAAATTTAGAGTACCCAATTAATGTTTTCCAATTAAGGGGCAATTTAGCGTGACCAATCCACCTACCCTGCACATCTTTGGGTTGTAGAGGCGAAACCCACCCAAACATGGGAAGAATGTGCAAACGCCACACTGACAGTGACCCAGAACCGGAATCGAACCTGTGACCTCGGCGCCGTGAGGCAGTAATGGTGTTTGCTTATAATGATTGCACAATGTTCAGTACCATCGTGACTCTTCAGATGTTGAAGCAGTCCATGTCCAAATGTAGAAAGATCTGGACAATATGCAGGCTTGGGCTGACAAGTGGCAAGTAATATTAGTGCCACAGAAGTGACGGGCAATGACTATCTCCAACAAGAGAGGATCTAACTGTTGCTCCTTGACATTCAATGGCAATACCATTGCTGAAACCCCCACTATTAACATTGACCAGAAACTGAATGCATTAGCCGTATCATTTTCTCTATAACAGATCATAGAATCCCTACAGTGCTGAAGGAGGCCCTCTGGTCCATTGAGTCTGCACTAACCCTCCAAAATAACACCCTAGCCTAGGCCCGCTCCCCACCCTATCCCCAGAACCTTGTAGCCCCACCGAACCTTTAGACACTAAGGGGCCATTTGGCATGGCCAATCCACCTAACCTGTACTACTTTGGACTGAGGAAACCAGAGGAAACCCATGCAGACAAGGGGAGAACATGCAAACTCCACACAATCACGCAAGGCCGGAATTGAACATGGGTCCCTGGTGCTGAGAGGCAGCAGTGCCAACTGGTCTACAGTTTCCTGCTTTCTGTCTCTAAATACTGTGGCTACAAGAGCAGGTCAGAGGTTTGGAATTCTGCGGTGAGTAACTCACCATCTAACTCCCCAAAGCTTGTCCACCATCTATAAGATACACGTCAGGATGAAGATGGAATACTCTCCACTGTCCTGCCTGAATGCAGCTCCAACAACACTCTCAAAGCTCGACAGCATCCAAGACAAAGTAGCCCACTTGATTGGTATCCCTTCCAGAAACATTCAATCCCTCCACCACCAGTAAACATTGGTAGCCACGTGTACCGTCTACAAGATGCACTGCAGCAACTCACCAAGGCTCCTTAGATAGCACCTTCTAAACCCACGACCACTACCATCTAGCAGCACAAGAGCAGCAGATACCTGGAAACAACAGCACCTGGCCGGTTCCCCTCCCAAGAAACTCACCATCCTGACTCCCAAGGGCAACTGAGGGATGGGCAATAAATGCTGGCCGAATCAGTGATGCTGGCATCCGGTAAATAAATTTTTTTAATAACCTACAGGATGTTGTTGGAGCCCATAGCCTTTACTGTATGCAGTGCTTTCAGCTGTTTCTTCATCACATTAAGTGAACTGGATTGACTGAAGACTGCCATCTGTGATGATGTGAACTCAGAGACTGAACTTTCTGATCTGCATTGTGGATGCCACTAGTTGTATTCACACAAACTTTGAGGCAAGGATAAAATCTAAGAACTCTTAAGGGGCCATAACCTCCAAGCTCTCCAGTGTCGGATTGGAAGGGGGGGGGGGGGGGGGGGGGGGGGGATGAAACATACCCCAGATGTTTCTGATAGGGTTGTTCCAATAGTTATACAGAAAACATTAGAAGAATTAAAACCACATCTAACTTTGGGCCAACTGTTGCAAAGAACCCAGGAGACCCACTCTGACTTGCCCAACCACAAGTTCAAGCCCTCCACTGTAACTGCCTCTGCCCCACCAAAGGCCTGATTGTCTGCCCTTCTCTGGGCTGGACCTCCAATGCCCCCACTCAAATCCTATCCATTTACCTTCTCCCTGCCTTTTAAATTTCAACAGAATCTTTAAATTTATCTGGTTTGCGGCAGCTAGTCCTCTTTCACTTCAGTACAGGGTGGACTTTGATGCTGGGCCTCTAGGACGAGCTGGGCTGCCTGCATCTCAGCTGGCCTGAGTTGGAAGGTTAGGTGAGTCAGGCCTGCAAGAAAATCGATGCAAGTAATTGGGCATGAGTGCAATCTGATGCTGATTGCCACTCTGAGGAAGTTATATCCCCTTGTTTACTTCAAGGACAGAAACCCACGGCCGCTACCATCTAGATGGGCAAGAGCAGCAGATACCTGGAAACCCCACCACCTGGAGGTTCCCCTCCAAGTCATTCACCACCCTGACTTGGAAATATATCGCCGTCCCTTCGCTGTCACTGGGCAAATCCTGGAACACCCTCTCTAACAGCACATTGGGTGTACCTCCACCTCAAGGACTGCAGTGGTTCAAGAAAGCAGGTCACCACCACCTTCTGAAGAACAACTAGAAAATTAGGGATTGCAATAAGTGACACTAACCAGCGACACCCACATCCCATAAAAAATACAAGTGGATAATTGTGAGACATCACCCAAAGAATGAAGGGAAAGGTAGAATAATTGTTTTATTTTAATTTTATGGAGTCTTGTTAAGACGGGGAATGGGAGTGAAAGAAGTGTCAAAAAGAGAGGTGCATAAATATCTGAAAGAGTAGAATTTAAAAGGACACTGAATGCAGGAAACATCAGAAGTGGTTGGCTCTTTCTAAACTGTAAAATTTTGTTTCTGTTTCTTACATTCTAAATACTTTCATGTCATAAATTCACTTTCTGCAAACCCTCAGACTTGTGCAGTAATGTTTTTTGTTTAAATATCAATATGCAGTTGCAACAGAACGAGTATTCACTAGACTTTTCCAAACATGTTTCTTTTATGAGAATTGAATCCCAGAGTTAACATTCTTTCCTCATTTAGCTTGTGCTCGTCTTTTATTTGGCCTTTTTCTCTTAGTCTGTTGTTCTGGATTCAGATGTTTCACTTTCTGTGCATGTACTCTTCTAAGTACTTTGCCAGAAGAGATTTGCAATATTAACACCTACAGTCTGTTCAAAACCTCAGTGAAGGACTATTTAACCCAACTGCCTAGGCATTTGACTTAATCATGCATAGTACCAGTCTCGTACAAGCATCTGTTTAGTAGGTAAACTCCCATCAAATCCATTCTTGCACTACATAAAGTAGTCAATTTAGTATTCTTCTTGAAACTTAAATGCTAAAATATGTTTCATTAAATGTCCCCTACAACAGTTTATTACTTCAACTTATTGCCTGTGGTCATACTATATTATATATGAGCCTCTCAACCATTTTGCCTCCAATTTACTTTGTTTTGTTTCACAATATCTGTTTTCTTTCACTTCTGATTTTAGCATGTCAGATTAATAAAGAAGGACCAGAGATTTCAGAATATTTTGTTGCATTACTTTCAAAATATATTTGAATATGTTGCTGCCTATATTAGCTTCCAAAATTATTTTTTATTTTGATAAAGCAGATGATTGTAGAATCAACATTGCTCCTTTTTTTTTCATAATAACTTAATTATCTGGATCTTTCCAGTTCTTTCCTAATGTCCCTGATTTACAAGCTTTTAAAGGAAATCCTTCACAAACTTATCATCCCAACTATGTATAGTCATCAACTCTTTTGTTTTCTTCTGGGCCAAATGTGTTACTACTTGTGTGTCTGCAGGAGTAAAATTTGACAAACTTTTGCTTATTTTACCCTATTTAAATTAACCTAATTATACATGATTTTGAAGAGCTTTGAAGCCATTTGTAATTTTTATCTGCCTTTTGCTGGAATTCTGAAGGCAAAAAAAGCCAGTTGGAAGTTAAAGAAAAATAGACATAGACATAGAACAGTACAGCACAGAACAGGCCCTTCGGCCCTCGATGTTGTGCCGAGCAATGATCACCGCACAGACAGCGACCCAGCCTGGAATCGAACCTGGGACCCTGGAGCTGTGAAGCATTTATGCTAACCACCATGCTACCGTGCTGCCCGCTAAAAATAGTGTAATGTTTAAATTTTTTTTGACGGTATCATGCTTTTAAGGAAAAATAAAAGTCACAGACAAAAGAAGACATTTCAACCCATCAACATTTTATGTATTCTGTCATTTAGATATAGCATCCAGCTGAATTTGCAGCGCCAGTGGTACTTTTACCTTTCTTTAACCATTGCTGTATCTTAATGAAAAATGTATATTTTACAATGTAATTCATTCTTTCAGAATTTGCTTGTTATCAATCAACTTAATAGCTAAAGAATAGTTTCAGCACAGAAAGAGGCCATTCAGTCCACCAGGTCCATGCTGGTTCTCTGCAAGAGCAATGGCACCCAGTCCCTCTACCTGTAGCCCTGCAAATATTTGTTTGAAGTGCATGCGGAATTCCCTTTTGAAAGCCACAATTGAATCTGTCTCCACTTCCCTTTCAGGCAATGTATTCCAGATCGTTACAACTCTACATGAAAATGTTTTCCCCCATGTCCCCTTTGATTTTTTTTGCCAGTCACCTTGAATCTGTGTCCTCTGGTTCTCAACTCTTCCACCAATGGGAACTGTTTACCTCTATTTAGTCTATCTAGACCCCTCGTGATTTTCAACTCTTCTTTCAAATCTCCTCTTAACCTTGTTTTCTGTAAGAAGGACAATCCCAAATTCTCCGCCTTATATCCTCTGCCTTTAAATTAAAGTAAAACTGAAAAATTATACTCTGGTTTTCATTTTTTTAGAGAGGAAAGTGTAATTGAGGATAGGGGAAGAAAATTAGTACAAAAGGCTGCAGATGCTGACCACCTGAAATAAAAACTTAAATTGCTGGAAGGACTCAGCACGTCTGGCAACATCTGTGGAGAGAGAAAAACAGAATTGATGTTTCGGATTGATGACTTTTAGTCAATGTTCTGTAAAAGATGGGATCAATCGGTGATATCCATAGAAAAAATAATCGGACACTCTGGATTGGGCAGAGGTAATTAGCTAAATGAGCATTTTCCCTCAAGGTTTTTAGGTGCTCTTACATAGGCTTGAATGTTTGTGAAAATATTATTGTTTGCTTAGTTCAGTCCAGGTGCTTAGAGTATAACAAAGAATTTAATATTTTTTGTCCTTGGATGACCGAATAGTAACTTTTTTCCAAAACTAAATTGCTGTTATTTTCACCATACTACATGTCTTCCTCAGATATATATTTAATAAAGTAATTGATAGCATTTATTAAATGAATCCGCCACGAGGACAGCACGGTGGCGCAGTCGTAACACTGCAGTCCCACGGCGCCGAGGTCCCAGGTTTGATCCCGGCTCTGGGTCCGTGTAGAGTTTTGCATATTCTCCCCATGTTTGCGTGGGTTTCGCCCCCACAACCCAAAAGATGTGCAAGGTAGGTGGATTGAACATGCTAAATTGCCCCTTAATTGGAAAAAATAAATTGGGTACTCTAAATTTATTTTTTTTAAATGAATCCGCCACCTATTTTTTAATTGCAGAAAATAGTTAAAATGTTTGATTTTGATTAGGTAAGGTGTGTTTTAATATTTTGTTTGATATCTCACTGAAAAATACAGGCGTTTTGTTAACGGGAAAAAAAGCTACACTAATGGAAGTGTCGGCAATCACCAAAGGATTTCAATACAAGAAACTAGGAGAGCTGAAACTTAGTAAAATGTCGGTTTGATTAATTTAGTAAAATGTAGGTTTGATTAACTTATTAAAATGTAGGTTTGAATAAGTTTCTATCCAAAATCACAAATGTAGCAATTACAATGGTTAGAATGTTTGATACTAAAACTATCTAAAGCTTTATTTTTCCAAAAAGCTGGAAGGCAATAAATCTTTACTTCTTTGGTGAAATAGGGCAAAAAGAATACCCAGTGTTAAGATTCTTCAATGTGAAAAAGCCACCTAAATTGTTTGTGGTAATGCATTATATAGCCAACAGATACCATGACAATAAGTTCATACATTATGCACAGAAAAAAAATCATTTTTACTGAAGCTTTGTTTCACAATTTATGTCATAGTTCCTTTAAAAATATAGTGATTTATTAAACCAAGATCGTCTACAACAGTAATGGATTTTGATATGTTTTTGTTGACATATTTTACATTATTTACGAGAAGATGGTTATGCATAATAGAGTTGAAATTGTGGTCCTGTTTACAGAAATGGTGGTGCTAACATTCCAAGTGAAATATGGAGCTTTCTAATAAAAAGGTGCATACTGGTTTATCAGGCTTCTTGACTGAAAGCATTGCCTCCGTTTTACCGTTTTTTCTTTAAGTATCTTGTATAACTCTAAGATGCTCTCTCGGAGGTATTTTTTGAAGCTTGTGTCTTGACTGTCTCTTGTGCACTTTCTCAAGCACTGGTATGGTGACAACCAAAATTATATGACCAGATAATTTATTTTGTAGTAATTGGTAGACTAAATATTGTCCAAGGTACTGGAGGTAACTTTCCTGCTCTTTTTCAAAATAATGTCATGGGCTCTCTAAAGCACACCTGAGGGACAGATACCACTAATTGTGTATTAATTGTTTTTTAATTGTATTCACGTGGTAGGTATTAACCGGGATTCACTTGTGCTCCTATAAATAGGATCAGATTGAGCCATAGCTGACATGGCTAAAATGCAATGAGATTTTTTTTGTCCTCGAGGTGTCATTGGCTAGTCCTCAATTTGAGAATGATATCTACTAATCATTGCCGGTTTCTGTCATGGATCTTCCTGTGCCTAACCAGGCCAATTCTTGACTCTCACATCTTTAGGCACATGGGGTAGGTGTTGTATGAGTTGGTGGAATCTGGAATGCAGCAGTTGCTTCCTTTTTTTCTCTTTGCCATCGCTCTGCCTCGTCGTTGGGACGTGAGACTCAGACCACGATTCAGTTTGAAGGACAAGTTGTAAAATGATTGGTAGCAAGCTCCTCTCTGTCATTAAGATCAATGCCGCTGTACATCGAGGAGTTTGTCAGGGTGCCTTTGGAATGTTTTTGTTGTCCTCCCTTGGGACATTGCCCATTTGAAAGTTGAGATCCTGGTGGGGTAGACATTGTTTGGTCATCCGGACACTGTCCAGTCCGTTAAAATTGATTTTGCAGGAGTTTTGCATAAGTGCTTAGGGCACTGGCTTCAAAAAGGACAGTAGTGGTTGTTCGACAGTCCACCCTCGACAGTCCACCCATTGAATGCAAAGGATCATAGAATGTACAGTGCAGAAGAAGGCCATTCGGCCCATCGAGTCTGCACCTCCCCTTGGAAAGAGCAACTTAAGCCCATACCTCCACCCTATCCCCGTAACCCAGTAACCCCATCTAACCTGTTTGGACACAAAGGGCAAGTTAGCATACCCTATCCACCTAACCTGCACATCTTTGAACTGTGGGAGGAAACCGGAGCACCCAGACGAAATCCATGCAGAGAGGGGGAGAAAATGCAAACTCCACACAGACAGTGACCCAAGCTGGGAATCACACCTGAGACCCTGGTGCTGTAAAGCAACAGTGCTAACCACTGTGCTACCATGTCGCTCTTGCGGCAGAGGCATTGCCTATGGCATTTTTCTAGCACTGTTAGTGTCTCAGTGCATAGTCCAGATCTCGTTGCAGTTTAGGAGTGTGATGCCGACAACTACTCTGCACACTCGGACTTTTATTGATTCGTGGAGATCTTTATTGTCAAGCTTTCACCTTAGTTTGTAGAAGGTTGAACTGGTGCAGCTGACTGGTGTTTGATTTCTTTGTCAGTGGTGGCCTTTTGAGAGAAGTGGCTGCCAAGGTGTGGGAATGCTCAACATATTTCAGAGTTTCCTCCTTCAACATAAAAAGGAGAGAAAATATTTGATTGACCAGAAGTGAGTTGGTATATAGGTTTTCTTTTGGGAACGTTGACGGACCGGCCAAGATTCTTATTTGCAGAATTGGAGAAATCGGAGTGGTTTGCAAATCTAGTGTACAGTAGACATTCATCCGCAAACTGTAGCTAATGTAGCACGGCAACAAGTGGATAGCACTGTAGCTTCACAGCACCAGGGTCCCAGGTTTGATTCCCCGCTGGGTCACTGTCTGTGCGGAATCTTCACATTCTCCCCGTGTCTGCATGGGTTTCCTCCGGGTGTGGCAGTTTCCTCCCACAGTCCATAGACGTGCTGCTTAGGTACATTGGCCATGATAAATTGCCCTTAGAAATCAAAAAGGTTAGGAGGGGCTATTGGGTAATGGGGATAGGGTGGAAGTGAGGGCTTAAATGAGTTGGTGCAGAATCGATGGGCCGAATGGCCTCCTTCTGCACCGTATGTTCTATGTTCTATATCTATGATCAGTTTATTTTTGGCATGGGTTGAGATTACAATTTTCCACCTACATGGTATTTAATGTTGAGGCTAGAGGTCAGTTGATCTTTGATGGAGGTGAATAGTCAGATTGTAAATAGCATGGGGGCTTTCACACCCTTGCTTGACACCAGTTTGGATTTTGAAGGCATCTTTTTCAGATCTCCCACTCTCAACAGTTGCAGTTATATCATCATGAAGCAATTGCAGGATTGTGGTGAAGATGCCTGGAAATCCAAATCTTTGGAGTACAATCTATAGAGCTTCATGATTTACTGAGTTGAATACTTTGGTCAAGTCAATGAATGCAATGATGTTGTAGGAATAAAATTAGTTCACCTGGATGTGTTTTTATTAATGCTCTATTTTGTTGCTTCCAGATCATTATTATTTGCTATCTGGGGCTAGTTTAGCACACTGGGCTAAATCGCTGGCTTTTAAAGGAGACCAAGGCAGGCCAGCAGCACGATTCAATTCCCGTACCAGCCTCCCTGAACAGGCGCTGGAATGTGGCGACGAGGGGCTTTTCACAATAACTTCATTGAAGCCTACTCGTGACAATAAGCGATTTTCATTTCATTTATTGGCTATGGAAGCTGCAGACATTAGAATTGCCTGCTCTGATTGGATATATTCCTGGAAGCTTCACATGTGCATCTCACTCCAATGCTCTGCCACCCCACACTCTCCCCATTGGTTGCCCAACCATATGCATTTGTGAGGCCCAGTGCTAAATGGAAAGTCAACTAACACTTCATTACCTGACTGAATATTTCTTTTTTTTTTGTTTTTGTTTTTATAAATTTAGATTACCCAATTCATTTTTTCCAATTAAGGGGCCAATCCACCTACACTGCACAACTTTGGGTTGTGGGGGTGAAACCCACAGAGACACGGGGAGAATGTGCAAACTCCACACGGACAGTGACCCAGAGCCGGGATCGAACCTGGGACCTCAGGGCCGTGAGGCAGTAGGGCTAACCCACTGCGCCACTGTGCTGCCCTCTGACTGAATATTTCTTGACCATCAGTCAAACAGTCCCCATCCTCAATAATTTTGTTACTGATAGAAGTGTGGAGGGAAGATTTTTAAACGCCTAGGCACGATTCTCCCAATAGGGAACAAAGTCCACTAGCGAGCCCGTTTAGCCACATTTAGCGACTCGCGTTGAATAAGGGACCTGAACAGGGAATGTGCATCCGAGGCCGCACATCTCCCTGTTTTGTACAGTTGGGAACATTTTTAATGGCCTCCTGATCTCCGATGCTCCCTCCAGGATGGATTCTCATCTTCTGCCTTCCACAAATACAAGTTAGTTGAAAACTTTGCTGCCTATGTCTTAACTGGCACCAAATCTTCTTAACCTGTCACCCCTAAGTTCGCCACCATATATTGGTTTAAGCATACCTTGGTTTTAAATGTTCCCATCCCTGTTCTCAAATCCTCTCCTTCTGACTGTTGCCTCCTCTAGTCCTACAACTGTAAGAGGTATCTGCGCTCTTCTAATTCCAACCACATGGGCATCCCCAGTTTTAATTGCTCCATCATTGGCGGCTGTGCCTTCAATTGCCAAGGCACGGAGCTTTGTTTCCTTCTTTAAGAGGTTCCTCAAAACCTCGCTCTTTGATCAAAGTTTTTGTCATATGTCCTAGTATATTGTGTTTTGGTGGCAAAATATGTCTTGTGTGATTAACCTTGGGATTATTTTGCTACTTTGAAGGTGCTCTGTAAATGCAAGTTGATCTATATACTGAGTATCACCTGAATACACTAAGTAAATCAGTTGTGGCTTGGACAGTTGCTGTTGTGCTGAATCACAGCACACACAAAAAAAGCTGAACATTGTACTGAAATTTTTAGAAAACAAAATTTACCAAAATGCATGCCACACCAGAAAATAAATTTTATGCGATCAGAGCTTAGACCTCTTCTTAAACAATTTCAGATTTATCATCAGAAACTATTATTATGTACTTGGCTCCACCTCATACCCAATATTCCATTAGTTATATTGCTATATCGCTGCAGCTTAGGTCATAAAAAATGTCCATGTCTCTGGAGCCATTGGATTTCAGTTTTTAAATTGAATAAAGTGATCTCGTGTCAATTAAAAAATGAAGACTGCACTCTAGAGCACATTTCCACTGTGCTGTGTTAACCCAATGTTCTTACAATTACACAGTTCATCCTTGAGGTTTTTCCCTGCCTAGCTGATGCTCTGTAAGTACAAAACTGAATGAGAAATATTTTTATCAAGAGCTTCCATTTCACTGAGGTGACTGCAGGCCAATAACGAGCTCTGAATACTCAGCTCACACTTTGACAGCTGGGATCAATTCCACCAGAGCAAATAAGGCAATCCAAAGCATTCTAAAACTATCAACTGCATACTGAATCAAATAACCCACAACTTCTTAAAATAAGTAACTTTGCCACAAATTCACCCTTTTTTGTGGATGATTGCATGACATTGTGGCCTTGATGGATCTCTTACTGAGGGGTGATGATACCATCCCCCTAAATGAACTCCCCCTGCCCTGCACCTTCTGGTCCTCTGGTGCCTTCTGCTCCTTTGAACATCTTACCCTTTTCCATTTTGGTCTCCTCTCATTTAAAATCTTCACCTCTGCCACCCACTCAAGTATCATAAAAGTGCACTCACCAAAATATCTTCACAGCTTTCCTCCCTTGTCCTCTGCAATGAGTAACTGTTCATCCTCCGTGATTTCAACATCCAGCTCAATTCATCATGCTCCACTTCTGTGAATTCACTGCCCTCCTAACCTCCCTTAATTTGCCCCTCTATGTACCTCTCAAACACATTCACATCCAACCCTTTGAACTGTGTGCCAGTCACAGGATTTCACAGGCCATTTCCTGCCATTGCTCTCCACCCACATCCCCAACCCCACTCAAATTCTATATAATAATGCTCCCGTGAAACATTGATATTTTACTACATTCGAGATTCTATATAAATATAAACTCATGAATTAAATATATCCATTTCCGTAACACCACTTTACACCCGCCTGCCAAACGAGATGAACTTGGTTTACTAATCCTGAGGCCGTAAATTTCAAAAGTGGGTGGGAAGCTATTGTCATCCAATCTAAAAGTCATGGGATGAGTGGATTCTGAAAGTTTGTTTCATTTTAGCCAAAATCTAATCCATAAGCAGTTCTCCAAAGTTCTTTCGTTATGAGAGGTTGAATAAACTCGGTTTGTTCTCCCTGGAACAACGGAGGTTGAGGGGCGCCCTGATAGAGGTCTACAAAATTATATGGGGCATAGACAGAGTGGATCGTCAGAGACTTTTTCCCAGGGTAGAGGGTTCAATTACTAGGGGACATAGGTTTAAGGTGCAAAGGGCAAGGTTTAGAGGAGATGTACGAGGCAAGTTTTTTACACACAGGGTAGTGGGTGCCTGGATCTCGCTACCGGAGGAGGTGGTGGAAGCAGAGACGATAGTGACGTTTAAGGGGCATCTTGACAAATACATGAATAGGATGGGAATAGAGGGATTCGGACCCCGGTATAAAAGATTTTAGTTTAGACGGGCAGCATGGTCAGCGCAGGCTTGGAGGGCCGAAAGGCCTGTTCCTGTGTTGTACTTTTCTTTGTTCTTTTGTTTCTTTGTATTTCCTCGGGTTTCATTCGACCTGCTCTGGGTAATAGTTTAAAATAGCTGGCTTTTACCCTCATTTCGGCTAAAACCATCCTGCTTAATCTGAAAGCCTTGAATTCTCACTTAGTAAAGCTGAAGCAGTTTGAAAAGCTAGTATATTTTCTAGAACAATAATTAGTCATCCATTTTATATATTTTTGGAGGGAAGAAACTTACTTTCTGATCTAGGGGTGGAATATCAGAAAAATGTGTATTGTTATTATCTCTTAACATATCTTCCAGAAGTATTACAAAATGCTTTGGGCGCGATTTTCCGGCCACACTTCACCAGAAAAGCAGCCATGGCGCAGTGTGGATGATGAAAGCCAGGAGATCCCGCTCCCGGGATCTACCCGACTTGCATAGCCTCACGAGATTTCAACACAATCTCGCGAGACGTTGCAAGGGGAATCCCGCCCACAATGGGCAGGATCAGTATTTGGCAAATATGCATATTAGAGCAAGGCAGTAAGCCTTACTCTAATGTGAAGATTCCCAAGGTACTTGAGGCTTTGGGACTCAATACCTTTTCCTCGGGGACCTTGGGCGAGTGCCATTTGATACTGGGTGCCACAAATGGGGACCAAAGGGAACGGCACCCGTGGGGGTCTTCAAGGGGATCGGAGGCCCCCAGCTGCATGCCCTTTGGGCAGTGTGGTGTCCTGGCACTGCTGGTGGCAGCCTAGCACCCTGGCAGTGCCACCTGGGTGCCAGCCTGGCACTGTCAAGGTGCCCAGATGGTGCTGGCAGGAGCACTGGCAGGTTGGCACTGCCAGAGTGCCAAGCTGGAATTTTTGCGTGCCGCGATCGGGCCGGGTTTGCCCGGTGTTGGTGTTGGGGAGGGAGCGGGGGACCCTGGGTTCCAGGATTTCGACCCTATGATGGGGGAACTCGTATCAGGGAACAAAGAACTGTTTGAAGAACTAAATTCGTACTTTGCTTCTGTCTTCACAAAGGAAGACATGAATAATGTACTGGAAGTTCTGAGCAACACAAGGTTTAGTGAAGAGCTGAAGGAAATTAATATTAGTAAAGAAATGGTTTTGGGAAAAGTAATGGGATCGAAGGCAGACAAATCTCCAAGGCCTGATAATAGTCATCCCAGAGTACTTAAGGAAGTGGCCCTAAAAATAGTAAATCCATTGGTGGTCATTTTCCAAAATTCTTTGGACTTTGAAATGGTTCTCACAGATTGGAGGATAGCGAATGTAACCCCGCTATTCAAAAAGGGAGGTAGAGAGAACTATAGACCAGTGAGCCTAACAAGGGTAGTAGGGAATTTGCTAGAGTGCATTACCAAGGATTTCATAGCACAGCATTTGGAAAGCAGTGGTGTAATCAGACAAAGTCAGCATGGATTTACAAAAGTAAAATCATACTTGACAAATCTACTAGAATTCTTTAAGATGTAACTAGTAGAGTTGATCACGGAAAACTGGTGGATATAGTTTATTTAGATATTCAGAATGCTTTCAACAAAGTCTCACATAGCAGATTAATATGTAAAGTTAAAGCGCATGGGATTACGGGTAGTATCTTGAGATGGATAGAAAGCTGGTTAGCAGTCAGGAAGCAAAAAGTTGGAATAAATGAGTCCTTTTCTGATTGACAGGCAGTGAGTAATGGGGTATCGCGGGGATCCCAACTAGGACCCCAACTGTTCACATTATATATTAATGATTTGGACAAGGGGGCTAAATGTATTATCTCCAAATTTGCAGATGATACAAATGTGGATGGGAGGGTGAGCTGTGAGGAGGATGCAGAGATGCTTCAGTGGGATTTGTACAGGCCGAATGAGTGGGCACATGCATGGCAGATGCAGTGTAATGTGGATAAATGTGAAGTTATCCACTTTGGTAGAAAAATAGGCAGGCAGATTATTGTCTGAATGGGTGTAAATTGAGACCTTGGTGTTCTCATGTGTCAGTCGCCGAAAGTAAGCGCACATACAGCAGGCAATAAAGAAGGCAAATGGTATGTTGGCCTTATAGCAAGAGGATTTGAGTACAAGAATAGAGATGTTTTACTGCGATTGTATAGGGCATTGGTGAGGCCACACTTGGAGTATGGTGTGCAGTTTTGGTATCTTTATTTGAGGAAGGATGTTCTTGCTATGGAGGGAGTGCAGAAAAGATTGACCAGGCTGATTCCTGGGATGGCGGGACTGTCCTATGATGAGAGACTAAGTCGTTTAGGATTGTATTCATTGAGGGTAGCACGGTGGTGCAGTGGTTAGCACTGCAGTCTCACGACGCCGAGGTCCCAGGTTCGATCCCGGCTCTGGGTCACTGTCCATGTGGAGTTTGTACATTCTCCCTGTGTTTGCGTGGGTTTTGCCCCCACAACCCAAAGATGTGCAGGGTAGGTGGATTGGTCACGTTAAATTGTCCCTTAATTGGAAAAAAATGAATTGGGTACTCTAAATTTATAAAAAAAAGGATTGTATTCAATGAGTTTAGATAAGTGCGAGGGGATCTCAAAAACTTACAAAATTTTAACAGAATTAGACAGGGTAGATTCAGAAAGAATGTAGAGGAGTCCAAAACTAGGGGTCATAGTTTGAGGATAAGGGGTAAACCTTATGGGACTGAGGTGAGGAGAAATGTCTTCACCCAGAGTGTGGTGAATCTGTGGAATTCACTATCACAGAAAGTGGTTGAGGCCAAAACATTGTGTGATTTCAAGAAGGAATTAGATATAGCTCTTGGGGCTAATGGGATCAAGGGATATGGGGGGAAAAGTGGGATCAGGAACTTGATGATCAGCCATGATCATAATGAATGGAGGAGCAGGCTCCAAGGGCCGAATGAATGTATTTTCTATGTATGTTTCTAAAACAGGTGCTTTAGGCACATGATAAAACTTGTCTGTAGCACATACAAATAAAATTTGACAGTTCAAGAAGACTTATTAGTATTGTGCTTTGGGTTGCAATTCAATAGAAATTGTATTACTCCTTTTTTCTTAACACTACCATCAATCCTATGAGAAGTAAGATTGTGAATGTTGGTTGAGACAGAAGATCAAAATAGACATCTTGGAGGAAGCCCAATGGAGTAAACAATTAATTCAAATATAATTTTTATATTATTCTTAAGTAACTTATCTCTATCTTATATTGTTGCCTGGTGCCTAAAAAAGCCTGTAAAAAGCAGAAAGCTATTTTTTGAAAAATCAAGTGGGGAGCATCTTCTTTGATTGCTTTGTCAAAAGTGTGGCTTCTGCTTAGGTTTGCTCAGGAAAGATGAATTTAGAATTGGCAATTAAGCTCCAGGATTTAAAAAGTGCTCAGGAGGGTGACTTCCTCAAACATAATCCCTTTTCTAAATATTTCATTGTTTATTGCTATAACATTTGGGCCTTTCAAATTTTCAAAAGTTAAAATCTAAGGGGTGGGATTTTCTGGCTGTTCCCATTGGTGGGATCTTCTGGTCCTGCCAATGGCGATCCCCCACCGCAGGCTCCCTGGCCGCAAAGAGTGTGAACAACGGGAGACCCCGTTGACAGTGGCGGGACGGGAAAATCCTGCTGCCGGCCAATGGGGGGTGGCTTCCGCCACAACAAAACACGCTGCATGGGGGGTGGCAAATCCCACCCAAAGTGTTTCTGTAACCATATTTGCCAGCTCACCTCAGTGTGCTTGGAATTTTGATAATAAGAAATCTGCACAAATGTTATGTTTTCCAGACAAATAGTTCTTCTCCATTAATTTTAAAATTCAGATATTGTTTCAGCTGATTAAGGCTGTAAAATTAATTTTGAAGCCATATCGCTACCAAATAAATTGCTGCAAAACACAAGTTGCTTCAGTTCCAGCTTTTGGCTGGATGTAGTTATTCATAAATGACATGCAGTGGGTGCTGATGCACATGTGCACCGTGTGTGGCTTTTCTAAAATCAATAAATAGATTATCTCAAATTAAAATTCAGTGAATCTGAGTCTTAATTACTTAAAATTAAATTGCTTCATTTGATTAGATCTTTAGGCATGTACAACTTTTAAAATTTCAAATTTACAATCTGAAAGACAAAACTGAAAATGGGAGTTAATTTTGCACTCTGGGCCTATTTCTTCATTATAGGTTTTTAAGCTATTGAGAAGCGTTGCTGTACTAATCGCACTATTTCCAAGCTTTTGACGCAGAATTATTTAAAGCTAATCAGGAACAGCAGCATATTTTCCTCAGCATCATCAGTGACAATGAAATTGGCAGCATTCCAGGTGGCTATATTAATATATTGATAGAATATTGTATAGGATATATTGTGCTTTTGGTATGACTACTTAACCTTTATATACTGTTAAGTGGGGAAAAATCCCTTTGTATTGTATTTTAATGCTATGAAATACCCACCAGAGTTTAATGCATTTTGGATCCATGGAGAAGAATTAATGATTTGAAGACACTGACTCAGTAAATTATTTATTCTGGCCCCGAGGAAGCTGAGTGAAAGACTAATAAATCATTTGTGGTGCTGCTGGTTGTCACTTCCAATTATTTTAGATGGTTTTGTGATAAACTACAGCACCTGCTAGACATCCCCATTCTATCCCTTGGTGCTTGCAATGCAGCTTGTTTTGTGATTGTCAAAGACAGGTTCTGAGAATTATTCTATCATTACAGAAATTATTCTGTAAGATTTGGCATTGCTTAAATTCTACTTCCCCTGGGGACTATGACACTGAACTCTTAAAAGATTATCATGAGAAAATGTTTTAAGGAAGTGTGTGTTTGTATGCTATACAAAAATAGTAATCTTTAATGATACACAGTGGAACAAATATTCATACTACGCAAACTTCAAATGAAATGTGATACTGAAAGGCAAATCAAAAATTTTAAATGTTCTATTTAATTAGATATTTTTAGGAAGCAAACTGGTTGGCACTTAATAAGTATTAAGTTAATTTTATAGAACTTAGCTTACAAGACAAAACTTTTCAGTAATGCAAATAGATTGAAAGATAGATCTGTTCAGATGCAGTTTTGCAAATCTTAGTTGTATGGAACTTGTTGACATTGAAATCAAGTAGCACTGTGTAGCTGGATGAGAAAAGCCCATTGCGCCATGAAGCCTGTTCGCTACAAAGACCGTCATCCTATACAAATCACTTGCTCTGCTGTGGCATGTGACCAACCACTAACCGAGACAATTCTGAGAATACAAGGCTCTGTAAAGCTACTTCTGATTTCAGTGGATGTTTGGTTTGGTGTCAGGTGCTCATCATACTATTTTGGCACATCTGACCTTGATATTTCACTGTCAATCATCACTATCAATTAAAAAAAAATGAAAACAATATCTGTAAGTAATGAAAGTAATTGATTATAATAGTGGTGTTTAGTGCCTCAAAAGCCTTTCCAGCATTGGAATTATCGATTTGTATTTGTGAGAAATTGTCACTGGAATTCTTCAGTTCATCAGTTCAGTTGTGTCTTTTTTTATTTGTGGGTGTCGCTGGCTGTACCAGTATTTATTGCCCATCCCTGAGGGCATTTAACAGTCAACCGCATATCAGATTTGGAGTCACATGTAGGCCAGACCATGCAAGGACAACCGATTTCCTTCCCGAAAGGACATTAGAGGCTGGTTTAGCACAGTGGGCTAAATAGCTGACATGTAATGCAGAACATTGCCAGCAGCGCAAGTTCAATTCCCATACCGCCCCCCCCGAACAGGCGCCGGTATGTGGTGACTAGGGGCTTTTCACAGTAACTTCATTGAAGCCTACTTGTGACAATAAGCTATTATTATTATTATTATTGAACCTGATGGGTTTTTACGACAATTGACAATGATTTCATGGTTATCATTAGACTTTTAATTCCAGATTTTTATTGAATTAGCATTGCCCTCATTCTCCCCATGTTGTTGTGGGTTTCGCCCCTACAACCCAAAGATGTGCAGGTTAGGTGGATTGGCCACGCTCAATTGCTCCTTAATTGGAAAAAATGAATTGGGTACTCTAAATTTATTTTAGAAAAAGAATTAGCATGACCCTGGGTCTCTGGATTACTAGTCCAGCGATAATACCACTGTGCCACTACCTCCCCTGTCTGATAGGAGCTTGCATTTTGGTTATGAACATGTTTAACCTATTGAGGTTTTTTCACAGATTTTATTTCTCAACACATTTATTGGACTGATTTTAAGCCAGATGTTAGAGGACTCATTTAATCAGAAAGCATCAGCCATTGTAAATGTTTGTGAATTGCAGTTTCAGTGAGTTAGACCTATAATTTGCTTCTGCTTAGTTAAACAGTACAATTTAGGCAAGGGGAGGGTTTGGTTGGGGCAAATTTACATTTGCCCTAAAAAAAAGGGAAGCCGTTTGAATAGGACTTCTCCAGGAAATAGTAAAGATTTTTTTTGGTTCCTATTGACTGCAAGTAGAGATATGTAAATAAATCTCTGCCTGTAATATTGGTTTACTTTATTTAAATGTTTTCATAAATTTAGAGTACCCAATTTTTTTTCCAATTAAGGGGCAGTTTAGCATGGCCAATCCACCTAACCTGCATATCTTTGGGTTGTGGGGGGTGAAACCCATGCAGACAAGGGGAGAAATATTGGTTTACTTTTATTATCAATAAGGTATTAATTTTTAGAATGAAAGTTAATAAACATACATGTTTAAATCAGGCACAAGATGGTATGGTCCTTTCATAACTTTTGTCTTGTTAATACGAACAATGTTTTTTAAAATTCAAATTGTAAACAAATGAGAGAGAGACAGCTGAATGGAATACATCAGAGAATGAGACTTGCTTTTGATTTGTTCCTAAATAGCTTTCCAATAGATGGTTTTCTCTTTAGCTGTGTGTGGTTATTTACCCGGCCTTTCATTTGAAGAACCACATCTACGATAAAACATACATTAGTTTGATTACAAAGTTATCTTTGAAGAACATTTTAGTTCTTGCTTACTTAATATTAGTTTTGTGCATTGAAAACTCAAGATTGTTTATACTACTTGTGATAGTGGTTTTCATTCATGCTCATAACTTGCTGAATGGTACATTCTGCAATTCTGTTGAGATTTGTCACTGCTTTTAATCTGTAAAAACAACAATAATTTATGTATAGTGCCTTTAATGTAATGAAACATCTCAAAGTGCTTCACAGGAGTGTCGTAAAGTATGATACTGGGCCACAGAATGAGATATTAGGTCAGATAACCAAAAGCTTTCCGGAGTGCCTTAAAGGAGGAAAGCGAGATGGAGAAGTGTAAGGAGAGTAGGTATTCTAGAGAGCTTGGGGCCCTAGGCAACTAAAGGCATTGTCTCCAATGGTGGATCATCAGTGGTGGAGCAGTTCACATTAGGGATGCACAATTAAAGGAGTGCAGGTCTCTTTGAGGAATGTGGGACTGGAGAAGATTTTAAGATAGGGAGGGTCAAGGCCGTGGAGGGATTTGAAAACAAGGATAAGAATATAAAATCCAAGATGTTAGTTGACCAGGAGACCGTGTAAGCCAGCGAGTACAGGGCTGATAGAGAGATGGGACAGCCAGTAGAATTTTGGATGACCGAGCACTGCTGCCTGATGGTGCCGAGGACCTGGGTTCAATCCCGGCCCCGGGTCACTGTCCGCGTGGAGTTTGCACATTCTCCCCATGTCTTTCATAGAATTTACAGAGCAGAAGGAGGCCATTCGGCACAGCGAGTCTGCACCGGCCCTTGGAAAGAGCACCCAACCCAAGCCCACACCCCCACCCTATCCCCATAACCCAGTAACCCCACCCAACACTATGGGCAATTTTGGACACTAAGGGCAATTTAGCATGGCCAATCCACCTAACCTGCACATCTTTGGAATGTGGGAGGAAACCGGAGCACCCGGAGGAAACCCATGCACACACGGGGAGAACGTGCAGACTCCGCACAGACAGTGACCCAACGGGGAATCGAACCTGGGACCCTGGTGCTGTGAAGCAATTGTGCTAACCACTATGCTACCGTGCTGCCCAATGCCCGTCTGCTTGAATCTCACCCCCACAACTCAAACGTGCAGGGTAGGTGGGTTGGCCATGTTAAATTGCCCTTTAATTGGAAAAATAAAATAATAAAAAGAATTTTGGATGACCTCAAGTTGAAGAAGTGTAGAATGTGGGAGACCAGCATTGGATTAATTGAGTCTCGAGGTAACAGACACACAAATATGACATTTAAGACAATTTAGTGGAACTTAAAAACATGCAGGTTTCATACAAAGTTGGAAGACAAAATGTTTAGCCTTTTTAAATGTTAAATCTCCCATCCACGAAAGGTGGATATGGCATGGTTGTGACAGAAATTAAAACTAGTTCAAAGCAGTTGAGCTGTCACTGAGGCATGCTTCATTGTTATATATTTTGTTTGATTTGTGAATGATATCCTGCACCTGAAGCTGCATTAGATATATTTATCAAAATGTATTTAATTCACTAATTTACTGTTGGTGCACTCCTCTTAACACCTGATATGCAGGATATAAATGTTGAATTCATTAATTCCCAATTGGCCTGCTTCTGCCAAACCCCACTTGTATGTATTGAGGGTGAATTGACTTCTAAAATCAATTATCTTCTGGCTACATTTATTATTTATTTAACTCTTGGTTGTTGTGCTACCCCTGAAGCCCATTGGAATAGATTTGAGCCTAGATTGACGTGTTAATAAAAATTGTGCTTCTCTTGAAAGCTGATTTTAAAAAAAAATTAGGCTGCATTTAATTTTAATACCTACTGGAAACCCTACATACCCTGACGCCCGGCTGTATTTAGATCACATTTAATTCCCAACTGATTTAAGTTCATCTCAATGTTAGAAGTTAACCTATATGTTCCAATAATTATAAAATATTACAAAATACGAATTTACAAAGTAGATGTTATTTAGTGTCAAGAAAATTATGGACATGGTTGGCAGATGAAGTTGGTGCCGGGGCTAAATCTTTTACCCCTCTGCTTGCAGATTTGATTGCAGGGCACATAAGATCCAGCTAGTGAACATGCCCTACTGCTCATGACCGTTCTAAAATTTTACGAAGGTGGGGAAGGCGTCAGGCAGCCGTTGGACCTTTTGAGCCTCTTAAGTGGCCACTCAAGGTCCACATTAAGCTCCAGGTGGTATTTTACCCATGGTTAGGGTGGAGGCCACATCATATTGGACTGAGACCCCAGACTTACCAGGACTCTGTGTGGTGGGAACTGCCTGTAGTGATGATTGCTTCTGACTGCTGCTGCGGGGATTACAATCAGGTGGCTGGCAGCTCTCTATGGTGGGACTTCTGCCCAAGAAAGGGATGGAAGTCTCGCTTTTATGCACTTGACGATAGGAATTCACTAGTGAGCTACATATCATAAGCACATGGTTCATTTTTCAAATTTTGCTGAACAGTTGGTTCCACATTCACAGTAATTCCAGATTAAACTGCTGCAGCCCTTTACAGTACTGTCACAAGGTCATTTCCCACTGCTGCCAAGAACCTAGAATTATTTTGGTCCAAAAAATTGAGATTGTTTCAAACTTCTAGGAGCTACAAGACATCGCATGGTTGAAGCAGATATTTGTGAGTAACTGTTACTGTTGAATTCGATTGAAGAAAATCAATTCTTAATACCTGAGAGAGAGGCAGATCTGAGTGAATTGTACAAAAACAAAATGGCCACTGCTGCAGCAATAAATGCTCGATTCCAGCTCGAGATGAATTGGGAGGCTGATGATGTGGAAGCATTTGAGAAGTTTAACGAAAGTACAGATTGACCTTCAATAGTTTTCTAAAAGGAAGTACTGAAGAAGAAGGAATCAACTACACCCATTTGTGGGCAAGAGAGAAAGATTTAGATTTGTTTAGTAGCTGCAAGATGAGTGGGGATAAGAAGAAAAACCCAGACCAAGGTTTTGAGGGATTCAGCACAAATCTCCAGCCAAAGTCAAAACATCGGATCCACCGACATGATTTTCAAAGCCTGACGCAGGGAGCCAAGCAAGTCTGTTGACAATTTCTTAATGAGATTGAAAAATGAAGCCAGCAAGAGTGAAGAAAACTGGCTGAAGAGCTGGTAGATTAGCTCATTTGGGGCTCTGCACACTCTGAAGTAGAAAAAGCTCTGGACAGAACAAGTTGAGAATATCGCAGGCTGCCAGAGCACATGAAGCCAGAAGAAGACAGATGAAGATACTGACTACTCAGTTAAGTTAAGGGAAAAACCAACAGGATTGATGCAGTGAAATAGCAACAAAAGAATAAATCTTTATTAGTGTCACAAGTAGGCTTACATTAACACTGCAATGAAGTTACTGTGAAAATCCCCTGGTCACCACATTCCGACGCCTGTTCTGGTACACGGAGGGAGAATTCAGAAAGTCCAATTCACCTAACAGCACATCTTTCGGAACTTGTGGGAGGTGCACACCAAATGGAGAGAAAGACGTGTAGGAGCTGTGGATGATCGCATTGAGTTAAAAGGCAGAAGGAAATATCCCACCTGTGGATCAAACTACAGAATGTGTGGAAAATTCAATCACTGGAAATAGAATAAAGTAAGATGAAACCAGAATTGCAGAGGCAGAGCAGCATAGTGAATGTGAAGGTAAATAAACTAAATCATCCATACACTGGATTAAAAAATTTAATTTATGGGATGTGGGTATCATGGCTAGACCAGCAGTTATTGCCCTCTTCTTGTTTCCCTTGAGAAGATGGTGGTGAGCTGCCGTCTTGAACCACTGCAACCCTGAGGTGTAGGTACTGTATCAGGGCTGTTAGGGAGGGAGTTCCAGGATTTTGACCCAGCGACAGTGAAGGAACAGGAATATACTTCCAAGTTAGGATGGTGAGTGACTTGGAGGGGAACCTCCATGTGGTGGTGTTTCCATGTATCTGCTCCCTCGACCTTCTAGATTGCAGTGGTTATGGGTTTTGAATTTGCTGCCGAAGGAACCTTGGTGAGTTCCTACAGTGTATCTTATAGATGGTACACACTACTGCCTCTGTGCGTCAGTGGTGGAGGGATTAAATGTTTGTGGAAGAGGTAGCGATTAAGTGGGCTGCTTTGTCTTGGATGATGTCAAGTGTTGTTGGAGCTGCACTCATCTGGGAATGAGGAGAGTATTTCACGACACTAATAACTTGCGCCATGTAAATGGTGGACAGGTTTTGGGGAGTTGGGAGGTGAGTTAATCGCTGCAAGATTCTAAGTCTTTTACATGTTCTTGTTGCCACAGTATTTGTATGGCTAGTCAAGTTCAGTTTCTGATCAATGGTAACCTCCAGGATATTGAAAGTGGGGGATTCGGTGATGGTAATGCCATTGAATGTGAAAGGGAATGACGAAGGGTTTCATTATACAATTGACATAGGAAGAATGCAAGCATAAAATGGTTGAATGCCCTCGTTCCCAGAGAAAATAAATTCACATAACTATTCAGATCAGGAAGATGTTGGGAAACACCCACAGCTGGAAGAGGCTTGATATCGGAATACAGAGTGACATCATTCCACTCAGACTATCCCAGAAGCGTTTCCTGAAAATGTTAAAAACGTGGGTACCCAGAGAAAGATCCTCTGAAACCGAGCAATGGCATGTGGTGGAACTGAGATTCGACAACGAGGAACAATTCAAATAAGAGGGACACAGAAGCAAAGACATGTTCAACACCATGGAAACGAGACAGCTATATATGCGATATAAGGGATGTAGATGGGTTACGTGAGTAGCACAAATTTGGCAGATGGAGTATCATGTGGGAAAACATGAACTTGTCCACTTTGGCAGGCCGAATAGAAAAGCAGCATACCAAAAAGAGGGAGATTGCAGAACCCGGTGGTACAGAGGAATCTCAAAAGTTTAGCATGCAGGTACAGCAAGTGATTAGGAAAACAAATGCAATGTTGGCATTTATTGCAAGGGGAATTGAATATAAAATTCGAGAACTTTACTGCAACTGTACAGACCCTTGGTGAGAACACATCTAGAATACTGAACAGTTTTGGTCTGCTTATTTAAAAAATATATATAATTGCATTAGAAGCAGTTCAGAGAATGTATGCTTGACTCATTCCTAGAATGAAGGGCTTATCTTTTGAAGAATGGTTGAACAGGTTGAGCCTGTACCCTTTGGAGTTTAGAAGATTTGAAAGGTGATCTTATTGAATCATACAAGATCCCTGAGGGATTTGATAGGGTGGATACTGGGAGCATATTTCCAGTTACAGGATCTTGACCCAGCAATAGAGGAATGCGATATCATTCCAAGTCAGGATGGTGTGTGGCCTTGTGGAAAACTTGTAGTTAGAGGTGTTTTCCTGCATCTTCTGACCTTGTTCTAGGTGGCAGGGATCACATGTTTGGAAGTTGCTGTCAATGAGGGCATGGTGACTTGCTGAGTTGCTATAGTGCATCTTGTAAGTGGTATATCCACAAGATACCTATACTGCTGCCACTGTGTGCTGGCAGTGGAGGGGATGCATGTTGGAGGTGGTAAATGGGGTGTCAATTAAGCAGGTTGCTTTGATCTAGATGATGTCAAGTTCTTGTGTTGTTGGAACTGCATTCATAGACTGGCTTTGGGGGAGTCAGTAGGTGAGTTGCACTCTGCAGAATTCCCAGCCTCTGAACTGCTCTTGTATCGTTGAATGTCGAGGGATATGGCCAGATTCTTTGTTGTTGGAGGTGGTCGTTACCTGGTAATTGTGTGATTCGAAAATTACTTGCCCAAGCCTGAATGTTGTCCTGGCCTTTCTGCATATGGATACAGACTGCTTCTGTATCTGAGGAGTCACAAATAGTGTTGAACATAGTGCGATCATCAGCGATGATCCCCAATTCTGACCTTATAATGGAGAGAAGGTCATTAACTAAAGATGGCTGGGCCTTGGACACTACCCTGAGAAATTCCTACAGTGATGTCCTGGAGATGAGATGACTCTGTCAGTGAGCAGGCTATTGCTGTGTATGTGCACTTGAAAGCACTCTTGACAACTCCTTCCATCACTTTGCTGATATGATATGAGAAATATCCGTCAGCATTTAAGTTGAAGTGTGATTATTTTGAACTTCGAGGAACCACAGGACATAGCACTTAGTAACACAAGTTAAGATGAGGGATAATGTCTTGCCTGTCTCACATTCACTCACTCTATCTGCCTGACAGCTGTACTTAAACACATTCAAATTACTACATATAAGCCAGATCATAATTAGGTGATGCAATTTAAAAATAATAACTTACCGAATGTGGGCATCATGTGTTAGGTCAGCATTTATTGCCCATCCTTGTATTCCCTTCAAAAGCTGGTGGTGAGCTGCCTTCTTGAAACTGCAGTCCACGTGGTGGAAGTACATCCACTCTGCTGTCAGGGAGGGAGTTGCAGGATTTGACCCAGTGACAGTGAAGGAATGGCAATATATTTCCAAGTCAGGATGGTGAGTGGCTTGGAGGGGAACTTTCAGGTGGTGCTGTTCCCAGGTATCTGCTGCTCTTGCCCTTCCAGATGGTAATGGTCGTGGGTTTGGAATGTGCTGCCTAAGGAATCTTGGTGAGTTCCTGTAGTGCATCTTGTAGATGGTACACACTGCTGCTAATGTTCATTGGTGGTGGAGGGAGTGAATGTGGGAGGGGTACCAATCACGCGGAGCTCCTTTGTCCTGGATGGTGTCAAGCTTTGAGTGTTGTTGGAGCTGCACTCATCCAAGCAAGTGGAGAGTATTCAATTACACTTCTGACTTGTGCCTTGTAGATGGTGGACAGGCTTTGTTGGGTCAGGAAGCGAGTCACTTTCTAGCCTTTGACCTGCTCTTGTAGCCACAGTATTTATATGGCTCATCCAGTTCAGTTTCTGATCAATGATAACCCCCAGGATGTTGATTGTGGGGGATTCAGCAATGGTGATGTCATTGAATGTCAATGGGCGATGGTTAGATCCTCTCTTGTTGTCTGGCCATTGCCTGGCACTTGTGTGGTGGGAACGTAACTTGCCACTTGTCAGTCCAAACCTGGATATTGTCCAAGACTTGCTGCATTTGGACTTGGAGCTAGTTTGCTTTACAATTCAACAAATTTTGTTTTTCTTCCTAAATGAATTCACGGATTGTGCAAGACACACTTTCTTCTCACCTTTAAGTGCATTACTGTAAAACATCAAAGCTACAACTGTAGAAAATTAGTAGAGCAATGTGGCAATAATAGTGACAGTAACAGATCAGAGACTGGGTGTTCAGTGAGTGACTTATCACCTGACTCCACCATATTCAAGATTTGGTGTTGGGAATATTATGGAATACACACCCACACTCCCAGCTGATCGTAGCTTCAACCATGCTCAAGAAATGCAACACCATCCAGGGAGAAGCAGCCTGCTTGACTAGTACCTGATCCATCAGCTTAAATATTAATTTCCTCTACTACTGGCACAACATGAATCTATGTGTACCATGTACAAAATGCACTACAGTTACCCCCCCCAGGACTGTTACCATTTAGCATAAGAGCAGCAGGCGATCGGAAACATAACAGCCTGCAGGTTTGGTAGCCACGTCCCTTAAATACAAAAGAACAGATCATCCTGACTTAGAAATATATCACCATTCCATGTCACTTGGTCAAATTCCTGGGCCTTTCTCTCCAACAGCATTGTGGGTGCGCCACATTGCCTGCAGTGGTTCAAGAAGGCAACTATATTAGAAATTTTACCTGAATGATGTTTTTGATTTGTTCCTTAAATTTTAATCAAATAAACAAGAACCAGCGTCAAAACTGCAAGAAGTGAAAGAAAATGTTGAATCAGCATAAATAATTGAATATTCCTGATGCACTCTGGAACATTGCGCATTCTTAAATTGAAAAATCAAATCTTAGCATGTAATATCAGAACAAAATATCAAGTCCAAACCCAGGGTTTTGTAAGCGGATATAGCTTTCAAGTAATAAGTGCATGAATTGAGTGACCTAACAGACAATTCAGTGATATATCCAATTATGTTATGCTGAAAGTTTTTTCAAGTTAAAAATTCTTTGCTATGCACTAATTTTGGACATTAATACATTCAGTTACTGAGAGAAAGAAAGGAAAGTTTTTCAAGTATTTGGTCTGTTTTGTTGGAGAATGATTATGCAGCACCACCTGATGGTCAGAATATGTAATATCATAAATTGACATGGATAGTTTCCATTATAAGTGCAGTCAAACAATTGACAAGGACATTAACAACAGGAAAAAGTTTTTATAAATAGGGAGTGTGTGAAGACGCAAGATAAAGTCCAAGTTAAAATTATAATTCAAGTTCTAATCAAATGATTTTTAATCATGTTGCTTTGCACAGTTAGCACTGAACTCGAAGGCTGGTAGAATTTAATCCTATATAACAGAAGTCAAAATTTCCTGGATCAGTTTAAAATTTCATTTTCTTTGAAATATTAGAGGTAGATAGATTAGTGTAATAAACTGATCTTGCATTGTAACTTTGTTTCAGTTTTGAAGTACCACTGAGGTTATGGCATTGTGTTTTTTGATTTTTAAGTAACTTCTCCAATCCTAGATTCTTAGGTGCCCTTGATAACATAGTGATTTAATGAATTGATTAAATGAAAGTCACCAAAGTCCCAGAGGAACATTGGCTGCCTTCCCTTTTTTGAAAGAGCTGACTGGTGGTGATTTAACCTGAGGGTCACCACGCCTCGGGCAAGTTTGAGAAAGAAGGACCTTCATGAATAACCTCAGTCAGTACGAAAAAATGACTTGGCCTGCTCAGCCTTCTCACAGAATCACAGAATACTACAGTGCAGAAGAGGCCCTTCAGCCCATCGAGTCTGCACCGCACTTGAAAGGCCCTGACCAGCCCACCTAATCCCACTTGCCAGCACCTGGCCCATAGTCTTGAATGTTATGGCGTGCCAAGTACTCACCCAGGTACCTTTTAAATGATGTGAGGCATCGTGCCTCCACCACCCTCCAGGCAGTGCATTCCAGACCGTCACCACTCTCTGGGTTAAAATATTTTTCCTCCAATCACCCCATAACCTCCTACCCATCACTTTGAACTTGTATCCCCTCGTAACTGACTCTTCAACTAAGGGGAACAACTGCTCCCTATCCACCCTGTCCATGCCCCTCATAATTTTGTGCACCTCAGTCAGATCACCCCTCAGTCTTCTCTGCTCCAGAGAAAACTACTCAAGCTGATCTAACCTCTATAACTTTAAATATTCCTGGGGTAGAGAATTCCACAGGTTCGTTTCCCTTAAGTGAAGAAACATTTCCTCATCTCAGTCCTACATGGTATACCCCGTATCCTGAGACTGTGTTCCCTGGTTCTAGATTCCCCAACCAGGGAAACATCCTGCCCAGTCCTGTTATGCTTTTCATTCAGATGTCCTCTCATCCTTCTAAACTCTATTGAATAGGGGCCCAATCGAACCAATGTCTTCTCTTAGGACAGTCCCGCCAACCCTGATGGGTGGTACAACAGCAAAGTGGTTAGCACTGGTTGCTTCACAGCGCCAGGGACCCGGGTTTGATTCCCGACATTGTTCACTGTGTGGAGTTTGCGCGTTCTCCCTGTGTCTGCGTGGATTTCTTTTGGGTGCTCTGGTTTCCTCCCGCAAGTCCCGAAAGACGTGCTGTTAGGTAATTGGATATTCTGAATTCTCTGTCTGTACCTGAACAGACGTCGTAGTGTGATAACTGGGGGATTTTCACAGTAACTTCATTGCAGTGTTAATGTAAGCCTACAAAGAACATAGAACATACAGTGCAGAAGGAGGCCATTTAGCCCTTCGAGTCTGCACCGACCCACTTAAGCCCTCACTTCCACCCTATTCCCGTAACCCAATAACCCCATCTAACCTTTTTGGTCACTAAGGGCAATTTATCATGGCCAATCCACCTAATCTGCACGTCTTTGAACTGTGGGAGGAAACCGGAGCACCCGGAGGAAACCCACGCAGACACGGGGAGAACGTGCAGACTCCGCACAGACAGTGACCCAGCGGGGAATCGAACCTGGGACCCTGGTGCTGTGAAGCCACAGTGCTATCCACTTGTGCTACCAGTGACACTAATTAGGATTATTATATTAGCCTAGTGAACCTTCGCTGCAGTGCCTTTATGAAAAGTATATCCTTTCTTTTCTTGGGGAAATATTTTAATTGAAATTTTAATGATTTTTATACAGTTTACTCAAAACCAAACAGTAACAGATAATAGGAATAGCCCCCTCCCACAACAATATAAACTAACACCCCACCCCAACCAACAGCTGACAGTGACCGACTCTTAAAAGTACATTATAAACTGCCGGCATCTGTGGTAAACCTGTCCACCTATCCTCTCACTGTGAATTTACTGTCTCATGGTGCAAAAACTCCATCAGGTCACCCAGCCACGCCGAGGCACTTGGCGGTGTCCTTGACTTCCAACTTAAGAGGATCTGCCTTCTTGCCACAAGTGAGGCAAAGGCCAAAATGCCTGCCACCATCTGGAGCTCTGGCACATCCAAAACCCCAAAATGTGCTCCAAGTAGACACTGTTCCATCCCAATGTTTTGACATGGTGTCAAAAAAGGACCTCCAGAAGCCCACCAGCTTTGAGCACAACCAGAACAAGTGAGAATGGTGCTCCGGGCCCCTTGAACAATGAGCACATCTATCCTCCACCCGCTCATTTTAGCCTTTGTGAGGTATGCTTGAAACACTACTTTTAGCTGAATGAGACTCAGCCTCAGACAGGACAAGGTCGCGTTCACCCTCCTCAGTGCCTCGCTCCAAATCTCCTCTTCCAAAATTGGCTCTAGCTCTTCTACCCACTTTGCCTTCACTCCCTCTACTGAGCCTGTCTCCTCCCCCACTATCCGCTGGTGTATGCTTGACGTACTGGCCACCTCCAACCCGAGCAGGATAAAATCCACTCAAGCAAGGTAGAAAGCTGCATCACCGGGAAGGCTGGAACCCAGCTGCGCACCTGGAAATAGCTGAACCCATCAGCATCCGTCAGCTCCTATTTCGCCTTCAGCTCCTCCAGGCTGGTCAGCCGATCTTCTAAAGATAAATCTGCCACATTCTCCAACCCTTCTCCTTCCACTCCCTAAACCTCACATCCAGCCTAGCAGGCTTGAATAATTGGTTTGCTCAGATGGGAGGTAGCCTTGAGGCAGCCTTCAAATTGAAATGTTGGTGGTGCTGCATCCAAATTTTTAACATGGCTACTACCACAGGGTTAGTTGAGTGTTTCTTTGGCACCAACGAGAGCAGAGCAGTCACCAACACCCCAGGTTTATCCCCCTCACAGACTCTGCTTCAATCTTGACCCACAGCTCCTCCGGGTCCCCGCACCACTCCAGCACCTTTTTCAGCATCAGCCGCACAATAGTAATATTTAAAGTTTGGCAAGGCCAAGCCCCCTGCTTGTCTCTGCAGCACCACCCTCTGATCCTCGGGTCCTTACCCGCCCAAATGAACCCAGTAAGCATATCCTTTCTTGGGTAGGAAGACCACAACTGCACATAATACTCCCAAGTGTGGCCTCACCAAGGCCTCGTATAACTGCAGTAATAAATCTCTACTTCTGAACTCAAATCTTCTTGCAATGAATGCCAACATACCTTCCTCATTACTTGCTGCACCTACCTCTCCACTTTCAATGACTGGTGTACAAGGACACCCGGATTTCTTTGTATACCACATTTCCCAATATATCACCATTTAGGTAATACTCTTTTTTTTTTACACCAAGTATATAACGTCACATTTAGCCACGATGTATGAAGCCTCCTTGCATCCTCCACAAAACTCTCAATTCAACCCAATTTTGTGTCGTCAGCAAACTTGGAAATGTTACTTTTGGTTCCCTCACCCAGGTAATTTATATATATATATATATATATATTTAGTGAACAGCTGGGGCCCAAGCACTGATCTCCACAATACCCCATTATTCATTGTCTGCCACTCAGAAAGAGACTAATTTATTCCCACCCCTTGTTTCCTGTCTGTCAACCAGTTCTTGATCCATGTCAGCACATTACCCCCATCTCATGTACTTTAATTTTGTCCACTAACCTTATGAGGGACCTGATCAAAAGCCTTCTGAAAATTGAGATATGCCACATCCACTGGTTTTCCCTTATCTATTCTACTAGTTACGTCCTTAGAAAGCTCAGTAGATTTGTTAAGCATGATTTGTCATCCATAAACTCGTGCTAGCCTTGTCCAAACCGTTAATGCTTTCCAAATGTTCTGTTATCACGTCTTTTATAATAGACACTAGCATCTTCCACACTACTGATGTCAGACTAACTGGTCTGTAATTCTCCCTTTTTTTCTTTTCCTCCCTTTTTAAATAATGGGGTTACATTTGCCACCCTCCAGTTTGTAAGAACTGCCCCGAGTCTAGAGAATTTTGGAAGATGACCACCAATGCATCTAATATGTCCAGTGCCACTTCCTACTTTGGATTTAAACCATAAGACATAGGAGCAGAATTAGGCCACTCGGCCCATCGAGTCTGCTCCGCCATTAAATCATGATGATATAATTTTCTCATCCCCATTCTCCTGCCTTCGCCCCATTACCCCTGATCCCCATAGATTATCAGGCCCTGGTAATTTGTCTGCCTTTAACCCTGTTAATTTCCCCAACACCATTTTATTACTAATACTGGTTTCCTTCAATTCCACCCTCTCACTGGACTCTTGGTTCCCAAACATTTCTGGGGGGTTATTTGTGCCTCTGTTGTGAAGACACTTGTTGTAAATGTATATCAAAATACACTCTTACCTTTAGGATACCATTTTTAAAAATTAATTTTGACTTTGTAATGCATGCTAAATTGTAACCTTTATGTTGGATAACAATCAACATCTTTGAAGATTTTATTGACTACTAAGGGACATTTTAGTATAGTTAAGTTATTAGAATGTTAAGCCAAAACCATCCAATAGCGATGGGCTAAAACCTCACACTATATTTTTATTATATATATGTATATGGAGTCATCGGACTCGAAACGTTAGCTCTGTTCTCTCCCTCCAGATGCTGTCAGACCTGCTGAGATTTTCCAGCATTTTCACTTTCGTTTCAGATTCCAGCATCCGCAGTAATTTGCTTTTATATATGTATATGTACTCAGTGCTATTTCTGAAATTTAAAACTAAACTTTGAGTGAACAAGATCCTTAAAGTAGCTGTATGTCTGTCAAGCCATGAGTGATCACTTGTTGACTGTGGAGCTCAACTTTAAAGGGAGCTATACAAAGACCATTTGCATTTAATAACTTAGCTGGCCCACAGGAGGCAGATGGTCTGCTGAGACAAAAGTCCCTTGAATATTCTTTTAAACTCCTAATTAAAGTGCATGGGATTAGGTATAGTGTATTGAGATGATAGAAAACTAGTTGGAGACAGGAAACCAAGAATAGGAATTATCGGGTCTTTTTCAAATTGGCAGGCAGTGACTAGTGGGGTACCGCAGGGATGGGTGCTGGGACCCCAACTGTTCACAATATATATTAATGATTTAGATGAGAACAAAATGTAATATCTCAAAATTTCCAGGTAACACCACATTGGGTAGGATCTTGAGCTGTGAGGAGGATGCAGAGATCCTTCAGTGTGATTTGGACAAGTTTGAGTGAGTGGGCAAATGAATAGCAGATGTAGTATAATTTGGGGAAATGCAAGGTTATCCACTTTGGTAGCAAAAAACAAGACTATTATCTAAATAACCATAAATTAGGAGAGGGGAATGTGCAACGAGACCTGGATGTGCTCGTACACCAGTCACTGAAGGTAACCATGCAGGTACAGCAGGCGGTAAAGTAGGCAAAAATGGTATGTTGGCCTTCATAGCGAGAAGATTCGAGTGCAGGTGCAGGAATACCTTGCTGTAATTAAACAGGGCCTTGGTAAGCCTACACCTGGACTATTGTGTGCAGTTTTGTTCTCCTTATCTAAAGAAGGATATTCTTGCTCTCGATGGAATGCAGCGAAGGTTTATCATACTGATTCCTGTGATGGCGGGACTGACGTATGAGGAGAGATTGAATCAGGATTGTATTGCCAAGAGTTCAGAAGAATGAAGGAGGATCTCGTAGAAACCTATAGAATTCTAACGGGGCTAGAGAGGGTAGATGCAGGAAGGATGTTCCCAATGGTGGGTGTGTCAAGAACCAGGGGTTACAGTCTGAGGATACGGGGTTGACCATTTAGGACAGAGGATGAGGAGAAATTTCTTTACCCAGAGAGTGGCCGGCCTATGGAATTTGTTACCACAGGAAGTAGTTGAGGTCAAAACATTGTATGTTTTTAAGAAGCAGTTCGATATAGCACTTGGGGTGAAGGGGATCAAAGGATATGGGGAAAGTGGGTTTAGGCTATTGAGTTGGATGATCAGCCATGATCATGATGAATGGCAGAGCAGGCTTGAAGGGCTGACTGGCCTCCTCCTGCTCCTATTTTTTATGTTTCTATAATCGCTGGAACGTTTAGCAGTCCTTAAGCCCCAGCTGAATTCCAGACGCTGGATAAACATCCTTTCGTGAAGATCTGATGGAGTGGAGGGTCATGTGACCCAGGTATCGGCCTTGTTGAACAAGTTAATATTACCTTGCTGAGCTGAATAGCTCAGCCTGCTCTTCAGCATCTGACTAGCAGCTACACAGAACGGAAATCTCCCCGGGTTGGACATCTGGCCTCATCTACACTGCAACTACACGGTTGAAAATTCTCAGAAAATCCTTCCATTGTCTCCAAAACTGATTCACCTCAGCATGCCTATTTCACTACTAGCAAAGTTGTCATCTGTTTTCAGCCAGCCGTGCAAGTATACCTTACTTGATTTTGATTCTGAACTCTGGGACTCGCATGAACCAACATTTATTTTCTCTGTGAACCCTCTTTGCTGTGTTTTGAGTGTGCTTAAATAAATTAACCCTTTGAGTTCATCCTTAGTCAAGTCACTGAGGGCGTTGGAGAAATATGCCACTACTTATAAAGAGGAGAAGAACCAATCAAAACACCTTTGTGTTTATTGGTGGGTGGTGAGAGGAGAAATTAGTGTTGTTTACATTAATGATAATAATAATAATCGCTTATAAGTAAGCTTCAATGAAGTTACTGTGAATAGCCCCTGGTCGCCACATTCCAGTGCCTGTTCGGGGAGGCCGGTACAGGAATTGAACCTATGCTGCTGGCCTTGTTCTGCATTACAAGCCAGCTGTTTAGCTCACTGTGCTAAACCAGCCCACTCCCCCTTCTGTCCATAACACAGTGAATGAGAATTCAAACTGCACCATGATTGAGTTTGCAGTTGAGAGAAGGTTTACTAGAACTTTGACAAATGGTCATCTGGACTCGAAATGTTAGCTCATTTCTCTCCCTACAGATGCTGCCAGACCTGCTGTGATTTTCCAGCATTTTATTTGGATATTAGAACAGTACCTGGAATAGGCGGGTTGTTTTATGAGGAAAGGTTAGACAGACTAGGCTTGCACCCACAGGAGTTTAGAAGAGTACAAGGTGACTTGATTGAAACATATAAGATCCTGAGGGGTATTGGCAGAGTGGATGTGGGAAGGATATTTACTCTTGTGAGGTAATCTAGAACCGGGGAACACATTTTAAAAATAAGGGGTCACCTATTTAAAATGGAGATGACACATTTTTCTGAGGTTTGAAGTGCCTTTGGAACTCTCTTCCTCAAAAGACAGTGATGTGGAGATGCCGGTGTTGGGCTGGGGTGAGCACAGTAAGAAGTCTTACAACACCAGGTTAAAGTCCAACAGCTTTGTTTCAAACATTAGTTTTCAGAGCACTGCTCCTTCCTCGGGTGAATCTGAGGAAGGAGCAGTGCTCCGAAAACTAGTGTTTGAAACAAACCTATTGGACTTTAACCTGGTGTTGTAAGACTTCTTACTGTGCTCAAAAGGCAGTGGAAGCAGAGTTTTTAAACATTTTTAACGCAGCGGTTGATTGGTTCTTGATGACTTTTCACCCCATTGCTTATTGGAGGTAAGTGGAATTGTAGAGTTGAGGTTATGGTTAGATCAGCCATGAGCATATTGAATGGTGGAGCAGACTTGAAGGGCTGAGTGATCTACTCTCGTTCCTAGTTTATATCTTCATTTGAGAATTTGAATTCAATTTTTAAAATCTGAAAGTAAAAAGTTGATTGATTCTTAATTGTCTTCTGAAGCGGCCGAACAATGCACTCCATTGTATTAAGTCCGACCACCACTTCTCAGGATGTGCAATAAATACTGCCCTTGCCAGTGATGCCGAACATGCTGAGATTGAATTTTAAATATGTAGACAGTAGAAATGTAACTTCCCTGGTAAATAAAACATTTCACAATTGTCATAAATAAAACGTTTAACATCTGTAACTTCATGATTGATGTAAATCGTTAATATATAACGATGCATGAGGTGTAAGATAGAAGGATTTTCTGTGAAATTGCAACAAAACTGAAGTAAAATTTAGTAAATTATATATAAATACTATTGTGCAAAAGTAAATGTGTTCTTTAAGTATTGCAATAAATGTCATAAATTCATCTTATTAGCAAGATGGGCCCTCCTAAGTCTTTGCTTTGTTCTCTTCTAGAATTAAAATGTCGATTTAATGCTTTAAGCATATGCAGTAATTAGAAAATTATGTTGCAGTGATATTATTTATTTAAAGCAGAGCTTTTTAGCTGATCAGGTTTTTCATATTTAATTTGATTTAGCAAACCATAGAGACAAGGTAGTGCAATTTCCACTTAAAGTAACCTTGCTCTTTTACGTAAGTTGTCTGGTAAGTGAAATTTGAACAACTTGGTTGCCTTCCTTGAAAAATCTCTGGAGGTTTTATGTACTTTTTGAACCTTTTTGTGCTATTCGTATCATTGCTCCATCTTGACATTTTTTTTGTTTATAATGTGTCAGACCTAATACTACATTTTGAAGATTTTGCAAATAGTTAATCCTTTAAAGTATACAAAAAAAGCTGTGTATTGAACATCTTTATAGTATTAATAACATATAGAAATGTTTTTGGGAGTTTGGTAAATTCTGTATTAATATGTAGAGATCTGTAGAATGTTACACAGCAAGAGTCCCAATAACTGACTTGCAAACTGGTTTCTCTACAGAATCTGAATATACAAATTCCAGAACTAGTGGAGAGCAGAATGAAAGGAATGTTTTTACCAAAAAAGTTTCAATTAAAGTAAACAAAATTGGTTGCTGCTCTATTTGTGCTCTCTCTTTGAATGTCAGTGCTTTAATTCACTGGCTGCTCACTCCCTGATAGTTTACTTTGGGTATTGCCTTTCTATCTGGTCTTTGGCTCTTCAAAGTTATAGTTTTTTTAATAAAGTTGCATACCTCCCTAAACATACATTAAAACATTTGCTGTATACAATATAAACTTTCAGCTTCTATGTCCCTGTTTATTATTAGATTTTATAGTAATAGTTTCTGAAAAATGCTATATATTGTAGTTGATGCCTTTTGTTAAAGGTCTTCATCATTCAATTGTACACAATTCTTCAATTTGTGAAAGGCATATGAGTTGTATCAAAAATGTAATTATATACTAAATCGTCATGTGAAAGAATAAGGTCTTCCTTGGTTATGGTATCTTGGTTATAACCAGTTCAGTAGTTTAAATGGACAGTGCTTGTAGCTCTATTGGCACTTGATAGGTACTTGCTTGGATTCATTTTGCGTTTGACTCTACTGCTTCCTAACTGAACTGGCTTACTGCCGTCACTGCAGTGCAATCCTGTTCATGCCACTTTCAATTTGCCAGTAAAAGGGATGAGCAAGAAGTGACAAAATGGGATTTCAGTTCAACACGATACTTACCTTTTCTGCAGGCTTCAAAATGAAATATCGTGCAATAAAATATGTTGTAAATAATGTTTTGTTGAAACTGGCTCTGTGGTATGTGGCAAACATGAAACAGTGCTGTACATTTTTCATCTGGCAGTTACCCCTTTAACACTGGTTAGAATATGCAATATTTTAAAAAGCCACCTGCATTCTTAAATTATTCATAAGTTTGTTACTGTCTCCTTGGTAACAAGCTTGAGAGTGGGGCTAATACAGTTTCAATTAGTAGATGTAAGTTTTGGGCAGTAATTCAGTCTGCTGTTCTGTAAATAGTTATGGGCCGCTCAACATGCGGTCTTTTCTTTAACATGTTTGAAACTGGGTAAATTCGTGCAAGCTAGTGTTATGAAGTAAAGAAATTCTGCCCCATGGTAATTCATAGATTAAAAATGAACGACTGCAGCAAATTGATAATGTCGCTTGCTATTATTTCTTGCTTATTTTTGCTTTGCCATTTAGCTTTGTTAGTCAATTTTTAGCTAACTGCTGAGCTTTGGTTGTCTCTTGCCAGATGGAATTGCCATAACCGGTTTCTTGTAAACCATCAGTACAATTGTAGAATGTACTTCATGTAACTAAAATCAATCAACTTGATGCACTGGCCAGGAGTGATTGACGAATAAGCTTGTTTGTAGGCTGCATCAGATGTACATTATTGAAATGTTTAAGGGCTACTTTACTTGATGACCAAAAGAACAAATCACTATTTCCTGTAAGATATTGGTTAAAACAGAGTGACATCTGGGTTAGTATTTAGCATTTATTTCCACATGAGTTAAGCTGCATTTCAAAATGGGAAACCACTGATGAAATGGAGTATTTAAATTTTTTTTGAGGACACAATGTCATGGTTTCTGATGAATGTAGAAATTATGATCTGGTGGCAATTTCAGTATTGATGTCATTCAACATTACTGACTGACTTTATTTTGAAAAATTCTGACGTATCAGATCTTAGTATTAAGCCAGAAATATGAATATATTAGTAAATAGCTTTTTAGTTGATAATGCAATTCCAGTTGAGACTGTATTCTTGAGCTAGAATGAACAGAATGCAGAGCTGAAGACTTAATATAATTTGGTAGAATTGAGAGAAGATGTTTGAAAGCATGGAAAACGACTGCATAAGACCAGATATGAGATGTTGTGCTCCATAGTTGAGAAGGATAAACAGCTAGGTCTTTCAGCATCTAATTTTAGCAGAGAGTTACCAGTACTTTGAATACAGCTTGCAAAGGAGTTGTTAACTGGGCTTGGTGGTGGGGGGGGGGGGGGGGGGGGAGAGAGATGCGGCGAAGGAAAGAGACAAAAAAGTGTATTTGAAAATGGCTTTCTGGAATTTGTAAAATAAATGTGCATATACACTTCTGAAGTGTTCCTGACCTAAAGTGCATGTCACAAGTATGGTGCTGCAATTCTAGAGGGCAAAACTGCAAATGAAATTCTTTTTGTATCAAAATATTGTTACATAACTCTTAATTCGTCGAAACAAGACAACAAAATTTAGTGGGGCAAGGTTCCTATTGGGAATAGCCTCGTAAGTATTTAATGATCTGTTATGTGGCAGGACACAATTTTCAGTCTCTTTGCATCATGTTTAGTTCTATCCTAACAAACATGCATGTTTTTCTTCCACTTACTGTAAATGGATTGAGGCTGTTTGATTAAAAATATTTTTGTTGTAGACATGGGAACTGAAGGCCCTTATACAGTTGTGAAGATTGACACTGGTGACTTTGGTAATTGTAACAGATCTGTGAATCCATTAAGCTCCAGATGGAACTTTAATCAGGGTTCTGATTGAACCTGGTGTCCTTGTAAAGTCTCTCAGCATCTGCTAGGAAAAATATAAATGACATTATTCAAAATTTAAACAGAATGCGGCTATCTGAGGACCATAATTTTGTTTTTGTTTAAAAAAAAGTGTGCCGGTTATTATTCAGAAATTTTAGTATCAAGAGCTCAAGAACAAAATTGCTTTCATAATTTAAAAAGATCATTAAGTCTACAGTTGTGCACAAAGCTTTTTTTTTAAATAGTACGACAAAATTGAACCCAACTGCCTGACATCATTACTGTACTTGGAACAACAGTATAGTGAGCAAGTACTTTGCCTCATTTATATCCAAAATTAGTAGCTGTATTCTCATATTACTTATTTTTCAATCGCCCTTGACCCCCACTGCCCTTGCAAACGACTACCTCAACTCCTATCACCATTTTGGCTCCCAAATCTAAGCCCATCTTTTCTAGATTCCATGTCCGAATACCCTCAATCTGATTTCTGTCCCTACAACAATACCAAAATGGTACTTAGTGAACTTACAAATAACATACTTTACTATGTCAAAGGTGAGCTATTACTTCTCGTTCTTCTGGATCTGTCTGCGGCCTTCAACATGGTTGACCACACTATCCTTATCCAGTGCCTCTCCACCTGTCTATGATGGGACTGCACTCACCTGGTTCCATTTTCATCAATCGATTTGTAGCTAGAGAATGATCCGAAATAGCGTTTCTTCCAACTTTCAGGTAGTTATCTCTGGAGTGACTTGACGATCTGTTCTTGACCCGATCCTATTTCTCACCTATATTCTGGACTTCAGAGATATATCTAAAAACGGATGCTATATGTTTATGCTGACAGGAGCCAACTCCACCTCACCACTTCCTCGTTCAGTTCTCCAATTCCTCTAATTTATCACATTGCTTGTTTGATTAGATGAGAAAAAATTACTCGCCAATTAAATATTGGGAAGATCAAAGCCATTACTTGAGTCTCTGCTTAAGATGGGATGCTAAGGTTGCAAATGGGTTTGCCCTTGCCAGACCATCCCATTAGCATCCTATTGTCATTGAGTCAAGCTTCTGAGCCCATATTTCCTCCTTCACCAAAGCCACCTACTTCCACCTCTCTAATATCATCCATCCTCACTCCTGCCCCAGCTTATCTACTGAAATCCTCATCCATTCCTTTGTTACTACTAGACTCAACTATTCCAAACTCTCTTCCTCACGTTGCACCCTGCATAAACTCCTGAAGTTATTCAAATCTCTGCTGCTCATATCCTAACACACAAAGTTGTGTTCCTCCACCATCCCTGTGTACATTGACCTACATGGTCTCATGGTTCCGCAATGCCTCATTTTTAAAATTTCAATCCTTGTTTTGAAATTCCTCCATCTCCTCACCCCATAATTTTCTCTCTAACCCCCACATACAATCTTCCAAATCTGTGTTTCTCTAACCCAAATGGCCTTTTAAACATACGCTCCCTTTGCCCAACCATTGGCAATTCTGTTCAATTACTTGGATCCTATGCAACATGATTCCCTACTCAAACCAGCAGCTCCATGTGGTGCTGTAAAACCAGCTGTTTCATCGTGGTTTTGGTTTCTGCTCTAATATGTCACTGGCTTGGTGTTCATGTTTTTGCTGGTGAATCGGCAAAGTGCCCTGAGACACTATTTTAATGGTGCTATGTTAGGCAGTTTCACATTTAAATGTTTAGATATAGGTGGAACAGGAAAAATAAACATGCAATAATAAAAGTACCAACTTGCATTTATATAGCGTGCCCCAGATGACGGATTCTAGATGACCTACCTTAAGGCAATGTCCAGTGGGAATGAGGGTGCTGAATGTCCAAGGTTGTGGAGTGAGGGTGCTGGCAGAACTGAGAGCCCACAAACTGGAGGACAGCAGATGCTGCTCATGCCAAAATTTACTGAGGAAAAACCGCAACTCGACAGTATGCAACATAGGACAAGTGGCCACAAATACGGCACAATCCTGTAACATAAGGAATAATTGTTCACTGTGGATGCAGGGTTCAAAATATGGGAGCAGTGGGCAAATTTACTGTGGAAATATCATGAATAAATTCGTACCTGACACTAAATTAGCAATCTCGCTTAGGTGTGCCAAAGGATGGCCTGGATGGGAAGTAGAAAATAAGAGCCACTTTCCATTTCAAGCATTTGATGTCAAAATTAAATGTTTCCAGATCTGGTTTAGGATGATTCTTACGCGTTGTAAATGTGGATGGACAGAACAAGTTTTTGCATCTATTACTTTGTTCTTATAGAGGAGTATTGCATTGAAGAATAGTTAAAATATATTTTACTCTACCTCTACAGGATATGGCTTAACGCTGGTTCAGAAGAGCACCCGTATTACTTTTCCACTTCCAATCCAGGCCATCCTTTGGCAGACCTGAGTGAGATTGCTAATTTAGTGTCCGGTACAATTTTATGCTGTAGCCCATGCCCACAATGAGTCAGTGCTGCCAAAGCCCATTCCATTTGCACCCCAAATACTGACTTTTTATCTTCATTGCAGGTGAGTTCAAGCACCAATTCCAAAGTTGAAGATCATTGTCCCACCAAATGCCTGACTGGTATTTTTTCATTCAAATAAGGACTTCCTGCAGCACAAGTAAAATTTGTTTATTTATTTCTTTATTTTTTTACATTTAGAGTACTCAATTATTTTTTCCAATTAAGGGGCAATTTAGCGTGGCCAATCCACCTACCCTGCACATCTTTTGGGTTGTGGGGGCGGAATACATGCAAACACAGGAAGAATATGCAAACTCCACATTGTTAGTAACCCAGAGCCGGGCTCAAACCTGGGACCTCAGCGGCGTGAGGCAGCAGTGTCAACCACTGTGCCACCATGCTGCCCAGCACAAGTAAAAATGACCACATGGCACCAGAATGATGCAACAAAAAGCTAAATTTTGTTGGTGACACCCCCCACCCCCCCCAACCCATTCTGTAAGTACATAAACAAACGTTTGTGATCAGCTCAGCCCAGAAAAGCTCTTTGCCATTGCTTTTGGTGATTGTGTTGCATTTGCCTCGACAGTTGACTTTCTGAAGCTCTCGGGTAGCTCTTTGTTGACTTCACCCCTGTAGCACAATAAAATAAATTGGACACATGATTTTTGGAAATCACCTCACCTACAGATGTTCAATAAGAACCCAGGAGACATGATTGGTGATTTGCATTTCTAATAGAAAGTGTGACTCTGTTTCTACTCCTGTGGGATATTGTGTGCAAGTGCAAATGGGAATCACTATTCTAAATGGGCTGTTTAGGACTATTGCCTGGCAACTAGTGTACATTGATTTTGCTCTAATATTTTTATACTTTTATTTGAATTTTTAATTATATTGTAGGTCCAAATTAACACACAAGGTTATTTATATATAGGCTTTGCATAGCTGACTGCAACATGAAGATGAACCTGTTGAGATTTGCCGATGTTTGTGGCCATGCTAGTTGGTAGTGTAAATTTAGTTGCAGGTGGCAACCAACTTGGGAGTAGGCCCATGCTTTAAACGCAGGAGGTGCTAACATTTGTCTTGTATTGTGTTAAAACAGTTGTAGATGATGGCTTGTTGAATTTGCCCCTGCTTCGTTGGTATTGGTACTGACAATTAACTTTGTCAAAGATCTACTGTGTATATCATAATTTGCCTCTTCTGTAAGTGCTTTATTTCTATAAATTTGTTTTTTTAAATGAGCTCTATCATGTATATAGAAATAATTTATTATGGTCAATTTTCTTGTTTCATTTAAGCACCAAATAAAAGCCTTTATTTAGAAGTTATGTTAATTGACACATTAGGAAGCTTGTGAAGTGTAGATAAAAATAGTCACATGTTTCTGCCAAAAATATAACTGACTCATACATTGATTTAATCTTGTACTACTGGAAACCTTATCAGAATGGTTAAAAATGACAACATGTCTCTGTCGAGTTAATATCACATTAGCTGAAGCCCCTCAGAGGCAGACTAGCTGAAAAAAGAGATTCATTTCTGATTTATTTCTCATGAATAGATTTGTGATTTCCACTCTAAAAGCAGAAAGGAAGTAAATCTACCCAAAGCCAGCAATGCAAGATTACAATTGGTTTGAAAATGGCATGGGAAAGAAGCCGACACATCAGTTGCTGTGAAGCTTATAAAAATAGGACAGTTGTCAAATTATCTGGTGCAATTTATTGTAAAGGTACTTGACAGACGAAGACAATGACCCAGATTTTGCGGTCAGCAGCAAACGAATGGTGCGAATGATGTTTATAACACTGAGTTGCCTGCAGAATTTCTATGGGCTTTTGCCCTGGAATTTGCACTAATTAGGAATCAATTTCAGCACACCAGCAACCTTTGGTTTACAGGAGATTTAGAATTGCGTGAATAGGGTATCTGTCAGTGTTCAGATTTGAGAATCCCTACTGTGCCAAGCAGAGTCTAAACTCGGAAGTATGAGCTAAAGTATTTATTTCATTGTGAAATGATGTATAAAAAGCAAATTAAGGGAAGTAAGTTAAATGGGTTGAGAGGGAGAAAGATAAGAGATAGGAGAAAATAATCTCCGCCAGCAATTAAACCTAAAAGAATGAGGATACATCTTTTTTGAAAGAAAACATTTCAGTGCTGGATATATTTTTTGGCAGTAATGGTCATATTACGTTGTTAGAAATACATAGAACATAGAACAGTACAGCACAGAACAGGCCCTTCGGCCCTCAATGTTGTGCCGAGCCATGATCACCCTACTCAAACCCACGTATCCACCCTATACCCGTAACCCAACAACCTCCCCCTTAACCCTACTTTTATTAGGACACTACGGGCAATTTAGCATGGCCAATCCACCTAACCCGCACATCTTTGGACTGTGGGAGGAAACCGGAGCACCCGGAGGAAACCCACGCACACAGGGGGAGGACGTGCAGACTCCACACAGACAGTGACCCAGCCGGGAATCGAACCTGGGACCCTGGAGCTGTGAAGCATTTATGCTAACCACCATGCTACCCTGCTGCCCCATGCTACCCTGCTGCCCCCTGTATAATACAGTTATACAAGAATGGACGGGACTTCACTTTTACCCGCTGGCTTAGTGGGAATCTATTGGGTGTGTACAACAAATTCACAGGTTCCTGTGCCTGGGGGAGGTAAATCATTGAAACTTCTGGAGAAGCAGACAAACTCAAAGCAGCTTCCTGATTTCCACATCATTGGAAGTAGCTACCCTTTTTAATTTTTGGTAACTGTAAATGCATTTTTACATCAAAATCAAGGCCAGTGTTATAATGGATAACACTGGATGAAGATGGAGTGAGGTTATGTATCAATAGGTTATGGGATAGGTATCCTGGTGGCCTATGCAAAGAATGTTGCTTATTCGTGTGGGACATGTTCAGAGCTCTTATGAATAATGAGATCAAGAGATGCTTGCAAATAAATAGTACCCACATTACAGTTATACTGGGGGTCTAACATCCATAACAAGACATTCAAGCATGATGTTCTCACCAAATGGAATGGGGGAGATAAAAGCAAATTACTGCGATGCTGGAATCTGAAACAAAAACGGAAAAAAAGACACAATCCCAGCAGAGTTGATGGAGAAAAACCTTCACAAAGAGTATGCTTGCTGCCCATTTTGAAGTTTCATGTGGTTTCATTATAAGAACATAAGAACTAAGAACAGGAGTCGGCCGTCTGGCCCCTCGAGCCTGCTCGCCATTCAATAAGATCATGGCTGATCTTTCTGTGGATTCGGCTCCACTTACCAGCACGCTCACCATAAGCTTTTATTCCTTTAGTGTTCAAAGATCTATCTATCTTTGCATTAAAAACATTTAATGAAGGAGCCTCAACAGCTTCTCTGGGCAGGGAATTCCGCAGATTCACAATCCTTTGGGTGAAGATGTTCCTCCTCAACTCAGTCCTAAATCTGCTCCCCCTTATTTTGAGGCTATGCCCCCAGTTCTATTTTCACCAGCAAGTGGATATGACCTTCCTGCTTCTATCCTATCTATTCCCTTCACAATTTTTTATGTTTCCATAAGATCACCCTCATTCTTCTAAATTCCAATGAGTATTTGGGCAGCACGGTTGCACAGTGGTTAGCACTGTGGCTTCACAGCGGCAGGGTCCCAGGTTCGATTCCCTGCTGGGTCACTGTCTGTGCGGAGTCTGCACATTCTCCCCGTGTCTGCGTGGGTTTCCTCCGGGTGCTCCGGTTTCCCCTCAGTCCAAAGACGTGCAGGTTAGGTGGATTGCCCTTAGTGACCAAAAAGGTTAGGAGGAGGTTATTGGGTTACAGGGATAGGGTGGAAGTGAGGGCTTAAGTGGGTTGGTGCAGATTTGATGGGCCGAATGGCCACCTTCTGCACTCTATGTTCTATAGTCCCAGTCTACTCAGTCTCTCCTCATAAGCTGATTCTCCCAACTACGTAAGCAACCTAGTGAATCTCCACAGCGCACACTCCACTGCCAGTATATCCTTTCTCAAGTAAGTGTTATATCACTGAATTGAGTCCACTCAAATCCAGTGTTTTTTTTAATCAATTGACGTAGCGCAACAGTTCTGGAAGATAGATTGGAGATGAATTTCCCGAGGAAATTGACAATACCAACCTTAGTGCAGCTTTCTTGTCTTTTGGTTGCTGCATTTTTTTGATCGATTCTATCTTGACTTCATATTGTCTGATACCATTGGCTGTGATGTTATCACCTAGAAATTGTACTGGTGAGGTAGCAAATGTGCATTTTGAGTGGTTTAATTTTAAACCATACTGATGTATGTGTTTACAATGTGCTCTTCTTCAGTGGTCGACCATATAATGATGCTGTATACTTGGACTCGAACCACCATCTCCGTTTTCAGTCATTTGCTCCATAAATCGGTGAAAAATCTCTGAGGCAGAGATGATCCCGAAGGACATTCTATTAAAGCAGTACCTCTCAAAAGGCGTGTTGAATGTACAGAGGAGCTTGCTTGAGTCGTTAAGCTGCATCCGCCAAAAACCTTGTGATGCGTCCAACTTTGTGAAAATTCGCGCATTCGACATTTCAGAAGTGATTTCTTGTCTTTTGGGAATAGGGTAATGTTCTCTACATATGTTTTTGTTAAGATCCCTGGGATCCATGCAAATTCTGATATCTCCTGACTTTTTTTTACACAGACCAAGGAACTAATCCAATCAGTCGGTTGTGAGACCTTGGATATGATACCTTGAGATTGTAATCTCAAGTGTTCTGCTTTCAATCTCTCTCTCAGAGACGCTGGAACTCTTCTGGGCGGATGGATTGCATCCTTTTTTAGCAGAATTTTAAACTGATATGGCAATGTGCCCATAATGAAAACCATCAGGGTATTCACTGAGTAACTGTTGAATGTCACCTTCTAATCTTGATGTCTCATTCGTGTGCATGAAAATCCTTCGAATCAACTGCAACTCCTTGCATGCCTGAGCACCTAATAAAGAAGATCGGTGATCATCCATAATCTCAAAATGCAGTGTTCTCTGTATTTCTCTGTTGAGAGCTGTTAAATGACATGAACCATGTGACATTCTTTGATTGCCATTATAATCTTTAAGTTTGCATGCCGCAGGTAAAATCTTGTAACCCCCTTGAATGGATGATACATCCTGACAGTTGAGCAAATTTTTAGAAGCACCGGTGTTGGGTTTAAATAACATAGGGCTTTTATTAATATGTACATTATTGTCCATTCATTGTCGTGACGAATGACGTTTACTTGATGAGGAACCTTCTTTGTTGCTTGGAAGATCTGTCGTTGTTGCTTGAAGATCTGTTGTTGTTGTTTCAATTACACCAACAAAAAATGTGTTTTCCAAAGAAAAACTTTCATCTTCATCTGAAAAATTATTTTGAGAGTTTTAATTTTGAGTTTTATCAATGGATCTTACATTGAAATACTTTTTCTGTGCGGCAGGGCGACAAATTGGTGATGATTTACATTGAGAAGTAAAATGGTTTGATTCTGAGCATTTTAAACAACGTTTTCCTTGAGCAGGCCAATTCCCCTTTAAATGGGCGTTACCGCATCTGTAGCATGCCATGATGTTGTCTCCTTGACAAATGAGTGACGTTCGCCCATGCACAGACTTCTGTTGAGTCTTGTATTTCTGAACGAACTGTGCATGTCCCGAGTTGGGATGTGCACATGCAAGATAGCTGGCATCCTGAACTTGCTTCTTTGCTGCCTGCGGCACCATTTTACCATTTTCAACCTCGTGGTGGACTTTTTCTCGTGGATAAAATTCCAAGTACTTGTTTTTACTCTGCTCATTTGAAATGCACTTTTCGATAGCAATTTTTAGAGTTAAATAATTTTTCCGTAATAGGGCTTCTCTTAGACATTCATCCGTTATTCCATAAACGATCTGATCTCAGATTAAAGAGTCGTGTAAATCAGCAAAATTACAAGTCTGGGCTAGGAGTTTAAGATCAGTGATAAAGCTGGTGATGGATGCTCCATTTTTCTGTAAACACTTGCGAAACCTGAATCGCTCCAGAATTTCATTGTTTTGCATTTTGCAATGATCATCAAATTTTGCGACAATTACCCCAAATTTTACTTGTATCTTCGCCTTAAACAAATATGAACGAATTATAAATTTCGATAGCTTGGTGTCCTGCCAGAGCCAGAAGCAAAGCTATGCATCTAGCTTCAGAGGCTGTATTTAAGTCATGAGCTTCTATATAGAACTGGAATTACTGTTTAAATAACTTTCAATTAAGATTTAAGTCACCTGTAGTCTTCAGATGTCTGGGAGCCTGCACTGGGTCCATCAAATCGATTTGCTGTCGATCCGTTTGCTGGGATGACTTCCACAGTCGAGCAGTCAGTATCGGAACTTTTTCTTTTCTTCTCTAATCTTTTTACTAATTGTTCTCAAAGCTTGTTATTACCTGGTACCATGTTATATTAATGAACTGTAATGTAAATATTACTGTCATGGGAACATCACTTTAAGAAATGTTTGTCTTCTCAAGTGACTGCAGTGATGTCAGTGTGTGGTCGGAGCTGGGCTCTGGCTCTGTTTTTTCTTTCATTTTGAGCTAGAAGCTCTTTTTGGCTCTGAGTTTTAGTTTTGTTTTCAGTTGGAGAGCTGCATTACAACCAAGGAGGTGTATTTTTGTCTCTCTCCCTCTGCCTGCTAAAGAATGTTTGTTTCCAGATCACTTGATGATTTCCAAGTAATACCTGTTTCAATAAGGAATGCGAACCTACTGTATTTGTTAAAAAGGGTCTTTGACTTATGGATGTTGTTAGGAAAGTTACTAAAGGTTATCTAGAGAGTACTGTATCTTTGGGGGGGGGGGGGGCATCAGTATTGGTAGTTGATAAGATGCTTACTGTGTGTTTATAAAATGTTAACTGGATTCATAGAATAAACATTGTTATTGTTTAAAAATACTTTAGATCTCTGTTGCATCACACCTGTAGAGTGGGCTCTTGTGCTCCCCATAACCAAAATCTATTAAAGGTTGTGGGTCAGGTGAACTCCATGATGTACTTTGTCGTTCTCTAAACCCTGGCCCATAATATTACTCTTTTGTCTTGCCGAGTTGTATTGAATTCTGCTGACAAACAGTCGAAGTCTTCCAGGTGAAGACAAATTATTTATTGAGTAATATAATCATATGCTCATGAGTTCTTTCACTTTAATACTTTGATCAGTAAAACAAATAAGTAAGATTAGATTAAACTAACAATTATGATAATACACTACACTCTGATCTGGTCATGTCTTCACTCCAGTGTTCGCCACAAACACTAACTAAAGAAAGAGTGGGAAACTCCTTTTATGGCTCCAGGCAAGTGGAGACCATTCGACCACATTGTTGACTTAAAGATGTTGAATAGACTTTGGGGATCAAGAAGTTTGTTCTCGCTGCAGAATTCACAACTTTTGACCTCTTGTAGCTGTACTATTTATCTCGCTAGTCCAGTTAAGTTTCTGGCCATAGTGTGGGATGTGGATGGTGTGGGATTCAGTTTAATAGAAGGAGCAGAAACTTCAGCCCATGAAACCGTCTGAGAAGTGGGTAGAGAGAGAGTGGAGACTTTGGTCCATTAAAAAACACTATAAGGAGTGAGAGAGCCGAGACTTCATTCCATAAAACAGTTTGAGAAAAGGAGAAAGAGCAGTGACTTATGCCCAAGAAACAGCACGAGAAGGGGATGGAGAGTGTGGAGACTTCAACTCCGAAAACAGCATAAGGGGAGAGAAAGAGACCATAACATAATCGCGAGAAGGGGGAGAGAGTGAGAGAGACAGGCCATAAATCAGCATGAGAAGGCGGTGGGGTAGAGAGAGATCATAAAATATTGTCAAAAGCTGAGGTGGGGGGGGGGGGGGGCTGAGAGAGAGACTATGAAAGTGTGAGATGGGGCTGGGGGGAGAGAAAACATAAAACTGAGAAGGGACAAGAGAGAGGCCAAAAAACAGCGTGAGGAGAGAGCGTGAGAGAGGAACCATAAAATAGCACGAGAAGGGGAGAGCGATCATGAAATAGTGCGAGAAAGGGAGAGAGTGAAACATAAAATGGCACGAGCAGGGCAGAAAGAGTGAGAGGAGAGAGATAGCCATAAAACAGTGTAAAAAGAGGAGAGAGAGAGATGGACCATAAAACAGCACGAGAATGGGGGGGGGGGGGGAAAGAGTGATAATGAAATAGTGTAAGAAGGAAAGAGAATGAAGCCATAAAACAGTGTGAGGGGTGAGAGGGAGACCAGAGTGTGCGAAGGGAGAGAGAGCGACCACAAAACAGCTGAGAAGAGGACAGAGAGTGACCATAAAACGGTGCAAGAAAGGGAGTGAGAAAGACCATGACAGTACGAGAAGGGAAGAGAGAGTCACAGAGAACATAAACACAGCGTGAGTAGGGATGTGAGTGAGAGAGCATAAAAGAGCACGGGAAGAGTGAGAGGGGGAGACCAGAAAACGGTGCAGGAAGGGAGGGTGGGGGGGGAGAGAGGGAGCGTGTATAAAATAGCATGAGAAGGGCAGACGGGCTCCATAAAACAGAGGGGGGGGGGGGGAGGATAGAGATCATAAAAGAGTGCGAGATGGGATGTGAGAGAGTGGGGAAGAGTGAAACACCATGAAATATTATGTGAAGGGAGGGAGAGGGAGACCATAAAACAACATGAGAAGGAGGGAGACTGAGAGACAATAAAACAATGAAGGGAGATAGCATATGATCGGCTGAATGATCTCTTCCAGTGCTGTCTGTAACTATGACTCCTTGGGGGAGGGAGGGGGAAAGAAAGAGAGATAGAGACTTAAAATCAGTGCAAGAAGGGGAGACCATGAAACAGCCCGAGGAGGGGAGAGAGAGACCACGAAACAGCATGGAAAGTAGAGAGAGAGACCATAAAACAGTGCAAGAAGGAGAGAGAAACCATGAAATAGCACGAGAATAGGATGGGAAGAGAGAGAGAGAGAGACAGTAAACCAGTGTGAGAAGGTGAGAGAGAGAGGGACCATAAGACAGAGCGAGAAGGGGGGAGAGAGAGACCATAAAACAGCATCAGAAAGTGAGAGGAAGAGAGAATGTTAGCCCATAAAACAGCAAGGAGAGTGAGTGGAGACTTTGGCCTGTAGAACAGCACAAATAGGGGTGAGAGAGAGCAGAGAGTTAGACCCATAAAAGAGCTGGAGATTGGGAGGCAGTGAGCAAGCAGACTTATGCCCATGAAACAGAAGAAGAGTGAGAGGGAGCCGGTACTTGGACCCATAAAGCAGCTCAGGAAAGCGCGAGAGAGCAGAGACTTCTGCCCATGAAAAAGCATGAGAAGGAGAGAGAGGCTTCAACCCATAAGCTGGTGAAGGTGACAGGAGCATTGGGGGCTCTTTTTTGGACCGACTGTTCGGAGAAAAATCAAAGTGACCTCGGACAAAAACAGGTGAGTATGTTGCTCATTTAGCTTTCAAATAATTTACTAGTAATTGTTAGATTTCATTGGCAGTATGGTTTACTAGCAGTAGTAAAACCTTTTTGGAGGAGTAGGGTTTCTTAATTATAAATTAAGAATAATGTGATTAATTAATTAACACAATAAAGATGGCAGGGAAGGTAATGTGTTGTAACTGCAGAATGTGGGAGCTCCTGGACATGATGTGATCCAAGGCAAATATTTGCAGATAGTGTCTGCATCTCGAGGAGCTTTGGCTCAGAGTCATTGATCTGGAGCCTGAATTGCAGACACTGCAATGCATCATGGAGGGAGACTGTTAGTTAGGATACTTTATTATCTTGGGAATGACAGAACTTTAGAGTTGGTAATTGGTCAGGGACAAGAAGGTGTGACTGCGAGTCAGGCAGGTATGGGAAGCCAGCATGTAGTGATGGAGAAGCCTCAGCCCTTGACTTTGTCTGTCAGATATGAGGCGCTTATTACCTGTGTGAATGAGTAGAAAGACTGCAAGGTGGATGAATAGACTGACCATGACATCATGGTGAAGGATGCCATTTAAATGGGAGATGAGTAAAGATTAAAGTGGTTGTCATAGGAGACAGTACAGTCAAGGGATAGATGCTGTTTAATGCATCCGCGATCGGAAGCTCCATAGGCTGTGCTGCTTGCCTGGTGCCAGTGTTAACGACATATCCTCACAGTTGGAGAGAAAATAGGAGGGGGAAGATTCATTGTCGTGGTCCACATGGGAACCAATGACATAGGTAGTCAGGAATAATGTTTGAGAGAATTTGAGGAATTTGGATCCAAATGAAATGCAGAGCACGTGAACATCTCTGAATTGTTACCTGAACCGTGTACCAATTGGCATAGTATCAAACAAATTGGAGAATTAAAACGTGTAGTTCAAAGAGTGGTGTGGGAAGAAGGGGTTCAATTCATGGGACACTGGCAACAGTACTAAGGGAGGAGGAGTGAGCTACAGTATTCTGTTGGGATGGGCTCCACTTGAACCAGGCTGGAGCCAGCGTCCTGTCCAGTCATATAACTAGGGCTGTGAACAGGGTTTAAAACAAACAAGATTGGGTGAAGGGAGATTTAGAAATCCAAAGAGAAATGTTGTGGCATTGGAACATTATCACGATGTGGATAAAGACGAGCAGAGGGACAGAGTTAATCAAAAATTATACATCAGCGCATAAGGTCATTGCAGGGAACAGAATTTTTTAGAACTGTAATTAAAAATTAGTTATCTGGATGCATGAAGCATCTGCAATAAGCTGAATTAGCGGCACAAATAGAGGTAATTAATTGTATCTAAATCAGTATTATAGAGACATGGTTACAATGTGATCAAGGTTGTAAAATAAATATTCCAGGGGTACACAAATATTTTGGAAATACAGATGGGCTGGCAAAAGAGGAGAGGTAGCCCTTATAATAAAGCATGACATAGGACTCGAGTGAGAAAGACTCTGGTCTCAGAAGATCAAGAAGTAGAATCAGCATGGATGATTATTAGAAAACACTGGTGGGAGAAGTTTAGAGACCCCACCAAAAGTTATGCCATTGGGCCAGAAATTATTAGAGCTTATAATAAAGGGAATGTAAGTGTGGGAGATGTTAATCTTTTGCTAATCTAACTGTCCCAGTCTATACAGAGTGACCTAAAGACAAGTTTGCAGAATGACAGTTTAGGACTGTTTCTTAGCGCAATACATTGTGGAACTACCAGGCATAAAAGCTATATTTGATCTAGAATTATGTAATGAAGCAGGGCTAATTAGTGATGTCATAGTAAAAGTTCCACTGGGAAATAATGATCATAATACCATTCAATTCCATATTGTTTGAAAGTGATATATTCCAATCACAAGCAAGAATCTTATACTTTTGTGAGTGCCACGAAGAATCCAGCACGAGTTTGTAGAGTCAAACAGAAAGTTATTTTATTTACAACAATATGTATGCAGTACCAGCAATTCACAACTGTTTCCCTCTGTAGCTAGTGCCACACTGGTCAGCTCTATTTATACAGCTACACAGCTAATGCTTGGCCCTCCCTAATTGGGGGAGCTCGTATTCCTCAAGAAACATAGGGTAACCAATTGTCCCCAGCCAATAGGATCTGGGCAGGTTATAACATATACACAACCAATTGCATAGATATGAGGGGAGAACGGGTTACGGTTAAGAGGGTAAATAGACTAAAAGGTATGGAAGTAAATGAACTGAAACAATTCAAAATGTTCAATCAAAATACATTCCATTGAAAAACAAAAACCCAGCAAGAAAGAGCCATTTGTATGTCACTCAGGAAGTTATGGGTAGTATTAGGTTAAAAGAAGGGGCTTACACTGTTGCACAATCAGTAGAAATCTGAGGATTGGGAGTGTTTTAGAAACCAGCAAATGGTCACCAAAAGTTGATTAAAAAAGGGAAAAAACAGAATATGCCAGAAATATAAAAAGATTGGAAGAGCTTTTAAGTATATGAAAAAGAAGGAGAGTAGCTGAGATAAACCTTGGTCCCTTAGAAGCAGAGACAGGAGAAATTATCATTGGGAATGAGGAAACGGCAGAGGCATTGAGCAAATATTTTGTGTCTGTCTTCACAGTAGAAGACACACGTTCCTCATGAGAAACAGATGATAACCTAGGAGCTAAAAAGTGAGGAAATTAAGAAAATTATTATCAGAGAAATTGTGTTGGAGATGCTTTAGAGGGGATTACATGGGATATACAGCACAGAAACGGGTCATTCTTTCTGCTCCACTCGAGTCGTCTCTTTTCTCATTTAAATCTACCATATCGCAACCCTCTATTCCTTCTCCCTCAAGTGCTTTTTAATTTCCCCTTAAATGCAACATTCAACCAGTCTCTGATGGTGAGTTTCACATTTTCAGCACTCTGAGTGAAGACATTTCTCCTGAATTCCTGAAATACCATGGGTCAGGATTCGCCGAGCCTCTGCGTCGAAATGGCGATCGACGCGGGAAATCGGCATTGGTGCTAAAATCCAGCGTGACGCTGCTCCCGCAATTCCCAGGTCACCGGAGAATCGCGTGTGTGGTCTACGCGGTCGGGGGCCATTGCCGGAGGCCCCCGCGGCGATTCTCCAAGTGTAACTGGCCGAGTTCCCGCGGCGTGGGTCTCTCATGGTCCCACCCATCGGGAACTTGGCATGGCGGCTCCGGACTCAGTCCGCGGCCTCCCTGGTTTGTGGTGAGGGGGGGGGGGGGGGGGGGGGAGGGGAAGAACCCTTCATTGGGCGGGCCTCACAGCCAGCCAGGCAATCAATAGGGGGCCACTGATCTGCAGGCGCATGCGATCCCGGGGGGGGCGGGGGGGCGGCTATCTCTTTGGTGCTAGTCTGCGGTGTGGGTCTGCCATGTCGCGTGGGGTGGCCGCTGCCGTGCTCATGTGCCGACCCCCAACCGGAAATGCAGGGCCCTGTATCGGCAGCCGGAGCTGCGACGACTACTCCGGGGTCCTGCTAGCCCCTTTCGGGTAGGAGAATCACTCTGGACTTTCTTCAGGAAAGTCCAGAGTGATTCTCCCACGTTTTGATGCTGAAGTGGGGACATAGCCCCATTATTGGAGAATCCCGCCCATGGTGTTCACCCAAGATCTGCTAGCTATCCATGTTTCAAAGCTATACCTATACAGATATTCCAAAATTCAAAACATTAAGGAATCGGCCCCAAGCATTTCGAATAAGGGTGCTCAACCTGGATCTATCTTATCAAAATCTTTCATGATTTTAAAAACATCTATTAGGTTGCCCCTCAGCTTTATCTTTTTTTTCAAGAGAAAAGAGATGCTGCCTGTCGATCTTTTACAAAATGTATACATACCTATTTCTCGTATCAGCTTGGTAAATCTTCCCGGTACTCACTCCAGCGCCTCCATATCCTTTGTATAAAATGGTGAATTGAATTGTTTGAGGAACTAAACTCTGTCAAATCCCTGGGGACTTGACAGCCTACGCCCTCGGGTTCTACAAGGGACAGCTGCAAGATGGTGGATATGCTAGCTATGATTTTCCCAAATTCCTTAAATTTTGGAATGGTCCTATTAGATTGGAAGTTGGCAAATTTTATACTGCTTTTAAGAAAGGAGGGAGTGAAAAAACAGTGAACTAAGGTCTGATAGTCTAACATCAGTTGTTGGGAAAATGCTGGAATCTTATCAAGGAGGTCTTAGTATTACACTTATCTCAGCATGATTAGAACAAGTCAACCTGGTTTTACCCAAGGGAAATCTTGTTTGACAAATTTATTATAGTTTTTTTTGAGGATCTAAGTACTAGAGTAGATAAAGGAGAGCCAATAGATAGAGTATACCTGAATTTCTAAAAGACATTTGATAAGGTGCCACACAAAGGTTAATAGGCAAGGTGAGGCCTGCTGGAATTGCGGGTAATATATTAGTGTGGATAGATGATTGATTAATGGAAGGGCAGCACAGTGGTTAGCACTGCTGCCTCACAGCGCCAAGGACCCGGGTTACTGTCTGTGTGGAGTTTACACATTCTCCCCGTGTTGCGTGGGTCTCACCTCCATAATCCAAAGATATGTAGGGTAGGTGGATTGGCCACATTAAATTTCCCCTTAATTGGAAAGAAATAATCGGGGACTCTAATTATATATTTTTTAAAAACCCAAAATAAAATGAAATAAAATAAAACATAAAAATTATTGATTAATGGAGATAAAACAGAGGGTGGGCATAAGCAAGCTATTTTCAAGTTGGTAGGCACTAAATAGTGGAATACCACAAGAATTAACTATTTACAATCTATAAAAATTACTTTGATGAAGCAACAAAGAAATGCATTTAAGTTTTCTGATTATACCAAGCTAGGTGGAAAGATAAGCTTCGGGCAGGACACAAGCTGCAATCCTGTGATCACAATCACAATTGGTCACAATGCTGGACCTCCCTTCCTAACTGCGCTGTGGGTGTACTTACACCATATGGACTGCAACAGTTCAAGAAGGTGGCTTATCGCACTTCCTCTAGGGCAATTAGGACTGGACAATAAATACTGGCCTATATCCTGTGAAAGTATAATGAAAAGGATATTCTTGCATTGGAGGCAGTACAATGAAGGTTCGCTATGTTGGTCCCTGGAATAAGGGCACTTGCTATGCTAAGCAGCTGAGTAAATTGGGTCTATATTCCCTGGAGTTTAGAAGATTGAGAGGTAATCTCATTGAAACCGACAAAATTCAGAAGAGGCTTGCTAGGGTGGAAGCTGAGTCCCACTGGTCAGGGAATCCAGCACACAGGGACACAGTCGCAGGATAAGGAGCTGATCATTTTAGGACAAAGAGAAATTGCTTCACTCAAAGAAATGTGCATCTTTGGAGTTCACTGCCCCAGAGGGTGCTCCATCGTTAAATATATTCAAGGTTGAGATAGACAGGTTTTTGGTGTCTTAGGAGCTGGCAGGAAAATGGAGTTGAAGCTCAAGATCAGCCATGATTGTCTTGAATGGCGGAGCATCTCAATGGGCTGTGTGGCCTACTCCTGGTTCTATTTCTTATATTCTTGTTTAATGCTGATGGATGCAAAGGGAGATGGCCATATTCTATCTTGTTGGAGATGGTCATTGCCCAGCACATATGTAAGACAAACCTGCCACCTATCACCCAAACCTGAATATTGTCCAAGTCTTCCTGCATGCAGGTAAGGATTGCTTCATTATTTAAGGAGCTATGAATAGGATTGAACACTGAAATAATCACTGAACATCCCCACTTCTTACCTTTATGATGGAGGGAACGTCATTTTTGAAGCAGCTGAAGATGGTTGTATGTGGGACTGTGCCCTAAGGAACTCCTGCAGTTCTCTCCAACAACACAATATCTTGCTTTGTGCTAATTATGACTGGCTGGTGGAAATCTTTCCTCCTGATTTCCATTGACTTCAGTTGTACAAGGTTTCCTTAATATCACACATTTGCCAAATGCTGCCTTTATGTTAAGGCAATCATTCTCATCTGACCTCTGGCCGTCAGCTTTTATGGACCAAGCTATAATGAGGCATGGAGTTATGATCCCAGGGAACCAGGGTCATTTCTAATATTATGCCACTCTAGGATTACTGAATTGCAATGGATTAATATAGTCAAAATTTTCATGTAGAATGCTAAATACATGTGCAAGTCTCTTTAGATTTGACGGCAGGATTTTAGGCTTTTTATTTTTGAAAAATTCAATTTTTAAAAAATGTTCAAAACCTGAAGTATACATCTTAAGTGCACATGTTCAATGTTTTTAAAGCAATTTTTTGACATGTTGATATAACACAATTGCTTTTAATGTTTTTGTACTTGTCGTGGCAGAATTCTTTTGGGTGTTCACTGATACATAATTGAATTGTGGTATTTCATGAAAGTGAATTCACTGTTGTGGTAATGAACTAATGTGTGATGCGAAACAGTATGGCTTGAAAGAATTGTTTTTTTAATGTTTGATACTAATAGATGGATGGTGAGGAGCAATTATTTTGTGTAGTGGAGTGTGGCAGTCCATTGTCGACAGTTGGCATGATAAGCAGCAATTTAAAACACTTCAATCATTTATGAATGCGTTGTAATGCATTGCAGAACTTTGGGGAAATTGAAACTTAAGTCAGGAATAAGAAATGGCCATTTGGTCCATCAAAATGGGCCCCCATAAACATTAAATTACCAGACTCAGAAATAACTATATGAGAAACTATATTTATTCCACTCGAGTGGTATAAGCCCTTGAGCGTGAACAACCAACAAATTTTCCGGCAAATGCAGGTGAAACAATTGAGAATTCAGATACATCATTCTTGTGGTTCAAATGGGGATGTACAATACTGTGATACATTCAGTGGTAATGTTTTATGATGTATGATATTCATGTTTCTGCAAGGAGCTTTGTATTTTAACAACATTAAGCACTGCATGCTGTACAATTCAAATGACGACATTTGAAATATTTTGTGTGTATGTATATATATATATATATATATATATATATGTGTGTATATGTGGTGTATCTATTTTCTTTTATTTCATGTTGTATTGAAAACAGCTATGTAACCATTTTGTATAAAATTTGAAAGGTTAAAATGCACACTTAATTCTCACATCTGTAGGGTAACTATTTCACAGAATTTGCTGTATTAATCTGATCAGGGAGTTGTCAAGGCTCCCTGCCACACCATGGGGTCCAGCTGTGCCACCAGGTAGATCTGTTGACCCTGCTGTCTCTTCCCTCATAGCTGTAGCTTGCAGAATTGTAAATAACTGAATTTACCAATGTTTGTTCAGCGTTGAAATTTATACCTCCCCTTCTGCCAGGTCAGTTCTTGATGGTAGCTGTCAGGAAAAGGTTTGATTCATTTTGTTGTTTATCTGGCCTGATGGTATATAGTTGTCACTATCTGGCTGCCCTGTTAAGCCTGAGATGCTCCCAAGCTTTCATACGTCTTTATTTCCAGTGTGATGCAATGCCTTTGGCTGCTGTTGCTTAATCTTTCTAATTTTATTTCTCACCAAAAAATAGTATTCCCCACAGCCAGCACTCCTACTACAAGATCTGTAAATTATTTTCACCCTATCTTCAGACTTTGAATATGCCTCGGGGTGGCTCTGAAGCTTGATGGCTTTTTCGTGGGAGCTACCCATCGTGACTTTAGTCTTCAAGAAGTAATATCCGCAAAAGGCAACCACTTCAACATCAACTTTGTGCAGCTGCTCTAACATAAACATCCCAAGGTGCTGCACAGGAGCATAATAAAGAAAAATAGCTTGTCAATCCATCAGGAGATAGTTGGGCAAGTGACCAAGCGCATGGTCAAAGAGGTCGGTTTTAAGGAACATCTTAAAGGAGGGAAGAGAGGCGGAGAAGTTATGGCTTGAATTCCAGAACTTCGGATTTCAGCAGCTGAAGGTACAGGCAGTGGTGGAGTAATTACATTTGGATTTGCTACAAGCAGCTAGAACTGAAGTAGTGTGGAGATCCTACAGAGTTGTGAGGCTGTAGGATATTGCTATCTCTGTAAAACCTAATACTGTCTTATTGAATGTAAAACCTAATACTGTCTTCTCGAATGTCACTGAGAGGTAGCATTTAAATGAGAATAGCAGGGATCAAGAATAAATCCTTGGCGTCCAGCAGAGTTAACAGTGTGGGAATGTATAGAGAAGGTGATGATACTCTTACTATGATTGGAGTGACAAGGATAGAAACAGGCAAGTGCAATCTCACAACGTTACAATAGTGATTATGTGTCAAATGCACTTCACCTCTGCACGTTAGCTTTGTAACTGAGAAAAGAATAACATCTTTTAAAAAGGCACTTCACCAGTTGAGTGCTTGGACCATTCGAGAAGTCTTTCGGTTTGGGAGCATTTGGATGGCCCTCAGATCAAGGAGCTTTTGGAATACAAATTGGGGGAATTAACAGCATTTGTGGATGGATTGCTGTGACTGACGTGGACAACAGCCAATGAGAAAGAATACAATAATTCGTCCAAGTCCGAGATGGTTTACATTAGAAAACTATTCCAATCCTTGAGAGAAAAATATTTTATAGATTATTTTTCTTCTCTAATTATTAATTTAAAAATATTTGCTATCAGCACTGTCTGAACATACTGCAGAATAACAGTTAATACACCTTGAGAATTAATTTTCCAGTCTATTTCAATTGTTTGGAAAAATACAACAAAACTTTCAGTAATTTGGTGTGGAGACCCATCCTTGCGCATGCTGATGTGCAGATTATATGCTGGAAAATTCTGCAAACTACATGTACTAATAATGTCCAGATAAGATTTTTTAAAATCTAGAGTACCCAATTCATTTTTTTTTCAATTAAGGGGCAATTTAGCATGCCCAATCCACCGAACCTGCACATATTTGGGTTGTGGGGTTGAGACCCACGCAGACACGGAGAGAATGCGCAGACTCCACACAACAGTGACCCGGGGCCAGGATCGAACCCGGGTCCGCGGTGCCGTGAGACAGCAGTGCTAACCACTACGCCATCATGCCGTATTCCCCCCACCCCATTCAGATATGATTTAAAGGCCTGTCCAACTGAGGTAAAAATATTCTGTTGAAACCTCAGTCTTTTGAAGATGGTTCGGTGGGTACATGTACACCACCTCTTGGGAAGTACGGTAGTGCAGTAGATAGCATTGTTGCTTCACAGCGCCAGGGTCCCAGGTTCAATTCTCGCTTGGGTCACTGTCTGTGAGGAGTCTGCACATTCTCCCCGTGTCTGGGTGGGTTTCCTCTGGGTTCTCCGGTTTCCTCCCACAGGTTCCGAAAGACGCGCTGATGGGTAATTTGAACATTCTGAATCTCCCTCTGTGTACCTGAACAGTGGCGACTCGTGGCTTTTCACAGTTACTTCATTGCAGTGTTAATGTAAGCCTACTTGTGACAATAAAGATTATTATTATTAATAAACACGAAGGTATAGACTCACCAGTAACAAGCTTTCCTTAAGACAGCCCCTTCATTCTGGGAATGAACCAAGTGAACCTTCTCTGCACTGTCTGCAATGTGAAAACATTGAGTTATTTAATTAATTAATCTGTAAATGTAACATGCTGACAGTTTTCTGATTTTAAATATTGACAGGAAGTGTGCATCATGTGCACGATTTTGTGTATAGTATATACAGCAATTAGAGAAATAAGTATTGTTCTCTTTGGAGCCGAGGAGTTCAAGGGAAGATTTAATTTATGTTGTGTTAGAGTGGAAAGTGTCTTTAAGATGCTCCTTATTCCAAATAGTGCTTTTTAATCCACTAACTGGGAACTTGGACTTGAAGACTTTTAAGAACAAACTTTTTAAAAGTAGGCTGGAAAGGGTGACTGGAAATTACAGCCAAAAATGGCTGAAGAATTTGCATTACTATGCAATCTACATTTTATAGGGATGGGGATGCTGAGTCTGTGAAGACTCCACCAGAGACAATAATCTCCTGAGGAATGTGAAAGACCAGCTCCTGTGCGATTAGTAAGACATTAAGACAAACATCTGAGATTCAACTGTTGGAAACAGTATGCTAAACATAATCATTTGGACCATGAGACAACGGCTAAGGTAACTTTGTAGGCGTGAGCTAATCACGCTATCTTTTGAAATACACAAATAACGCATATTTGGATTCTCTCCTCTGACAATGGAAAGAGCAAGTCTTTCTTGACAGTGCTCAGAAATTACTCACGTGACCCCTGAGTCACAGTGAAATAAAAGTACAAAGTTTTGTGTGGTGAATGTATAACATAAATCCACACTGTATATTACTGTGCCCCTGTGGGCTCCATCTGTGAGCCGTTGCGTGGCTCTGCCCACAGGGGGAGATGAGGAGCATGTACAGGGCTCCGCCCTTGGCTCCATCCCTAGCAGGAAGTATAAAGTGCTGCGGTCTTATGAGCCTGCCTTCAGTTCAGTTAGTTGCAGGCAGGCTCAGTTGTAAGTCGATTAACGCCACAGTTTACTTCACTCGTGTCTTTGAATGAATTGATGGTCACATCATTTTGGAAACGCATAGACGATCAGTTGACATTTATAGAGAACAGAAAGAATTGCAAATTGGCAACTGGACCCTTTTAGGAATGAAAAATAAGAGGCAGAAGATTTTTTTACAGATCCTGCACCTAAATTTTAAAACTTCTCTGCTCTGTACAGATGGTAACAGACCAGCTTTGGGTTTCCAGCCTTTGTTTTTTTTTGTTTCAGAAATTCTGTTTTTGCTGTATTTTGTATTTACTTTTTTTGAAGTTATACTGTTGCTTTTATGTCATTCTATAAATTCACAGTAGGCTTATAAATGTTGTATTTTGTAGTTAGTCGCATACGTCTCACTTGCTGATTATATTTTATGTTTGTGCTGCTTTTGCTGTTTTTTAGTATAAATCCTTTCTCATCACTTTAGTTAAAGGCTACAGCATAACAAAGATAATAGGGAAAATTATCTTACTGTTATTCTATAGCAGCACAATTTGTGGTTTATTAGGGTTTGTTCATATAGCTTGTTCACCAACAGGGCAGCTCGGTAGCACAGTGTTGCTTCACAGCACCAGGGTCCCAGGTTCGATTCCTGGCTTGGGTCACTGTCTGTGCAGAATCCGCATGTTCTCCCATTGTCTGAGTGGGTTTCCTCCGGGTGCTCCGGTTTCCTCCCACAAATTCCGAAAGACGTGCTGTTAGGTGAATTGGTCATTCTGAATTCTCCCTTAGTGTACCTGAACAGGTGCCGGAGTGTGGCAACTAGGGGATTTTCACAGTGACTTCATTGCAGTGCTAATGTAAGCCTACTTGTGACAATAACAATAATAATAACAACTTATTGTCACAAGTAGGCTTCAATGAAGTTACTGTGAAAAGCCCCTAGTCTCGGTGCCTGTTTGGGGAGGCCGGTACGGGAATTCAACCCGCGCTGCTGGCATTGTTCTGTATTGCAAGCTCGCTATTTAGCCCACTGTGCTAAATACGAAAGATTATTATGAGAACAATTTCAACCATGTTGTAAATTTCAAACTTTCACCAAGACGTATTCAGGAATTTCAGTTCAGAGTGCATATCTTTTAAGCCTCCCTTTCTGTCATGGGACTCATCGATGGACAAAGTAAATTAAAGCAATGTAGCTTTATGCATTAAAACAGATTTTCATGCCTCAGTTGATTTCTAATGTAAATTAGTAGCAACAGCCATTATCCATTTGAGAGACTGTGTTCCCATAAAAATATAAAATGCACTTACGGCATCAAGTGCACATGTACTTTGTTGGAAATAGTTTATTGCTTTTGTTACTTTTGCTGCATCGTCACTGGCTAGGGGTGACATAAAAAAATCAACTTCAGCCTAAGTGGTGGGAACCAAATTCTAATTTTAAACTTTGAATGAAGAAGCTGTTGATGTGTGCCTGTGCACACCATGAGAACAAAGAAATAAATTCAATTGCCTCAAGTATCACAATGAAAACGTCATAACTCTTTTCATTTGGTCTGTCCTGGTCATGCATCTCTTAAATCGACTGATGGGTGGACTTTTTGTTGTAAAAAGTATTTTGGTCATTGTCTTTAAATCCAAAGTTCAAATTTTAAGACTCCATATACAAAATTAGGAGTCAATAGCAAGTTTGTGTTTGAAAGATTGTAAAGTATTCTACAATTTTAAGCTCTTAAAACAAATGTAACGTATTCTACAATTTTAAGCTCCTAAAAACAAATGTAAGACCCTGATAGTAACAATAATCTTTATTAGTGTCACAAATAGGCTTACATTAACACTGCAATAAAGTGACTGAGGAGGCTTGATTTCAACAGGAAGAGGAAAACAATGGGGTATTACTTATTTGTGGCTTAGAAGGACAACACAAGCTAAGTTCAGAGGAAGAAACTTCATTGCAGTACCGTAAGTGCTCACTTAAAGTTGTGGTTGCATTCCTGAAAATCTTTAGGTAATTCCTCCTCCCAGATTCAGGCATTGCTTTCTCCATGCGGCTGCGGCCTCTGATGGCTGGCCTAGAATGCAGTGGGACAGCAGGCAAGGGCTGGAACCGAGTGCAGACAATATAAGATCGAAAATAGCGACGTAAACTGACAAAAACAGGCTTTGAGGAATAAGTGAAGCAACGTTAAACAGGGTGATTTGAAGCCAGGACTTTGTAATCGAGGAAAAGATATTGAGAGAGCAGTATTGCTAAGTAGGTGCGATTTTTCTTCCATCTTGTTTTTAATAAACTTTGAATTGGAGTAGAAAATTTATCAGGGCTACAAACACAAAATCCAATATATATTTTTCTATCTCAGGACCATATTCCACTTGTCATCTTGTTGCAATCCTTTTTGAGATCTGTAATTTAGATCAAGCTGGGGATGTAGGTAGATGTGTCTGTCGCATGTGGAATATATGAAATATTAACCTTTCATTCAGTCACTGATCTGTTGTGATAGCACAACATCTTGGCCGGGATTCTCCGATGGCTGACGCTGAAATCGCAAAACGCAATTGGGCGGAGAATAGGTTTTGACGCTAAAATCGCTGCGGGCGCCGATTTGACTCGCAATTCCCTGTCACCTCGACAGCGGAATCAATACGGTCTGGACCGCACGTACGGTAAACACCATTTGCATGTCATTAAAGGGCAGACCTGTTATTCTCCAGGGCCTCTGTGATGCTCCGCTTCCGATGGGCCAAGTTCCCGATGGCGCGGTTCACTTCTGCTTTTAAAAATCGTGAAACTGGTGCTTGGCTGCTGTGAGAGAGGGGGTGTGGGGGTGTGTGGCAAGTGTCCAACATCACCATAGTTTGCTGACAGTTGTGCGGCTTGCCGGGCCGGGGGTGGAGGGGGGTGGGTGGAAAGAGTAGCAGGGTGTGGCCAGGAGGTGGGCTGTGGGGGCCGGGAAAGGGGGGGGGAGGCATGGATCACTATTGCTGCAGCTGGAAAGGCAGCCATGCAGCGGCACACACCGCTAACAGCCCACTCAGGCCCATGGCATGTATAGGTTTCCCCCGAGGTGCCCTCTGGTCCCAACTAACTCATGGGTGCTCTCCAGCACAACCAGTGCCGTCTTGTTGGTTGGGATAAGTGTGTGTGGGGGGATTGTAATGTGTATTTGCGACTGCAGCTTGTCAGCCTCCCGAGTGTCAATCACGGACCTGGCGAATCCTGCACCATTTTTTATTGGAATCGATTGTGTTCCACATGGCTCCGGTGCTAGCCCCTTCACAGTTGTTGAATCCAATCCAGGTTCGGCACCAGTTTTGCTGTTGTGAAAGTCCACAAATTCTGCATCGCCGGCAAAACTTAGTCTCAGAAACGGAAATTCCTGCCATGTTTTGTCGGACAGAACTATTGTTGTTACCTTTACATTTGGTATTCTTGTGAATTGTCATGATGAGCGAAGATGTACAGCTTCGGCAATGTCTTTTTTCAACAATCTTATGTTTTCATGCAAATTTCATAGTATATAGGTGCAGCAGGGTAGCATGGTGGTTAGCATAAATGCTTCACAGCTCCAGGGTCCCAGGTTCGATTCCCGGCTGGGTCACTGTCTGTGTGGAGTCTGCACGTCCTCCCCCTGTGTGCGTGGGTTTCCTCCGGGTGCTCCGGTTTCCTCCCACAGTCCAAAGATGTGCGGGTTAGGTGGATTGGCCATGCTAAATTGCCCGTAGTGTCCTAATAAAAAGTAAGGTTAAGGGGGGGGTTGTTGGGTTACGGGTATAGGGTGGATACGTGGGTTTGAGTAGGGTGATCATGGCTCGGCACAACATTGAGGGCCGAAGGGCCTGTTCTGTGCTGTACTGTTCTATGTTCTATGTTCTATTTGCCTGAGTTTTTTGCTTTTCATTAATAACAGTTACATTTAAAAGAAAACACCTTTGAGAAGTACCTTAGTTTCATTAAAGACATGACTGATTTGTTTTGAGTGGAAAATAGTGTAATCAATTCTTGTGCAACCAGACAAATCAGTTGTTCAATGAAGCCCACTCGCTTTGTCTGAAATTGAACTAAAAAGATTCAAAATGCTTGTGCAGTTTCAAGAGTATTTATCTGTATGCACTTGGAAATCATAGTTATTTGGTTAAATTCCCATCCTGCAGTATTGATTAGGGAGGGATGTGAGGAAAAAGAAAAATTGTTGCGTTGATTTTTTTTTCTCTTCACCTCCTGAGTTTATTGTGTGTAAATAAACTGCATGAACTGCAGTCATTAAAATTATACATTAATAATACATTTTACCATCTGAGAAGATTTAAATTGCATTAGATTGGATTATCTGTGCTTAAATAATGAATTTGTTTCTGCTTTTAGTTCATTGGCTTATTTCAGTTTTAAGGTTTCTGGTTTAACTACACTATTTTAACCATCTGTAAACTTTAGGCAAACTGTGGCATCGGCTCATTGTGCTTTGGTTAGGACACAGTGGTATACAGTTGGGAGGGAGTTGCCCTGTGAGTGCTCAACATTGATTCAAACCCATGAAGTCTCGTGGCACCAGGTCACCGAGGGCAAGGAAACCTCTTGCTGATTACCACATACCGGCCCCTCTCAGCTGATGAATCAGTGCTCCACATTGAACACCACTTTGAGGAAGCACTGAGGGGGGCAAAGGTGCAAAATATACTTGGATTTCAATGTCCATCACCAAGAATGACTCAGCAGTATCACCACAGACCAAGTCTTATAGAACATAGCTGCTAGACTGGTCTTATAGAACATAGCTGCTAGACTGGTCTTATAGAACATAGCTGCTAGACTGGTTCTTCTTGAAATTCATTTATGGGACGTGGGCGTAGCTGGCTGGGTCAGCATTTATTGCTCTTGAACCAAGTGGTTTTCTAGGGCAGTTTAGAGTCAACCACATTGCTGTGGGTCTGGAGTCACATGTAGGCCACACCAAAGATGGATGGCAAATTTCCTTTCCTAAAGGGCATAGTAAACCAGATGGGTTTTTATGACAATCAACAATGATTTCATAGTCATGGTGAGACTTTTATCTCCAGATGCTCTATTGAATTCAAATTTTGTAATCTGCCATGGTGGGATTTGAACTTGGGTCCCCAGAGTATTATCCTGAGTTTCTGATAGACTACTTCAGTGACTATACTGCTACGCTACCACCACCACCCCACCTGTAGGGGAAATGGTGAGGGAACCAACAAGAGTGAAAATCATACCTGACCTCATCCTCACCAGCCTACCTGCCGGAGATGCATCTGTCCATGACAGTTTCAGTAGAAGTGACCACCCCACAGTCTTTGTGGAGACAAAGCGGCATGGTGGCACAGTGGTTAGCACTGCTGCATCACAGCGCCAGGGATATGGATTCAGTTCTAGCCTCGGGTGACTATCTGTGTGGAGTTTGCAAGTGTCTGCATGGGTTTCCTCCAGGTGCTCCGCTTTCCTACCACAGTCGAAAGATGTGCAGGTTAGGTGGATTGGCCATGCTAAATTGCTTCTTTGTGTCCAAAGGGTTCTGTGTGGTTACTGGGTTATGGGGGTGGGACCAAGGTCGGTTGCTCTTTCCAAGGGTTGGTGCAGACTCGATGGACCGAATGGCACTGTAGAGATTTATATTGAGAATATCCTCTGTGGCCATCTAAAATGGCTGCCCGCAAAGAATTATGGGAATTGTGGCCAGGTTTGGGACACAGAAGCTTGTCTCTTTGCAAACCGCAGCCCCGAAGTATGCAGGAATTCACACCTCATTCAGGGTGATGAAAGTAACAATGGGACCATCAGGTCAATCGCATCATCTTCTCGACTAGACGGCACCAAGCTCCTGCTCGGAGCCCTCCCAGGATTGCCCACTGAGTGCCCACCCCAAACGTGATGTGGCTTCCCCTGATTGGATGTGATCAATCAGAGGGTGGAGCCCTGAGGAATTGATTGACAGTGACCCAGAAACTACCCACAAAAGGGGCGGGGAAAACTCACGCCAGTTAAAAGACAATGTGATTTCTGTCTCTTTTGGGACCTGCCTCTGCCCCTACCAACTGCAGCACCTCGACCAGCCAAGTTCAAGGACCCACGGTCACTACCTGAAGGACGAGCCGCAGCCGAGACGAACCTGAAGACTTCCAGTCGACACACGTGAGGATCCAGATAAAGGCCTTCTCTAACCTGCAGAGTCGGTCACTTGGAAGTTAAATAAAAGTCATTTTAGTTGTTAGGTGTAGTTTAATAAGTAGCTGCATGTAGATTATTACACATAGCACCAAGCCTGTGCTTAATAAGAAACAGTAATTGAACTAACACACTGGTTGTGTGGTCATTTGTCCAATACAAGAAACAGACTCGCGTCTTGTGGTTCAGGTAAAAGAGCAACACCTCCATCGTGTTTTGCAGCACTACCACTATGCTAAATGGGATAGACTTTGAACAGATCTCACAACTCAAGACTGGGCATTCTGAGGCTGTGTGAGCCAGCAGCAGAACAGTACTCAACCACATTCTCTCACCTCATGACCTGGCATATCCTCCACTCTACCATTGCTACCAAGCCAGGGATCAACCCTGGTTAAATGGAGAGTGCGGGGGGGGGGGGCATGGTAGGAGCAAAACAAGCCATACCTATAAATGATGTGTCAACCTAGTGAAGCTACAACACAGGATTAGGTGCATGCCAAGCAGCAACTAATAGACAGAGTTGAGCAATCTCATACCAACGGATCAGACCTAAGCTCTGCAGTCCTGCCATGTCAAATCATGGATGGTGGTGGACTATTAAACAACTACTGGAGGAGGAGGCTTCACAATACCCCCATCCTCAATGATGAGGGGCCCAGAACATCTTTGCAAAAGATCAGGCTGAAACATTCACAACAATCTTTTGAGTGAATGATCCATCTTGGTCTCATCCAAAGGTCCCCTGAATCACAATGTCAGTCTTCAGCTGATTTGATTCACTCCATGTAATATCAAGGAAAGGCTGAAGGCACTGGATACAGCAAAGGTTTTGGGTCTTGACAATATTCCAGGAACAGTACTGTGTGCTCCAGAACTTGCTGTGCCCCTAGCCAAGTTGCTCCAGTACAGCTATAACACTTGCCTCTTCCTGGCAATGTGGAAAGTTTCCCACATATGTCCTGTACAGAAGAACCAGAACAAATTCAACCCGGCCAATTACTGCCATCAGTCTATTCTCGAACATGAGTAAAGTGATGACAGGGGGTCATGAACAGCTGCAAAACCTGCTTAGTAATAACCTGCTCACTGGTGCTCAGTCTGGGTTCTGCCAGGGCCGCTCAGCTCCTTACTTTATTACAGTCTTGTTTCATACATGAACAGCCGAATTCCAGAGGTGAGGGAAGAGTGACTGCCCTTGACATCAAGGCAGCATTTGATCGAAATGCCCGAATTTCCATCATAAGATGCTCACTGATGATTGCCCGATGTTCAGCACTTTTTGTGACTCGCATACTGAAGCAGTCCATGTCCAAATGCAGCAAAACCTGGACAATATCCAGGCTTCAGCTGACAAGTGGCAAGTAACATTCACACCACAAGTGCCAGGCAATGGCCATCTTGGACAAGAGAGAATCTAACCACTGCCTCTTGACATTCAATGGCATTATCATTACCCACTATCAACATCTGGGGATTATTATTGACCAGAAACTGAACTGGACAAGTCATATAACCACTGTGGCTACATGAACAGGCCAGAAGCTAGGCATCCTGCAACAAGTAACTCACTTCTTGACTCTTCAAAGCCTATCCACAAGGCACAAGACAACTAGTGAGGTGGAGGGTTCAGTTGTATGGAAAATTAGAAAATCAAAGTTAGAGGAAAAGGTGGGAGTGCACATTAATTAACTGGTTAAAGTGGCCGAGGGCTGAAGAGAGGTTAGCAAAAGTTTTCAGAATACACATTAGAACAGTGTATAGAAAGTGGCAGGAATCAATCTAACTTCAGGCACAGCAAAAAAGGGACAACTCTGAGAAGTGGGGGATCAATGCAGGACTCAGGATGTTGTACCTAAATGCATGCAGAATACGAAACCTGGTAAATGAACTTGTTGTGCACATTGAAATTGGCGGGTACGATGTGGGCATCAGGCGTGGTTGCAAGGGGATCAGGACTGGGATCCGCATGGTATGTCGCCTGCCCGGTGCCAGGGTGAGGGACATCTTCGACTGGCTTGAAAGGATATTGTAGAGGGAGGGGGGGAGGATCCAGTTTTTGTGGTCCACGTTTGGACAAACAGCATAGGCAAGACTAGGAAAGAGGACCTGTTGGAGGATTATCAGGCACTAGGAACTAAATTTTAAAAAACAAGTCCTCCAGGGTCATAATCTCTAGATTAATATGCGACTGACGTGTGAATTGGCATAGGGATGAGAAAATTAGGGAAGTAAACCCATGTCTAAAGGAGTGGTGCGGGAAGGAGGGGTTTCATTTCATGGGGCATCGGCATCGGTATTGGAACTGGAGGGATCTGTACCGTTGGGACGGTTTTCACCTGAACCGATCTGGGACCAGTGTTCTGGAGGAAAGGATATATAGGGTGGTCTCAAGCACTTTAAACTAGCAGGTGGGGGAGGGAAGGGTAACACAGTGGGAAGTAAAATGATTGATGGGAAGCAAAGCAGCAGGTTAGCATGTGGGAAGGTGGGTTTGACTAAATGGAAAGTCATGACAAATGATAAAGGGAAGAAGAATTCGGGAGATGTTATTAATGGAGGTGATAGCATTCAAAACAAAGGTATAAAAATTACCATAAAGGCACTTTACCTGAATGATCGTAGCATTCAAAACAAGATTAATGAGTTGATGGCACAAATCATCGCAAATGAGTATGATTTAGTGGCCATTACAGAGGCATGGTTGCAGGACGGTCACGACTGGGAGTAAAATATCCAGGGATAACAGACTATTCGGATGGACAGACAGGAAGGTAAGGGAGGGGGTGTAGCACTGATAGTTAAGGATGTCATTAGGGCGGTAGTGAGAGATGATATAGGTTTTATGGAGAAAAAGGCTGAATCTATTTAGGTGGAAATTAGAAATAGTGAGCAGAAAAGGTCACTGGTAGACATAGTCTATAGGCTGCCAAATAATAACATCATGGTATGACAGGCAATAAACAAAGAAATAACAGATGCATGTAAAAATGATATGGCACTGTGCAGGTTAGGTGGATTGGTTAGGTCCAAAAAAATGCAGGTTAGGTAGATTGGCCATGCTAAATTGCCTCTTAGTGGCCAAAAGATTATATAGGGTTATGGGGATAGGGTGAGGTGTGGGCTTGGGTAGGGTGCTCTTTCCAAGGGATGGTGCAGACTCAATGGGCTGAATGGCCTCTTGCACTGTGGATTTTATGAATTATGGGAGATTTTAATCTACATGTCGATTGATGAAGCCAGGTCGGTCAGGGCAGCCTTGAGGAGGAGCTCATAGAATGTATCCACAATAGTTTCCTCAAACAGTATATAGCGGAACCTACAAGGGAGCAAGCTATCTTAGTTTTTTCCTGTGTAATGCGACAGGAATAATTAATGATCTCATACTTAGGGATCCTCTCGGAAGGAGCGATCATAGCATGGTTGAATTTAAAATACAGATGCAGTGTGAGAAGGTAAAATCTAATATCAATGTCTTGTATTTAAACAAAGGAGACTACAATGGGATGAGGGAGGAGTTGGCTAGGGTAGATTGGGAGTAAAGGCTTTGTGGTGGGACAATTGAGGAGCAGTAAAGGACTTTCAAAGAGATTATTCATAGTGCTCAGAAAAAGTATACCAGTGAAAAAGAAGGACTGTCGGAAAAAGGATAATGAGCCATGGATATCTGAGAATATAAAGGAGGGTATCAAATTGAAAGAAAAGGCATACAAGGTGACAAAGATTAGTGGTAAACTAGAGAATGGAGTACAATGTTGGTAAATGTGAGGTCATCCATTTTGGCAGGAGTAACAGCAAAATGGACTATTATTTAAATGGTAAAAAATTGCAGTATATTGCTGTGCAGAAGGACCTAGGTGAGAGATGATATAGGTCCTTGTGCATGAGTCGCAAAAAAAAAAAAATTGGTTTGCAGGTTCAGCAAGTAATTAAGAAGGCAAATTGAATTTTGCCCTTTGTTGCTAGAGAGATGGAGTTTAAAAGCAGGGATGTTATGTTGCAACTGTGCAGTGTGCTGGTGAGGACACACCTGGAGTATTGTGTACAGTTTTGGTCTCCTTACTTGAGAAAGGATGTACTGGCATTGGAGGGCATGCAGAGGAGATTCACTAGGTTGATTCTGGAGTTGAGAAGATTAGTTTATGAGGAGAGACTGGGACTAGACTCATTGAAATTTAGAAGAATTGTTGGGGGGGAGGGGAAGAGAGACATTATAGAAACATGTAAAATTATGAAGGGAATAGATAGGATAGAAGCAGAGAGGTTGTTTCCACTGGCGGGTGAAACTAGAACTAGGGGGCATAGCCTCAAAATAAGGGGGAGCAAATTTAGGACTGAGTTTAGGAGGAACATAGTCATCCAAAGAGTTGTGAATCTGTGGAATTCCCTGCCCAGTGAAGCAGTTGAGGCTGCCTCGTTAAATGTTTTTAAGGCAAAGGTAGGTAGATTTTTGAACAGTAAAAGAATAAAAGGTTATGGTGTGCGGGTGGAGTCCACAAAATATCTTATTGAATGGTGGAGCAAGCTCAAGGTCCAGATGGCCTACCCCTGCTCCTAGTTCTTATGTTCATATATTGGATTGGATTTGTTTATTGTCACGTATACCGAGGTACAGTGAAAAGTATTTTTCTGCAAGCAGCTCAACAGATCATTCAGTACATGAGAAGAAAAGGGAATTAAACAAAATTCAAGAAAATACATAATAGGGCAACACAGGATATACAATGTAACTACATAAGCATTGGCATCGGATGAAGCATACAGGGTGTAGTGTTAATGAGGTCAGTCAATAAGAGGGTCATTTAGGAGTCTGGTGACAGTGGGGGAAGAAGCTGTTTTTGAGTCTGTTCGTGCGTGTTCTCAGACTTCTGTATCTCCTGCCCAATGGAAGAAGTTGGAAAAGTGAATAAGCCGGGTGGGAGGGATGCTTGATTATGCTGCCCGCTTTCCCCCGGCAGTGGGAGGTGTAGATGGAGTCCATGGATGGGAGGCTGGTTCGTGTGATGGACTGGGTGGTATTCACGACTCTCTGAAGTTCCTTGTGGTCCTGGGCCGAGGAGTTGCCATACCAGGCTGTGATGCAGCCCGATAGGATGCTTTCTATGGTGCATCTGTAAAAGTTGGTAACGGTTAATGTGGACATGCCGAATTTCCTTAGTTTCCTGTGCTTTCTTGGTGATAGCGTCGATGTGAGTGGACCAGGACAGATTTTTGGTGATGTGCACCCCTCGGAATTTGAAACTGCTAACCATTAGGGGCAGCACGGTAGCATGGTGGTTAACATAAATGCTTCACAGCTCCAGGGTCCCAGGTTCGATTCCCGGATGGATCACTGTCTGTGCGGAGTCTGCACGTCCTCCCCGTGTGTGCGTGGGTTTCCTCCGGGTGCTCCGGTTTCCTCCCACAGTCCAAAGATGTGCGGGTTAGGTGGATTGGCCATGCTAAATTGCCCGTAGTGTCCTAAAAAGTAAGGTTAAGGGGGGGGGGGGTTGTTGGGTTACGGATATAGGGTGGATACGTGGGTTTGAGTAGGGTGATCATTGCTCGGCACAACATCGAGGGCCGAAGGGCCTGTTCTGTGCTGTACTGTTCTATTCTATGTCTATCTCCACCTCGGCCCCGTTGATGCTGACGGGTGTGTACAGTACTTTGCTTCCTGAAGTCAATGACCAGCTCTTTAGTTTTGCTGTCATTGAGGGAGAGATTGTTGTTGTTACACCACTCCACCAGGTTCTCTATCTCCCTCCTGTATCCAAGGATATGTGTCCTATCTAAAGGACACGCAGATGGGCAGAGGGGGTGGGATGGCATTGTTAGTAAGAAATTAATTTGAATCGATAGCAAGAACCAATATTGGGTTAGAAGGCATAGAATCTGTGTGACTAGAGTTGAGAAATCGCAAAGGTAAAGAGTCTCTGATGGGAATCTGCACGTTCCGCCTGTGTCTGCGTGGGTTTCCTCCGGGTGCTCCTGTTTCCTCCCAAAAGTCCTGAATATGGGTTTGAATATCGCAGCAAATCAGCAAGATGGTACATTAAAATTATCGTGAATTTATGTAAATGGAATATCTTTTACTGCTTTATATACTGTCATATGTATTTCTATACAATCTCATATAGAAATCATGTTTATAACTATTTGTTTGGTGATGTGCCTGAAGGAAGGAAATTTGTGTCCGTCAGTTCTTCAAGAATTGTTCTTTTTTGTCTTCAAAGAATTTGTTAATGATAAAGTAAAACTACACACAGTGCAAATTGTTAGTGTAGGAAGTCTACAGACTAACTTTACACTTTCTAAAAGCTATTTGACAGCATATTTGGTTTCCTAATTTTTTGGTTTTCTCTTCTAGATGCTGATTGGCTGCATTATCAGTTATTAAATTGGACATCTAATAAGACATTTGGAGTAAAAATTAATCAAAGATTGGTGAGTATGTTTGCCATTGGATTGTTATTTTGTAAGACAAAGTATCTTGAGGAATAATTTTCACTGTGGGCATATTACTTGCATCAAATTGGCGTATGAAACGAGGAGCTGGAGTAGGCCATTCAACCTCTCAAACCTGCACCGCCATTTAATAAGCTCATGGCTGATCTGATAGTAACTTCAAATCTATATCCCATCTATCCCTGATAATCTATCACCCCCTTGCTTACCAAGCATCTATCCACCTCTCTGCCTTAAAAATATTAAAAGACTTGTTGGACCTCTATCTTTATTAGTACCACAAGACGCAAGTATGTTCCGTGTATTGGACAAATGACCACACAACCAGTATATTAGTTCAATTATTGTTTATTTTTAGACATAGGATTGGTTTTATACTTAATAATCTACATGCTGCTACACATTAAACTATACCTAACAGCTTAAATGACCTATACTGAACTTTCAAGTGACTGGCTCTGTGCAGGTTAGATAAGGCCTTTATCTGCTTCCCCACATGTTGCGGCTGGAAGTTGTCAGTTGCTTCTGGGCTGAGGCTCGTTCTGGTTGCGATCGCGGGTACTTGCACTTGGCTGGTTCTTAGGTGCTACAGTTGGTGGGGCAGAGGCCGGTGCCAAAAGAGAGCGAGCGTTGGTCGCGTGGTTCCTCTTATCCTCTGATCTTTCGTGCTCTTTGGGCGTTCCCAACTTGGGATCTAATGGACCAATAGGGTTTTGATTACCCTAATCGATTCTGGCCAATTAGATGCGGGCACCTTGATAGCTGGGCAGGTCCTGGTTGTTATTGTCCAAGGCACGTATGCACTTACAAATAAGGTGAATAGGCGCTCCCGAGTCTGTTACTACTGTTATTTTTCAATCTGAGTCCCATTGTCCTGGGAAGATCGGTGATTGACCTTTAGCAGGTGCAAGTTTATGGATAGGTCTGGTTTCCTTTGCACAATACGCATGAGCTGTGTATCATCTGTGTTCCAACCTGACCACAATTCCCATTATCCTTTGCGGGTGGCCATTTTAGATGGCCACAGACTGCTTCCACTACCTCTTCAGGAAGAGAAGACCCTCTGAGTGAAAACCTTTTTCCTCATCTCAGTGGGTGACCCTTTATTTTTAAACAGTGACCCCTCATTCTAGAGCCTCCCATAAGGGGAAACATCATCTCCACATCCAACCAGTCAATAATACCCCTCTGGATCTTGTATGTTTCAATCAAGTCACTTCTTACTCTTCAAAACTGCAGCAGATACAATCCTAGCCTGTCCAACTTTTCCTCATTAAATTACCCACCCATTCCAGGTATTAGCCTGGTAAACCTTCTCTGAACTGCTTCCAATACATTTACATCCTTCCGTAAATAAGGAACTGAAGCATAACCTCCCTACTTTTCTATTCAATTCCCCTTGCAATGAACAGTAACATTCTACAGGTTGAAAATCCCTTATCGGGGAGGCATGTGGCGCAGTGGATAGCATTGGGACTGTGGCGCTGAGGACCCGTGTTCGAATCCCGGCCCTGGGTCACTGTCTGTGTGGAGTTTGCACATTCTCTCCATATCTACATGAGTTTCACCCCCACAACCCAAAGATGTGCAGGTTAGGTGGATTGGCCACGCTAAATTGCCCCTTAATTGGAAAATAAAATAATTGGGTACTCTAAATTCAAAAAGAAAAGAAGAAAATCCCTTATCCGAAATGCTTGGGGCCGAAGTATGTATCGGATTTCAGAATTTTTTGGTTTTCAGAATATACTGCGCAGGTGCGGTGTGCGTGGGGAAATCCGCATATATGACGCGTGTGGGGAACGGCGTATGCGATGAACATTGGGAACTGCACTGTTGGGAACTGAGCATGTGCGACATACTTGAAAAAAGGTGCAGATTTTGGAATTTTTCGGTTTTCGGAATTTCAGATAAGGGATGCTTCACCTGTATTATCTTTCTTAACTACTTGCTGAACCTGCATACTAGCTTTTTGTGATTCATGAACTAGTATTTCCAGACCCACCTGCACCTCATATATCATAAGAAAAGTGTTTAACTTTGGAAGATCAAATATTGTATGTTTAACCTTTGGTACCCACAATTATGAATGCTGCATGAATGTTGCTACCCTGGATACGTGCCTATTACATGATGTTGGGGAAGGTGGTGGCATAAGTGGTATTGTCACTGGACTACTAACTCAGACCCTGGTTAACACCTAGTGCGAATCCCATCATGGCAGATGAATTAAAAAAAAATCTGGAATTAAAGTCTAAGGATGACTATGAAGTCACTGTCAATTCTAGAAAAGACCCATCTGGTTCGGTTAATTTCCTTTAGCAGAAGGAAATATGCCATCCTTACCTGGTCTAGCCTGCATGTAGGAATCTGTGTGGAGCCGAAAGACATAGGTGAGGTATTAAATGAGTATTTTGCATCTGTGTTCACTTTGGAGAAGGGTGATGTAGATATAGAAAGCAGGGAGGGGGACTGTGATATAGTTGAACAGATTAACATCGAGAGGGAGGAGGTGTTTGAGGTTTTATCATGTGTAAAGTGGATAAATCCCCAAGCGCAGGTGAGATATATCCCAGGTTGCCTTGTGAGGCAAGGGAGGAGATTTCGGTGCTTTGACACATTCCAAATCTGGCCAGAGGAGAGGTGCCAGAAGACTGGAGGACAGTTAATGTGGTACCATTATTCAAGAAGGAAGTGCGGAAAAATCTCATTACAGGCCAATAATCAGGAGGCATTGACTTAAAGTAAAGGGCAGGAGATTGAGGGGATTTGAAGAAAAATCTTCTTCACACAGAGGTGGGAATCTAGAATTCACTGTCTGAAAGGGTGCTGGATGCAGGAACCCTCACAATCATTTAAGAAGCATTTAGATGAGCACTTGAAACACCATAGCATATAAGGCCACAGACCAAATGCTGGAAAATGGGATTAGAATCGATGGGTGCTTGATGGCTGGCGCAGACCCAATAGGCCGATGGGGCTCTTGTTGTGCTGTAAAACTCTATGACTCTGTGTGACTCTAGACCCACAGCAATGTGGTTGACTTCTAAATTCCCTCTGAAATTTCCTAGCAAGTAACTTGTTCAAGGACAGTCAAGGATGGGCAATTAATGCTGGCCTAGCCAGTAACGGTCACATCCTGTGAAGGAATTTTTAAAAAATAGTGGTTTTAACACCATGAGAAATCCACAGAAATTAGCACAGATGTAAAAATGTGCTTTATCCACCAGGGTCGCTGAATCTTATTTGCCCAATGACTTGAATATATTGAAAGGTTTCCAAACTGTGGTTCTGAGTCTAAGAATCACCTAGCTTCTGTATTGTTGTCTTATCAATGTCAGAAGCAATGTTGTTTATGCATGGCATGTGAGAGAATTAGTGGAGGTATTTTAACTTAAGGACTTCAATAGAAAAGAAAATCAAGCCGGGAGTAAAAGGGATTGCCGATTCATTCAATGCATGTTTATCACTAAGTGATCATTTTAAATTACTCCCGTTATTGTTGAAAAGCATCATGCCATTCCACCATTCAAATGAAAATCTTAGGTACCCCTTTCCTTTCACTTCCCAATATAGTCAAACACTTTGTCTATTTTTATAATTGTATTAATGGGCAATATTTTGAAATGTACAACTACTGATCTGAGAACTCTTGTTGGGGAAGAAGTGAATGGGAGGAGTTGAAATTTCAAGGTCAAGTGCTTAATCCATGCAGGATGCTGAGGAATTCATGAGAAATTAATCAAATAAAGTTATTGTTTATATATTTACTATATAATTGTCATTTTAAACTGTTCGCTATGAGATCCAATGCAATTAAATGGCAATTTTAAAGGGATGTTATTTCTCTGATTTGGTAGAATGGTGAAGCAGACCGTGTCCTATTGAACAAGGTGTCACCTTTATTTCCGATTAAAATGTTCATGAAATAAAGACATTCCAAGTCATTTGGAAAACATCAGTGTGCAATATTTTACTCAGCTCGCCGTCTGTCTACTCAGAGGCTCCCTAATATCCTTATTTAACAGTGAAAATATCCTGCTTTGAAGTATTTCGTCTGCAAATATGAGATCAATGTTTTTAGATTGTTGTTTATACGGTTGATATAAGGCTTCAGTTTACAATGTGTGTTACAATATTTGGCTTCTTTTAAAACTATAACATGTAAATAAACCAAGTAGATAAACATTTCAAATAAATTAGTTGTTGCTTATTTCTTTATATTTTACTACATTTTACCTTTTCAAAATTGAGAGCTGAGTAAGGATAGATTATTTTAACTGAAGCAAGATGTATCATACTGGTACCTGAAATGGATCAACAATCAACTTTGTGAACTACAAAATAGCGTTCAGGTTACCTGAAGTCTATTACTTTTGCCCTCCTTGACAACATTGATGCTACAGCACATGGACCTGTCCTGTGCAGATGAGATAAATTAATATGTAACTAAACAGCTACATAAATGGCAGTTGTGATATGTTGCTGCTGGGTGACTTTTGGGAATTTGGATAAACAAGCAGAGTTGACAGAGTGCATCCAAACCAGTTGACCCTGCATGTCAATGTCTTATTAATTACATTGTTAAGGTCCAGTGGCAATCACTTTGTTACAATTACATTGGAAAGGTTAATGTTTCATCGACTCCAGTTTTCACATTTTGATTTAATGTTTTTAAGTTTCCGTTCCTCTTCATTTTTTTTAGGCTGTGCTCTGGTTATCTTTTCGGAGCGGCCCCTTTCAATTCATCCCACAGTTAATATCTGTTCTTCTATTTAGTTGATTGGGCCCTAAAATACAACATTGGAAAGGTTTAATGGCAATTACAGTGTTAAGGCAGTTGCATTGTTATACAGGTGATGGGTATTGGTCACTTCTAAATGGGGACATTAATTGGTTATATGCAAAAGAACATAAATGGGGACAGCTGGAACACTGAGGAGACTCTTTTGCCTTGCTGTCTTGGAAATAAACCTATTTTAAGGTGCAGGTTAGCTTCAGACTAAATTCTTCCTCAGCGTGCAATTAGTGAAACTGACATGGTCGCAGGAGATGAACATTAAACTTTGGTGATTTGTTGCTGGATAAGAAGTTTTAGTGTACTTTTTCTCAAATGATGCATACTGCTGACAATGATGCTGCTGACAATTTCAGATGCAGAATACCAGGCGGACAGGCTTTGGGGGCCTGTATTGCTGTTGAAGTTATTAGATTGTGCATGCATTTCTCGTGTCGCAAGACTCTTGGTATTGGCGGCGGTTCAATTCTCTGACATACAGTCAAGAGCTGCCCTAAAACTTATTTGGGAAGATTGTCATTTCCAGCTACTTTCCTATCTAATACAGACAACTCTGCAGTAAAAAAAAAGAATGGAGGGATTCCATGGTGGCAGATTTCAGAGGTTGACAAAATATTAAACACAGATTCCAGTACCAAGATGGAGTTTCTGATGGTTGCAGTTTTAGCCACTTCGAGAATTGAGACAGAAAATGGATCTGGGACGGAGACTGTAGCTGCTTGATCCTGACAAATACATGGGGAATAGTGATTTTCAGTATCATTACACAATGAATTGCCCGCAGCGAAAGAAGTCTCTCAATAAAGCAGATCGGAGGAAGATTAAGGAGTATGGAAGCTCTACCTGCTTCAAGATTGGTGATGATAACATGCTAATTTCTTCCAAAAGTGTAATTCTCCCTTGCAAGATAGAATCATAGAATTTACAGTGCTGAAGGAGACCATTCGGCCCATTGAGCCTGCATTGGTCCTTGTAAAGACCACCCTATTAAGCCTCTACACTATCCCCGTAACCCAGTAACCCCACCTAACTTTTTTGGACACTAAGAGCGATTTAGCATGGTCAATCCACCTAACTTTTTTTTCTAAATTTAGATTACCCAATTATTTTATCTCCAATTAAGGGGCAATTTAGCACGGCTAATCCACCTAGCCTCCACATCTTTAGGTTGTGGGGTGAAACCCACACAAACACTGGGAGGATGTGCAAACTCCAAATGGACAGTGACCCAGAGCCCGGATTGAACCTGGGACCTCGGTGCCGTGAGGCAGCAGTGCTAATTACTGCACCACCATGCTGCCCGCAATCCACCTAACCTGCACACCATCGGACTGTGTGAGGAAACCGGAGCACCCGGAGGAAACCCATGCAGACTCCGCTCAGTGACCCAAGCCGGGAATTGAACCTGGGACCCTGGAGCTGTGAAGCAACAGTGCTAACCACTCTGCTACCGTGCTGCCCACTGGGATAGCTGGGACCCATCTCAGAATCAGTACTGAAATGGTCTTGAACAAGATACCTCTATTTTTAAGCAGACATTTGATGAAAAAAGCTTGACATGAAGAACGACGGAGTGATTATGTTTGGGAAAACTGGGGACCTACATTTTACTCAGTCAGGCCATTACTGCCTGCCATTAAGGAAATCAGATACTTCTCGTCAAATAATTCATTCGGTCTTGTTAACTTCTGGAGATAAAAGATTGGTGGCCAGAAGGATGATTATTTGGAAGTTGCATAGACAATTTGCAAACCTGAGCCATAAAAACTGAAAGCTCTACTGAGAGACGTTGAGTGACTGATGAAGAATACAGTGACCTTATTGAGTAAATCATGGCTCAATGTGCCATTTGTCTTAAATATCGGATGGCACCAACATATCCTATTGTGCGCTGCCACTCGGGAAGTTGGGGGGGGGGGGGGGGGCTTCCTGAGGTAATAGTCTACCATTTGATCTACATAAGTAATCCAGAGTTGATGTTGGATGCCCCACCATGCTCTTGGAGGTAATTAGCCTTATCTCTACTTTTTTACCTCCCCTGAACATCTTGCATGCAGGTTGAAAAGCTTTCGTCAAAGATGAGGTTTCAAAGAAAATTCATTGAGTCTTACGGCACCATAAAAGGCCATCAGGTAAACAGTTTAGTCATGGAGCCATGGTGTATTACAAAGAGAAAGGCTGAAAGAACAGAAAGAACCTGGTAATTTTATAAGAAGTGATGCAAAGACCGTGATTGTCTAACATGGGAATCAAACTCTTGGGGTACATTCTTCAAGGCTAATTGGCATTGATTATATCTTTATAGATTCTGAACAATGCACAGAAAGCAAAGAGGCGCTGTACACTTCACATATGCATCTATGGGGCAGTTATGAGGAGCAGATTATTGTAGATAGTGGGGTGACTGATTGCAAAAAAGTAACTCCGAAGCACTGCATACGGCTACTCATCCAAAAGGCAGCTACCCAAAGTAGGAACAAGATCAACATATGTGCTAGTAGGGTGGAGTGTTTGGAAAGATGCCACAATTACCGGGAGAGCATGCAAAGCCACTGGCAAGTACAATCATGGCCTGAATGTGCAGCTTGTAAGATGGGAGGCAAGACCCATGGATAGGCAAAATGAGGTATAAATGTGGAAGACGAGAAAAAGCAGTGCGAATTTTGGAAGTGGACTGGAATGTATTGAAGTAATTGTTTTTTTAAATTTAAACTACCCATTTCATTTTTTTAGCAATTAAAGTGCAATTTAACATGGCCAGTCCACCTAACCTGCACATCTTTGGATTTGTGGGAGTGAAACCCACGTAGACACGGGAGGAATGTGCAAACTCCACACGGACAGTGGGCCGGGATCAAACCCGGTTCCTCAGCGCTGTGAGGCAGCAGTGCTAACCACTGAGTCACCATGCCGCCCCAATGTATTGTAGTAACGAGTCTAGGAAACGATCACAGACTTTTGAAAGGGACTCTGATCACATGCAGATGAAATTGTGAGTTGTCCAGAAAGAGAGGACTGCAAATAGAGGTATTTCTTTGACAAGAATAAGAACCATGGAACAGGTTAGGAATGTCAATAGGAATATAAGCCCCAAGATTGAGAAGGTTTTAATAGCTGCTAATAAAATGGAAGACAAGTTGATAAAGGAGTTGGAAAAAATTTGGTGTACCCTGAAAAGCTAGCCTCATCAAGCAGGTGGATATGCATACTGACGGCACGCATAGGACTAACACTTGACTAGTAGCTCGGTGTTTTGAAGGAAGTCTTAGTGACCAAGATGTTAGGGTGGAATTCCCTCCTGTAGAAAAAGTGAGCTTGAAGATTTTTTTTTGGATCTTTTAGCAACATATTCCCGAGAGAGCAACTCAATTAATATAAAAGCTGCATTTTTGCAGGGTGAGACATTTCAAAGGAAATGTTTTTTTTGGAAGCCACCTAAGAAGCTGGTGATATAGAATGGAAGTTATGGAAATTGAACAATGTATTTTATGGGGTGGATGATGTATCAGTTATATGGTCTTTCTCAGTGAGGTCTGTCCTTTTGAAAACTAGTTGCATTCAGCTAAAGGAAGACACAGCAATGTTCTATTAGTATCAAGGGAATTTTAATTTCTCAAGAAATTAGGGAAATCTGTCAATGTCGTATTGATGAGATTCAGTGGCAATCATTTTATTAAATAATAATAATAATCGCTTATTGTCACAAGTAGGCTTCAATTAAGTTACTGTGAAAAGCCCCTAGTCGCCACATTCCAGCGCTTGTTCGGGGTGGTCCTTATGGGAATTGAACTCGCGCTGCTGGTCTTGTTCTGTATTACAAGCCAGCTGTTTAGACCACTGTGCTAAACCAGCCTTACATTGGAAAGATTTAATGGGAATAACACTGTTTGATTTTTGATTTGATTTATTATTGTCACATGTATTAGTGTACAGTGAAAAGTATTGTTTCTTGCATGCTATACAGACAACGCATTCCGTACATAGGGAAGGAAGGAGACACTACAGAATGTAATGTTACAGTCATAACTAGGATGTAGAGTGATGTGCCGTCAATTCACTGAGAGACTGAGAGAGCGAGTGAACATTCGGCTTCATTAATCATGAACTTGCCTAGCCAGAGTCGGTTGTACCACCCACAGGTGGCCGGTCTATAAATGGGCCCGGTGAGGGCGGAGCCAGAGGCGCAGCCCACCGGGGTTACAGTACAGGACCTGGAAGTAGCTCGTATCACCACTTCCAGGTCATAGGTTACAGTATCATACAGACAGCTCATGCATTAGGTGAATACATTCACCACATAGAGAAAAGATCAACTTAATGCGAGGTAGGTCCATTCAAAAGTCTGATGGCAGCAGGGAAGAAGCTGTTGGTACGTGACCTCAAACATTTGTATCTTTTTCCTGACGGAAGAAGGTGGACGAGAGTATGTCCAGGGTGCATGGGGTCCTTAATTATGCTGGTTGCCTTTCCGAGGCAGCGGGAATTATAGACAGAGTCAGTGGATGGGAGGCCGCTTTGCGTGATGGACTGGGCTCTATTCACGACTTTTTGTCGTTTCCTGCGGTCTTGGGCAGAGCAGGAACCATACCAAGCTGTGATGCAACCAGAAAGAATGCTTTCTATGGTGCATCTGTAAAAGTTGTTAAACAGGTGATGGGTATTGCATTGTTAATTAGGTGAATAGGTGTGCGTCTACCTATAAATGGGGCCATTAATTGGTTATTCAGGACAGCTGAAGACGAGGGGGGCGAGGCTCTGGGGGACCCTGTTGCTTTACTGTCTTGGAAATGAACCTGTTTTAAGTGAAAGTGTACCCGCAGGTCCCAGCCAAGTCTAGAAGGGATGGACTTGGCAGGCCACGCCCTTTTTTAAAACTACACCGGTAGCTGTGAAAGAGGTAATTTTAAAGAGTCTGACAAAATTGACAGGCCAGGGAGAAGATAAGTGGATGGGATTTGGAGGGCATGTATAGGGTCAGTAATTGGGAGGGATTTGGATCAGCGGTGGTTCTCTTACTTGGGGGGGGTGGTTTCGGGTCGGGGATGAGTGTGGGTTGTGTTGGGTAGGAAGAATGAGAGTCGGGTCTGAGGGTTGGTATGGGGAGATGGAAATACCTTTGTCGGAGGGAGGGTTTCCCATGTGGTGCTTGGTCTGGGTGTCTAAGATATTTACACACTTTAGAAGTGGTTATATTCCTCACGTTTTCAGAGTAACTATTAGCGTAGCAATGGCAGAACCATCTGAGGTAAGCGATTCAAATTGCTTTGTCGGATGATTCTCAGCACAACGCAAATGTCCAGGGGACGTTAGCGTACCAGAACAATTGCCGCACAAACCCTTACCTGAGAACTTCCGATAGGGATTCCCCAGGTTATCCTTGTGGGGTAGCCCACAAATCCAATGCTGGGGAACCAGGATTTACGGCCAATTGTAACTTAGAATTGTTTAGCATTCTTCTTCCTGTTGACAATATAATCACTAAAGCTAGAGAATTCTATTTGAAAACAAACGATTTAAGTTAAATCTATGAGCTTTTATTTTTACTCTTCTAGAGTTTAAAACTAAGCACGAACTCAATCACTTGAATATTACTCCAAGTTGCTCTGAGCTACCATTGTATGCACAAAATATAATATTGCAAAATACATTTCAAAATATTTGCCTTCTATGCCCATTCCTGCTGAAGATTAAAATCATTTCTTTATAAAATATTTTTTGAAAAATCTGTTAAGGTATGCAACCGATTGAAGGTTTGCATGATTTGAATTGCATATTCAGTAGGTTCTTCGTGGTAGATCTTCGTGGACTGGCTTAATGCAGTCAAACTCCTTCATCGTTTTTGCTTTCTGGCTCATGCCAGGATCTGGGATGTTCGACAGGGCTCCGAGCCATGGTACAGATGTTGATTTCACTGTAGAACTGATGATTTGTTGAGGACATCTGTGTTGCTGCTCTTTCACACACTGGTGCAGTATTTTTCCTGAAGAATACACAAGAGCAATGGCACAGTGGATAGCACTGTTGCTTCACTGCTCCAGGATCCCAGGTTCGATTCCCAGCTTGGGTCACTGTCTGTGTGGAGTCTGCACGTTTCCTCCGGGTGCTTCGGTTTCCTCCCACAAGTCCCGAAAGACGTGCTGTTCGGTGAATTAGACATTCTGAATTCTCCCTCTGTGTAACCAAACAGGAGCCAGAATGTGGCAACTGGGGTCTTTTCACAGTAACTTCTTTGCAGTGTTAATGTAAGCCTACTTGTGACAATAACGATTACTAAAAAGGCTAGCAATGTGAAGAGAGCCGTACACTGGATACCTAGGTGATGCTTGCTAATTTCTTGGATAATTTTTACTCTGGTCTTGGTCCTTTCTGTAGCACTTTTAAGATGTTTGCAGTACGTGAGGTAGCGGCCCAGGGTGACACCGTGGTACTTGGAGAATGGTTCATTCTTGACCAATTTACCACAAAAGCGAAAACTGCAGTCCACTGTTAGCCAGCTGGCATCATTTGTGTTTGGACAGAGATACCAGCAGTTGAAATATTGTTCCATCACTTCCAAATCATCAAACAAAATTCTCACGGTTGGTTGCCTACAGAAAGGTCCAGATCATGTGCATAGATAAATTCCTAGAGGTGGTGAGAGGCATGTTGCTCACACAGATGTTGAAGAGAATTGGAGAACAGACAGAGATTTAGGAAAGTGCATCATTTAGGACAAATGGTGCAACTTTTGGGATGACACCAATGACATCAACAAAGATCTGACGGTACAACCTCCAGGTTTCAACCTCCCTCAACTGTGGCCTACACTTAAGATCTGCATTCTCCATGCAAGGACATCTCTCCTCCGTCACACATTGAATTTTGTGGAGAGCCCAGCATATAACATTGGTCACCCAGAACAGACTGTTCACACTGTGAAAAAATGTGGCCTACAAATTTGCCACTGGATTCTAGGCACAGTGTGCATCCAACACAGTGCTGTGACTCAGTTGCCTAACTTGGAACTAGATTTGTAAAACTGCAAGATGTCATACACAAGAAGGTTGAATGAGAACTTCTATTGTTAAAACCAATTAAATATTTTATAGAAGAAGCTGATTTGGTCCACCAAGAATGATTGGTGGATAAGGTTGAAAACCGCATAATGTGTTAGAGTTGGAAAAGCAACCTGCACTGGAGGGTTCAGTTGTAGGGGAAATTAGAAAACCCAAATTAGAGGAGGAGGTAAAAGAGTACAGGTTAGCAATCTGGCGGATGGATACCAGAAAATAAAGGCGAGGGATAGAATGGGTGAATGTCTTTGTGCACCAAGGAATTATAAAAGAGCAGGGAAATTTAACAGTGGAACAAATTTAATAGCTTTATATCTAAATGCATGAAGCGTTTGGAATAAACATAATGAGTTAATGGCGCAAGTAGAAACAGAAGGGTATGATTTTGTGGCGATTACTGAAACATGGTTACAGGGCGACCAGGTTTGGGAGTGAATATCCAAGTGTACGCAGTATTTCGGAAAGATAGACGGAAAGGAAAGGGAGGTGGCGGAGCCCTGCTGGTGAGGAAAGGGGTCAGTGCTGTACTGAGAAATGACATAAGCAGTAGAGATCAAGATGTGGAATCCGTTTGGGTAGAAATAAGAAATAGCAAAGGAAAAAGTTCTTGGAAGGAATAATCTACAGGTCCCCAAACATTAGTTCTGCAGTGGGGCACAGTGCAAACCAGGAAATACTAACTTGTAAGAAAGATCCAACAATAAAAATGGGGGATTTTAATATGCACATAATATGCAAATTGTCAAGGGTAGCCTGGAGGCAGAGTTCATTGAATGTATCAGAGATTGTTTCTTGGAATAGTATGTTGGGGAACCAACCAGTGAACAGGCTGTTCTGGATTTGGTATTGTGTAATGAGAAGGGATTAATTAATGACCTCATAGTTAAGGATCCTCTAGGGAGTAGTGACCATAGTATGGTTGAATTCAAAATTCAGTTTGGGGGCGAGAAAGCGGAATCCCACACTTGCGTTCTGGAATGAAACAAAGGAAATTAAAAAGGCATGAGGACAGATTTGGGCCGAGTAGAGAGGACAGATGGAACAGCTGATGAGCAGTGGCGGTTGTTTCAGGAGATACTCAATTCCTCACAACTAAAATATGTCCCAGTGAGGAAGAAAGATGGTAAGAGGGGTAAAAAAAAAAAATCCATGGCTAAACAAGGAGGTCAAGGGCAGTGTAAGGACAAAAACAAAGGTATATCATATTGCAAAGGCCAGTGGCAAGCTGGAAGATTGGAAAACTTACAAAGACAAATAAAAAGTTACGAAAAAAGTAATTAAAAAGAGCTAAGATAAACTACAAAAAAAACTAGCGAAAATTTCTAAAAGAATAGCAAAAATTTCTATAAGTACAAAAAAGGGAAGAGAATCGCTGAAATGAATGTTGGTCCCTTGGAAGATGAAACTATAAATGTTGGTCGCTTGGAAGATGAAACCGGACAGTTAATATTGTGGACACAGAAATGGTAAAGATGCTAAATCAATACTTTGCCTCAGTTTTCTGAGTGGAGAACACTAGTATCATTCCTATAGGAATGAGCAATTCAGCGGTAATAGAAAGTGAGGAACTTCGAACAATCCACATCAATAAGGAAACAGTACCCAATAAACTATTGGGATTGAAGGCAGATAAGTCCCCTGAGCCTGATGGCCTACATCCTAGGGTGTTAAAGGAAGTGGCAGCAGAGATAGTGGATCCCATTGGTTATAATTCTCCCAAAATTCACTAAACATGGGAAAGGTTCCTGTGGATTGGAAAAATGTTAACGTAATGTCCTTATTCAAACAGAGAGGAAGGCAGAATGTGGGAAATTACCGTCCAGTTAGTTGAACATCTATTGTTGGGAAATTGTTAGAATCAATTATCAAGGAATTAATATCAAGACATTTGGAAAGTCAAAACCTATCCATCAGAGTCAGCATGAAGAGCAAGTCATGTTTGACTAATCTGCTGGAGTTCTTCAAAGAGGTAACAAGCAAAGTGAATAATGGGGATCCTATAGATGTAGTATATCTGGACTTCCAAAAGGTGTTTGATAAGGTGTCGCACAAAAGGTTAGTTTACAAAATTAGATCACATGGGATTAGGTGTAATTTATTAGCTTGAATAGAAGACTGGCTGACGGACGGAAGATACAGTCAGGATGAATGGGTATTTTTCTGGATGACAAGATGTAACTAGTGGGGTGTCACAGGGTTCATTCAGTCCTTGGGCCCTAGCTATTTACAATCTATATTAACGACTTGGATACAGGGATAGAAGGTTCTATAGCCAAATTTGCAATTGACACAAAAAATAGGTGGGACAGTAAGTTGCAAGAAGGAAATAAGAATCTCACAAAATGATATAGATATTTTCGGAGTGTGGGCCAAAATATGGCAGATGTATTTAACATGGGTAAGTGTGAGGTCATGCATTTTGGTCATAAAAAAAGGGGAGGCAACTTATTATCTAAATGGACAGAGACTTTGGAGTGCAAAGGGATCTGGGGGTACTTGTTCATGCGTCGTAGAAAACAAGCATGCAGGTGCAGCAGATAATAAAGAAAGCAAATGGAATGTTGGCATTTGTAGCTAAAGGAATAGAGTATAAAGATAAGGAAATACTGTTGCAACTGTACATGCATTGGTGAGACCGCACCTGGAGTATTGTTCATAGGTTGGTCCCCTTATTAGAGGAAGGATGTAGAGGAGGCAGTTCAGAGGTGGTTCACTAGTTTGATTCGAGAGATGAGGGGTTTGTGGTATGAAGAGAGATTGAAGAGTTTAGGACGATATTCTCTAGAGTTTAGAAGAATGAGGAGAGATCAAATTGAGGGAAAAAAAATGATAGAAGTAGACGTGGAGTGGATGCTTCATCTTGTGGGTCATTCTGTAACAAGAGGTCATAGTCTTAGGATAAGAGGTAGTACATTTAAAACGGAGTTGAGGAGAAACTACTTCTTCCAAAGGGTTCTGAATCTGTGGAATTTGTTACCCCAGAGTGGATGCTCGGACCGTGAATACATTTAAGGCAGTTAGACAAATTTTTAATTGGTAATAGGTTTAGGGTTATGGAGAGTGGGCAGTATGGTGGAGTTGAGGCCAGGATGAGATCAGCCATGATCGAATGACAGAGCAGACTCATGGGCTGAATGGCCTAATTCTGCTCCTATATCTTATGAACTTGGATATGCAAGAAGCATTATATTACAAATTGATTAAGAATCATTGTTCAATTAATTTACAAATGACTGTTCTTCAATGCAGGTTGAAACTTGTCGAAATGTAACTTGGATTATGAGAATATGGTCTGGTTTGGCAAACTCTCAATTCCCTTTAGAGAATAGTTGAACAGTGATTAATCATTATTTCTTTACTGGGTATGCAGGGAAAAGGAAACCTACGTTTCACACCTCTGAAGCAATTAATCCCTGTGATCTTTGCCAGCCTCCTCTTGGTGATAAGTCTAAAGACAAAACTGTACCTAATTTATTGAATTGTGCATGGCAAAAAGTCTAAAATATATCATTTATTTTCCATTATTTACCGGGCTGAAAGTGAAAACGTGAGTGCCAAACACTGCGTGGATAACAAACTGAGTTGGGTAGCTGTGATTACAATGTAGCAACTACTGCTTTTTTCATTGTGCACATCTGGTGTGCTTTTTCATTCACTTGCTGGCATTTTTTAGTGATTGTGGCATAAATCATTTTGCTAATCAGAAACACAAGTGACTGAAAGTCATTTCTTCTTTGCACAATAGAAAAAACATATGGCTTTCCAGTCATCTCTGGTAAACAAAAAATCCATTGACATGCAGGTTTGCTGCTTTTTAATAGAAAAAATTGATAGCAGGCTTTATTTAGTAGCTTAAATTTAGAAAGTCAGCTTTTTGCTTGTATACATTGTTATTTTAACAAAAAATGATATAATGTAGCAGTAAAGTCAAATCGCCTAATAATTCCAAATAGTAAAAACATGTACTATTTTTAGGTTTTCAGTTGTCAGTGGTATTTAACAGCAACTTTGCTTCCTCTTTAACAGATGCCTTAATGTTATGTATTAAAGGGAAATATGTGATTTTTATTTCACAACCAGATGCTTTATGATGCACATCATAAACATTACCGTCTAAATTAAGTCCACTCACAGCTGACTGTGATCCTTATTGTTTTTTGCTTTTGAACGCCATTTTTCTTTTGTACTGTGTAATAGTCATTAACTAATTTAATCATCTACCCGTTATCATGCATTGTATCAGCTAATCTGCTTACATCGGACCGGTTGGATGCACTCTTGCCTCCGAATCAGAAGGTTTTGGTTTTAAGCCCCATCCGATACTTCAGTGCATAATCTAGGCCATCACTTCATTGTGGTACCAAGGGAGTGCTGCACTGTTGGAGGTGCTGACTTCTGGACAATAAGTTAAGCCAAGCGTTTGTCTGTCTCTCAGATGGATATAAAATATCTCTTTCGCAGGGAAGCTTCCCCTGGTGTCCTGGCCAATATTTATCTGTTAACCTATATCTATATATGGATTGTGAGATTGTGCTATGCAACCTGGCTGCTGCACTTCCTACATTACAGCATGTTCATAGAATTTACAGTGCAGAAGGAGGCCACTCGGCCCATCGAGTCTGCACCGGCTCTTGGAAAGAGCACCCCACCCGAGGTCAACACCTCCACCCTATCCCCATAACCCAGTAACCCTACCCAACACTAAGGGCAATTTTGGACACTAAGGGCAATTTATCATGGCCAATCCACCTAACCTGCACATCTTTGGACTGTGGGAGGAAACCAGAGCACCCGGAGGAAACCCACGCACACACGGGGAGGATGTGCAGACTCCGCACAGACAGTGACCCAAGCCGGAATCGAACCTGGGACCCTGGAGCTGTGAAGCAATTGTGCTATCCACAATGCTACCATGCTGCCCCGATGTTGATGTACTTTGTTGGCTGTTAAGTACCTAGGACATTCTGAGTCACGAATGATGTTATATAAATGCAAGTTTGTTCATTCTATCAATGCAGAAACATGTTTCAAAGGTGTGACGATAATGACAAAATTTATTTTTAAATCCAATATTTGTTAAAGCATATTATTTGCCCACTGTCTGCGTTGCCTTGTTTCTTCCTGCTCCATGTTGCTTGAATACGGTTGTTTGAATATTGGTGTTGGGTGAATCCTGAATCTTATTTTTTTAATATTGTCATTGGTAGGAAGTGGTTATTAACTGTAGACTGGGAACGTTTGCATGTGAGGAATCAACGAGGCCAGTACCATGCTCTATGTAATTGTATTCATCCAATCTGAAAACTAAATGATTTTCTTTATTTGAAAAAGTGTTCTTAGCGTAACAGTGTAAATTATGCATGTAAATTCAGTCCATGTATGATCTTGTTTGTGATCTTCATGTTTTATGAGTTGTGGGAGCACCTTTGCAAAAGTGTTCTGACCAATACATTGTCCTTCAATCAATACCTAAAACAGACTATCTATCACATTGTTGTTTTGCGAATGAGTGAGTGAGTGGTTGTGTGTGGGAGCCTCTCCTCCGGATGAAAGATTTGGGCAGGCTGGCCTACCTCTTGTTCTGAGACTGTCCCTAGGTTCTAGCCAGTGGAAACAGCCTTCCTATATCTACAACCAATTGAGCCTTGTGAGGATTTTGTATGCTTCAATGAGATCACCTCGCATTGTTCTGAACTCTGGAGAATTACAGACCCAGTCTCCTCAATTTCTCCTTCTGGGACAATTCCTCAATCCCATGGATCAGAATGCTAACCCTTCACTGCACTTCCTCTTTTGCAAGTATATCCTTCCTCTGCACAATACTCCAGGTGCGGTCTCACCAAGGCCCTATACAATTGCAGCAAGACTACTTTACTCTGGTACTCTTGCACTGAAAGCCAGTAAACCATTTGCCTTCATAAATACTTGCCGCACCTCATGTTGACTTATGAGCAGGGGCACCCAGGACCCTTTGTACATCAACACTTCCCAATCTTTCACCATATATGAAAAAATCTGCACTTTTGCTTTTCCTCCCAAGATGGGTGACTTCAGATTTTTCTACATTATATTCCATCTACTTTATTTCCCACCTAGTTTTGCGCCACCAGCAGCCAGTGCCATTTAGATGGTAGAGAAATGACATTTGTTCCAGAATGCCCAGTCTTTGACATACTGTAAATAGTCGCACTGTTTATCTGTTTTTTACAATTGAGTCACTGGTCAATGGTGGCCTTGCACAATATTTAAAGTTGTGGATTTGTCAAGGGCATTATCATTGATAGTGAGAAGGTGGTTAGGTGCTCTGTTGTTTGTAATGGGCGTTTTCTGACAGTGTAGCTAATACCCAACCATACCCAAAGGTGTAGCTGTTAATCAACCCAAGCCTGATGATGTTCAAATCTTGCTAACATAAATGCATCTGTGATAAGTAGATTGGTAAGGTTGAGGACCAATGGGTATTGGTTCTTGATCACCTGCTACAAATGCAGGGTTGTAGTTGCCTTGCACAATTTTTTTTAAAAAATCATTTTTATTGAGAAATTTTGATTTTATACAACATTGATGCACCTTAGTAAAATACCGAAAATAACAATAATATTAACAATCATATACATTCGCCCCATCCCCATGAACAACCCAGCATTTTAACAACGCATATTAACACACTATAAAGTTACAGAATAAACACTACAATAATGCACCCCCCCCCCCCCCCCCCCCCCCCCCCCCCCGGGTTGCTGCTGCTATTGACCCAGTTACCTATCTCTGAGCCAGGAAGTCCAAAAAAGGCTGCCATCGTTTATAGAACCCTTGTATTGATCCTCTCAGGGCAAATTTGACCTTTTCCAATTTTATAAATCCCGCCATGTCACTGATCCAGGTCTCCACACTTGGGGGCCTTGCATCCTTCCATTGTAACAGAATCCTTCGACAGGTTACTAGGGACGCAAAGGCCAGGACACCGGCCTCTTTCGCCTCCTGCACTCCCGGCTCTACCGCAACTCCAAAAATCGCGAGTCCCCACCCTGGTTTGACCCTGGATCCAACCACCCTCGACACCGTCCCCGCCACCCCCTTCCAGAATTCTTCCAGTGCTGGGCATGCCCAGAACATATGGGCGTGGTTCGCAGGACTCCCCGAACATCTGGTGCACCTGTCCTCACCCCCGAAGAACCTACTCATCCTAGTCCCGGACATGTGGGCCCGGTGCAGCACCTTAAATTGGATGAGACTAAGCCTCGCACATGAGGAGGAAGAGTTGACTCTGTCCAAGGCATCCGCCCAAGTCCCGTCCTCTATCTGCTCCCCGAGTTCCTCCTCCCATTTAGCCTTCAGCTCCTCCTCTGACGACTCCTCCACCTCCTGCATTACCTTATAGATGTCAGACACCTTCCCCTCTCCGACCCACACCCCCGAAAGCACTCTGTCCATCGCCCCTGCGAGGGCAGCAAAGGGAATCCCTCTACCTGTCGCCTAGCAAACGCCTTTCCCTGCAGGTATCTGAACATGTTCCCCTGGGGAAGGCCAAATTTATCTTCCAGTTCCCCCAGGCCCGCAAACCTCCCGCCAATAAACAGGTCCCTCAATTTGCTGATGCCCGCCCTTTGCCACCCCCTGAATCCCCCATCCGTGTTCCCCGGGATGAACCGATCGTTGCCACCCAGTGGTGCCTCCATCGAGGCCCCTGTTTCCCCCCGATGCCGTCTCCATTGTTCCCAGATTCTTAGGGTCGCCGCCACCACCGGGGTCGTGGTAAACCTCTTAGGGGAGAGCGGCAACGGTGCCGTTACCATGGCTCCCAGGCTCGTACCTCTACATGACGCCATCTCCATTCTTTTCCACGCCGCCCCTCCCCCCTCCATCACCCATTTACGCACCATTGACACATTGGCTGCCCAATAGTACCCCAGAAGGTTGGGCAGTGCCAGCCCACCTCCATCCCTTCCTCGCTCCAGGAACACCCTCCTCACTCTCGGAGTCCCATGTGCCCACACAAAACTCAGAATACTGTTAGTCACTCTCCTAAAGAAGGCCCTGGGGATAAATATGGGCAGGCACTGAAAAAGGAACAAGAACCTCGGAAGCACTGTCATTTTGACGGACTGCACCCTCCCCGCCAACGACAATGGCAGCATGTCCCACCTCCTGAACTCCTCCTCCATCTGATCTACCAGCCTGGTAAAGTTATGCTTGTGGAGAGTCCCCCAGTCCCTGCCCACTTGCACCCCCATGTACCTAAAGCTCTCCCCTGCCCGCCTAAGCGGGAGCCTACCAATTCCTTCCTCCTGGTCTCCAGGGTGCACCACAAACACCTCGCTCTTGCCTAAGTTTAATTTATAACCTGAGAAGGTCCCAAACTCGGCTAGTAACTCCATCACTCCCGGCATCCCTCCCACCGGGTCCGCCACATACAGTAACAGGTCGTCGGCATACAACGACACCCTATGTTCCTCTCCACCTCGCACCAAGCCTCTCCACCTCTCTGAATCTCTCAATGCCATCGCCAGCGGCTCGATTGCCAGTGCAAACAACAAGGGGGACAAGGGGCAACCCTGCCTGGTCCCTCGGTAAAGCCGGAAGTACTCCGACCTCCTCCTATTCGTAGCCACGCACGCCATCGGGGCCTCATATAACAGCCTTACCCATCTAATGAACCCTTCACCAAATCCAAACCTCCCCAACACCTCCCATAGGTACCCCCACTCCACTCTATCGAAGGCCTTCTCCGCATCCAGTGCCACCACTATCTCTGCCTCCCCCTCAATCGCCGGCATCATAATGACATTCAGCAATCTCCGCACATTCGTGTTCAGCTGCCTTCCCTTCACAAAACCTGTCTGGTCCTCGTGTACAACCCCTGGCACACAGTCCTCTATCCTGGTGGCCAGGATTTTTGCCAGCACCTTAGCGTCCACGTTGAGGAGAGATATGGGCCTGTACGAACCACACTGCTGGGGGTCCTTGTCCTTCTTTAAAATTAACGAGATCAGCGCCCGTGACATCGTCGGGGGCAAAGTCCCCCCCTCCCACGCTTCATTGAGTGTTCGCACCAGCAAGGGGCCCACTAGATCCACAAACTTTTTATAAAATTCCACCGGGAACCCATCCGGCCCCGGTGCCTTCCCTGACTGCATCTGCCCGATCCCCTTAACTAGCTCCTCCAGCTCAATCGGCGCACCCAACCCCTCCACCTTCTCCTCCTGCACCTTCGGGAAAGTAAGCCCGTCAAGGAACCTCTCCATTCCCCTCCTCTCCCCCGTTGGCTCCGACCGGTACAGTTCCCCGTAAAAATCCTTGAAGACCTCATTCACCTCTACCCCCTTCCGCACCACATTCCCACTCTTATCTCTCACTCCAGCAATCTCCTTAGCCGCATCCCGCTTGCGCAGCTGATGAGCCAGCATCCTACTCGCCTTTTCACCATGTTCGTACACTGCCCCTTGTGCCTTCCTCCACTGTGCCTCCGCCTTTCTAGTGGTCAGCAAATCAAATTTAGCCTGCAGGCTGCGCCTCTCCCCCAACAGTCCCTCCTCTGGTGCCTCTGCATACCTCCTGTCCACCTCCAGCATCTTTCCCACCAGTCTATCCCTCTCACTCCTCTCGCTCCTCTCCCTGTGTGCCCGGATGGATATCAGCTCCCCACGAATTACTGCCTTCAGGGCTTCCCAGACCATCCCCACCTGAACCTCCCCCGTATCATTCACCTCAAGGTACCCCTCAGTACTTGCCCGGACCCTCCCACACACCTCCTCCTCCGCCAACAACCCCACATCCAACCGCCACAATGGACGTTGGTCTCGCACCTCTCCCATCTCCAACTCTATCCAATGCGGAGCGTGGTCGGAGATTGCAATGGCCGAATACTCGGCCTCCTCCACTCTCGGAATCAGTCCCCTACTCACCACGAAGAAATCTATCCGAGAGTAGACCCTATGTACGTGGGAGAAGAAAGAGTACTCGCGTGCCCTCGGCCTTACAAACCTCCATGGATCCACCCCACCCATCTGGTCCATAAACCCTCTCAGTACCTTGGCCGCCGCCGGCCTCCTACCCGTCCTAGAGCTGGACCGATCCAGTGAAGGATCCAACACCGTATTAAAGTCCCCCCCTATGATCAGACCTCCCGCCTCCAGATCCGGGATCCGTCCCAACATACGCCTCATAAAGCCCGCATCGTCCCAATTTGGGGCATACACACTAGCCAGTACCACCTTCTCTCCTTGTAGCCTGCCCCTAACCATCACATACCTACCCCCCTTATCCGCCACCACCTCCGATGCCTCAAACAACACATTTTTCCCCACCAGAATCGCCACTCCCCGGTTCCTCACATCCAACCCCGAGTGGAAAACCTGCCCCACCCATCCCTTCCTCAGGCGGACCTGGTCCGCCACCCTCAGGTGGGTCTCCTGAAGCATTGCCACATCCGCCTTTAGCCCCTTCAGGTGAGCCAGTACCCTCGACCACTTCACCGGCCCATTCAACCCTCTCACATTCCAGGTGACCAACCGGATCAGAGGGCGTCCCGCCCCCCTCCCCCGTCGGCTAGCCATAGCCCGTTGACTGCCCGCCCCAGGCCAGCACCCCCTGCTCGACCCCGTCCCCATAGTGACAACCCCTCACCTCTGTCCCCCCAGCCCCCACCAGCTCCTTCTTGACCCTACCAGCAGCAACCCGGTATTCCCCTTTCCCCCCCCTCCCTTCCCCCCCAGGCTAGGAACCCTCCCAGCCGCGAACCGTCCTCCATTGTACTTCCGTGGGTCAGCTAACTTCTGCTGACCCCGGAAACTCCCGCCAATAGCCCGACCCCTCCCGAAGTGGGATCATCCCCCAATCTATCCCTCCTCCTGGCACCGCTCCAGCGCGGGGAAGAACCAGTTAAGGCCCCGCCTCCCCGTCACCATCTCCACCCCCCAGCCCCGCAGCATGGGAAACCAGAGGAAAGCCCGCGCTTTTGCACTGCCCCACCACACCCTTCTGACGCAGCTCCCAAATATCAGCCCCACTCCATACCCCCACTCCGGCATAGAATACAACATACCCCCCCCGACCCTCCCCTCAAGATACACAGCCCAGACAATGTCCCACAGCACAAAAACAAAAACATAGCAGAACAACCCCTCCGTAAATAACCATATCAAAATTGCAAAAGTACTAAAACAAGAAGAAAACAACAGAAGAAAAAGAGAACACAGCAACAGCAGAACCCAGCACTAATATCTTACAGCCGACCTCGCAACCCCCAACCCCTAGTTCAAGTCCAGTTTCTCCGTCCGCAAGAAGGCCCACACCTCCTCCGGGGAATCGAAATAATAATGCCGGTCCGAATAAGTTACCCACAGGCGCGCGGGCGGCAACATTCCGAACTTTATCTTTTTTCTATAAAGCACGTCTTTTGTCCGATTAAATCCGGACCGCCGCTTAGCCACCTCCGCACTCCAGTCCTGGTAGATCCGCACTACCCCATTCTCCCAATTGCTGCTCTTCACCTTCTTGGCCCAGCGCAGCACGCACTCCCGATCACTGAACCGGTGGAACCTCACCAGCACCGCACGCGGGGGTTCATCTTCCTTGGGCCTCCTGGCCAGCACCCTGTGCGCTCCCTCCAGCTCCAAGGGCAGATGGAGAGATCCGGCCCCCACTAGCGAATTCAGCATTACAGCCACATAGGCTGTCAGGTCCGATCCCTCCAGCCCCTCTGCAAGGCCCAAGATCCGCAGGTTTTTCCGCCTCATGCGGTGATCCAGCTCCTCAAAGCGTTCCTGCCACTTCTTGTGGAGTGCTTCGTGCCCCTCCACCTTACTCACGAGGACCACGGCCTCCTCCTCTCGTTCAATGGCCTGCGTCTGCAACTTCTTGATGGCAGCACCCTGGGTGGACTGAATCTCTGACAGCCTTCTATTCGTTTCCTGCAGAGAGCTCAGTACTTCATCCTTGAATTCTTTAAAGCAGCGCAGGAGATCAGTTTGTTGCTCCTGGGCCCAGAGTCTCCATTCCTCTGGAGCTCTGTCGGCGGCCATCTTGGATCCCTTCCCCCGTTTTTTCTGAGGAGCTGCTGCTGTTTTTTCCCCCTTTCCACTCCGAGTTCGAGTCATGGACTGCAGGGAAAGTCGTTCAGCACACCTTCCCCCACCGGGAGACGTCGAAAAATTTCCGTTTTGGGCTCTCAAAAGAGCCGAAAAATCTCTTTAAAACGGGAGCTCCCAGATGTGTGGCTTACTGATCCATCACAGCCACCGGAAGCCTGCCTTGCACAACTTAGTATGTGATGGTACGCCCAACCACTGATTGTGATATTCTATGCTATGACTTTCTGAGCAATTTTCAACATGGAGGAGTATTTTTTCAGGGTGGTATGTGGTAATAAACAGGAGGTTTCCTTGCCCATGCTTAATCTGAAACCATGAGACTTCATGGATTTTGGAGATGTTGGTGCAAACTCCCAGGATTATTTCCACCTGACTGTGTATCACTGTGCCCCCACCTTCCGTGTGTCTGCCTTGCTGGCAGAACAAAGTTATATCCAGGGATGGTGCTAGAGGAGAATGAATGTTGGCAATGATTGCGTGAATATCACTGTCCGGTTGTTGCTGGACTGGTCTCCCAAATTCAGTACTAGTCCTCAGATGTTACCAAGGCAACTTTACAGTGTTGCAGGGATGGAGATGGTTACTAAAATAAAAGGAAAATGTGATGAAAGGAAAGGATTTGAGCATGTAGTTCACAATTTTTATATTGGAGGCATTTAAGCATTTTAGGGATATCCTCAAAGCATCCCTGAAGAGATCAAACATCCTCACCGATTCATCTCACTGATTCATGGGAGATCCTGGTTTGGGACTGACCAGCATTGTAGCAGCACGGTAGCATTGTGGCAGCACGGTAGCATTGTGGATAGCATAATTGCTTCATAGCTCCAGGGTCCCAGGTTCGATTCCGGCTTGAGTCACTGTCTGTGCGGAGTCTTGAAGTTCTCCCCATGTGTGCATGGCTTTCCTCCGGGTGCTCCGGTTTCCTCCCACAGTCCAAAGATGTGCAGGTTAGGTGCATTGGCCATGATAAATTGCCCTTAGTGTCCAAAATTGCCCTTAGTGTTAGGTGGGGTTACTGGGTTATGGGGATAGGGTGGAGGTGTTGATCTTGGGTAGGGTGCTCTTTCCACGAGCCAGTGCAGACTCGATGGGCCGAATGGCCTCCTGCACTGTAAATTCTATGTAAAATGGAAAAGGCTCATACGAGAAGGCATGAACACATTTCGGAAACTTGTTGAAGCAAAGTCAAGGCATTGGACGGAGCACACAAACCTCCAAACGACCCATCTATCAAACCTCGCAGTTTTGGGAAAACAATTTGGGAAAATGTTACCTATCACTGACATTGGACAAGTAGTCTGTCAAAGAGACCGTGTCGGGGTTGAGAGAGTTGGTGTAAGATAGAGCTGCAGCTTGATGTTGTCAGCATATTTTTGGACCTAATGTATTGTGGTTTCAGATTATGTGACTGAGGGCAGTGTGCAAAGGAGAAGTAGGAGAGGATCAAGGAAAGATTATTTTGAGAGACTCTAGAAGAAATTATGTGAGGACATGAAGTGGAACCATTGCCTGGATATTTGAGAATAGAGCTAGGCTAGAACACTCTGTCATTTCCAATGGGGGAAGTTGTTAGAAAAGGATGGCATCCTCAACCATGACAAAATCTGCATGGATATTTGAGAAGGACATGGACAAATAGTGCAGTCGTAATCAAAGGAATTTAATTTATAACGCGGAATAAGGTCCATTTCAGTATTTTGTCAACGATCAGACTGATCAGAGAGATTGAAACAAGGAGCTAAAGGATGAATGTGTACAGATTTGCGAGGTGACAACCCATTCAAGAACTTGGAGATAAAATGGAAATTGGAGATGGACTATAGTTTGTAAAGAGTCAAAGGTGTTTTTTTATGAGAAAGATATTTTGAAAAGAAAGGGGACAATACCTGAGTAAAGGGAGTATTGTCAGCTAGCCATGGAGCCAGGAAGGGAAGTTAGTTGAGTGATGGGTAATTTAGTGGGAACACATCAAAAGCAAATTGTGTGTTTCATAAACAAGATAGGAGAGAAACTGAAAAAAGATGAGGATTCAGGACTTGGGCAGGAGAGAGAGCTTGGGAGAAATTTGTTGGCAAGGAGAAGTGGTGGATCTGGAAAAGACAACTGAATAGATAGGCTCCATCTCACAATTAAACATCCTCCCCATCGTTAAATATGGGGATGGTGGTTATGGGAAGAGGCAGGAGATGATTTGTGGTGAAGAAAAAAAATCACTGGGATAATCCTAAAATAGTTTATGATTCTGGGACGAGCAAGGTGTGATAGTGTGTGCCATGGCTTGGCCAAATCTGGCAATGGATAGCTTGACTGGATACACTGAGGTCTCTGATGCATGAACATGAGATATCAAAGAATGGGCTTTTTGGGGAAGTGTCTGCAATGGGAGAGTTATCAATGAAAGACTTGAGATGGCTGTTGAGCAGATTCAACAGCTACAGAAGTATTGTAGGAAATACAGGACCAAAAGATTGTTCAAGTTAGAGAATTTGAAAGGCAGTTGTAAGTAAGGGGACAATACTCGAGTAAAGGGAAGAGTTTTTTGCTGGGGGCAGACACAGAGAGAAATGGGATTTTGGGGGTATGAGTGGTAACAATAGAGGGAAATAGTTGGAGATAGCGACTTGAGATAATGAGAGTAGATAGATCAGGGGTGGGCAAACTTTTCCGTGCAAGGGCCACATTCAGAAATTCACAATTTTAAAAGGCCGCATAGTATATTAAGTAAAATAATTAATATTTAAAATAGCCAAAATAAAAGGTTTTTAAAGGAAAAAAAAGCAATTAATTTTTATTAATTAATATTTTGAAGTAGAAACTTTACATGAAACACATTTATTTGAAAAACAAAGTAACTCAGTTTAAAGAAAAAAAAGCAATTAATTTTTATTAATTAATATTTTAAAGTAGAAACTTCACATGAAACACATGTTGTGCCGAGCAATGATCACCCTACTCAAGTCAACGTATCCACCCTATACCAGTAACCCAACAGCCCCCCGCCATTAACCTTAAATTTAAAAAAAAAAATTGATCTTGGTGGGCCGCATAAAGACCTTTGGCGGGCCGCATGCGGCTCGCGGGCCGTAGTTTGCCCACCCCTGAGATAGATTATATCAGTCAAGGGGTGGCAAGAATGTGCCGTGGACCCAGGTTTGATCCCGGCCCCGGGTCACTGTCCGTGTGGAGTTTGCACATTCTCCTTGTGTCTGCTGGGTCTCACCCCCACAACCCAAAGATGTGCAGGGTAGGTGGATTGGCCATGCTAATTTGCCCCTTAATTGGAAAGAAAAAGATTATATCAGTCAGCATGTTGAGCCGTGTGGCCAAAAATAGTGGGCAAGTTAATATGGGTGATTGGGTTGGAGAGATTGGAAGAGTAGAATGAGCAAGTAAGGCAACATGTACATTTCTAGGAGAACCATTTATCAGCATTTCATAGTGCAAGATCACTGCTTTCTGGGATGGCAGGACTGACATATGAAGAAAGACTGGATTGACTGGGCTTGTACTCACTGGACTTTAGAAGAATGAGAGGGGATCTCATAGAAACATATAAAATCCTGATGGGCTTGACAGGCTAGATGCGGGAAGAATGTTCCCTATGTTGGAGATGCCCAGAACTAGGGGTCACAGCCGAAGAATAAGGATTAAGTAATTCTGGACTGAGATGAGGAAGAACTTCTTCTTTCAGAGAATTGTGAACTTGTGGAATTCTCAACAAACAGTTTGTTGGATACATTCAAGAGAGAGCTGGATGTGGTCCTTGGGGCTCAAGTGATCAAAGGGTATGGAGAGAAAGCGGGAGTGGGATACTGAATTTGCATGATCAGCTATGATATTGAATGGTGATGCAGGCTAGAAGGGCCGAATGGCCTACTCCACCTATTTTCTGTTATTCTATGACAGGATGCTCAACTGTGTCTGACCATTCCCCATATATCTGCCTGCACCCCTTCCCCTTACCTCCCAGATTCATAATTTCCTCACTTTCCACCCCACCAACATCTGTATTCAAAAGATTATCTCTGCCATTTCTGCCAACTCCAGCAGGATGCCACCACCAAAAACATCTTCTCCCTTCCCTGTCAGCATTTTGAAGGGAACATTCCCCATGCGCACCCTAATCCACTCCTTTACCGTCGCTAACACCCCTTCCTCTTCCCATGGCATCTTGACAATATGGTCATAATTCTAACTTGGTACAGTTTAAATTAGTATTTCATTTTCAATTTTCTGTCAGTCTTTGGTACTTAGGGCAGCAAGGTGGTGCAGTGGTTAGCATTGCTGCCTCATGGCGCAGGTTCAATCCCAGCTCTGGGACACTGTCCGTGTGGAGTTTGCATGTTCTTCCGGTGTTTTCGTGGGTTTCGCCCCCACAGCACAAAGATGTGCAGGCTAGGTTGTTCGGCCACGCTAAATTGCCCCTTAATTAGAAAAAATGAATTGGGTACTCTAAATTTATGAAATAAAAAATCTTCGGTACTTAACCTATTTCAATACTTGCTGTTCTGTAATCTAGTGCGTGTCCAGAGTTGATTATCTGCCTAAGTCTGGAGACCGATAATCGGACTATAAAAATCATTGTGCATAGCTGAACCTCCAACAACAATGTGAGGAAAATAGTTTTGTGGCATTTATTGACAGCAGATAGGGACAAGTGCATTTTTAGCTGCAGCATGTAGTCTAAAAGATATTTTTCCAACACATGGGAGAATGACTTGCGACATCTTCTGTCACTGAGTTATATAGCTTTATTTTGTCAAATGATAGGCTGGTTTAAAAAAAATCATAATCAAATGACTAGATCAGTCAATTTTGTTAAATGAAGCTTCCCAACAAGGCTTTGGTGCTTCCTGCTCCTTCTCCATATTTGCAATTAAATGTAATTTTTGTGCTTCAGAATTGAGAACTAAATTTAATGCAATGTCATGTGTTTCAAATTCTAATTCTGCAATTGTGTAACACAGAATTGATTTCAAAACCATTGTTCTTGTAGCAGTAGGAAAAATAACTTATTTATAAAACATCTTGAACATCTTCAACGCATAATTAATTTTAAAATATAGTCACTTGTTTTGTAGGCAAACATGGCAGCCATTTAGTTCACATCGAGATACTGCATACAGCAATGAGATACGTGAGCAGTTAATGTGCTTTAGTAATGGTGGTTGAGGGATGAAGTACTTTTGCAACTACTTTGCAGCCAGTCAAACATGACAGAACTACACACTGAGCCAAGTTTTATAGGTAACACCAGTTTATTTCCAGTTATAAATATTACCATTAATATTGTTGTGAACCAAGTCACTTGATCTAGCACAAAGAATCAAAAGCTAAAGGTAGCTGAAGAGCAAACTCATGCAGATATAGAGAAAACTATTCGATGGATAATTTTGCCAAATAATTTTATTCACTTAACCATTCTACTTTTTTTTATTAGTTTTGTCAGTTTTATCAAGTTTGGCAAGAAGATGGCAATCGAATGCAAATTGCATTCTAATTACATTACTGTTAAAATTATCACATAGTTGATGTGGAAAACTAAGTGCATTTAATTCATTTGCATAATTATACAAGTATGTCAATTATTTTTTTATATAAGAGGCTATGATACGAGAAAACTTCAGAAATTTTACTTTAAGGATCCTGGAAATCTTTAGCTCACTCAACATTGCAGTTATTCTCACCTTGCAAACAAGACAATCATCTTCTTGAGAGGTGCCATTTCCATTATTCAGTTTGTGCCAGTTTGTTGCTGAAGGGTTTTGTGCCACTAAACATAGGTGAGTTATAGGCATCATCATAAAGCTAAGCATTAACTCCTGATAAGGTAGCTTTAACAGCTCACAAAATGCTTGGCATAATAATTGCCAAAAATACTCAAGCTGAACAATGTACTCAAATGAGATCAAATGTAGTCAGAAAAAACACTGAATTGGTTAATAAATGATTTTTATATCTAAATTTAAAATGTTTCTAAAAATATTCTAACCGATTGACTAAAGGAATTTAACAGTTTAAAATAAATAAATCAGGATTTCTGCAATTCAGTTAAATGTTTCATTCATTTAGCAGAGACCTCTAACACTGGAAAAAGTTAGAAAAGAGATTTGTGTTGGCGGTTTTGTCAATATTTCAATCTTTTATCAGTTATTCATTAAGTGGGCTTGACTGCCTCTGCTCACAGTAAGTGGCCAAAGTTACATGATTCTGATGGTGCATTTATTTTGCAATGTACAGTAATTTGAGTTAATAGAGACAATTTCTTTCACAGTTTTTTTACTGTTTTACATAGACCATTTATTCCTTTAAAAATATTAGAAATTTTAATTACCTAATGCTTTGAAGTAATTTGCTGTAATATGGTTTCATCATTTGGTGAAGCCAAATTTTGAGTGTTGAACCTAGATAAAAGCCTAGAACAGTGTCTGCTTAAATTTAATCTCTTCTACTTGAATGAGTTCTAAACAAGTTGCTGGTGAATAATTGAGTAGATGATTAACACAGGACAATACACAGCAATAGAGAAGTTTCTCTGGCATGCAACTCTTGTATTGAAAATAGCTTCACATATTTGTATTAATGTATTCAAGGCTCTAGAAGGAAAGTTAATTTTCCAGCTTAAATATTTAATTCAAGCTTAAAATTTAGCCTGTAATTAGAGCTCCCAAATGGCAAGAACATGGGGTATTTGTCCATTTTAATTAGATTGTTGTTTACCTATTAATTATATAGCATATCTTGTCATATAGTTTTGATGATAACAGATGGTGCTAGGAGTTAGTGAAGGTTTCAACAAAATAAAAATACACATGATTTATTAAGTTGCACTTTATTATTGACTGGTTTGCCCAAATCAGATAATGCAGTTTTGAAAATTTCTTTAAATTAATTTAGGTTAATAGTAGGAAGAATCTCGCATTTTGAAGCCATCTTTTCATTGAATTGAATGCATTGTGCTCATTGTTAATTAAAATATATTGTAAGAAGGTGCCTGCGTTATAGCTGTTTAGAGGCATGCTTTGAAATGTTTTTCAGAGTTTAGTAGTGAGCAGCTTTGGCAGAGAAGAGCAAGGCTATATAGTGCTTTATGCAATCCAGCCAAATCTGGCGATGAACAGCCATGAAGTATTGGACTTAAATAAGTGGAAGTGGGCTATGTTATATGGAACAACCAACACAGCAATTTTAGTGAATACAAGAGCATCAAAGATGGAGGTAAGGGTGTGGTTGAGCAAATTAGTGGCTGCAGAAATGTCCGAGATGATGGTAATGTAGTAATGTCACTGAACTAGTAAGCCAGAGGACCATGCTAATGCTCTGTGGATACAGATTTAAATTGAGAATTTAAGTTCAATTAATAAAATCGGGAATTGAAAGGCAGTCTCAGTAAACGTGACGATTAAACTATCATCAATTATCATAAAACGCAGCGGGTTCACGAATGTCTTAAGGGAAGGAAATCTGTGAACCTCACCTGGTGTGACCTACATGTGACTCTTAACAGCCCTCTAAAATTTCCATTCAGATTAAGGGCAATAAATGCTGGCCTCACGCGCGGTGCTGATATCCCATGAAAGAACACATTTTTTAAAAAGTCATAGCTTATTGAGGGCCAGCGGTTGAGATGCTTTAAGGAGAGGAGCGGTGGGGACGGGCCGGTTGGTTGATGAGGGCTACATTGCCACCACCGTGATTTGGGAGGATCAGGTGGTGGGAGGTATTGCTAAGCAGAAACACTTCATTAAAGGGAGGCCTCATTGCCTGTGAGTGATATTTCCATTAATTCCATGTTATTGATGCCATCATCCACAACAAGTTGTTGGATAACAAGGACTCCATTCACACATGGTCTTGACACCCTTGCTTAGGTATAGTTGCCAAGAATTGAATACACTACACCAGCGAGGCCTGACCAATGATATTTTTAAAAAATTAAAGATTTTCAATTGTACCAAATAGTACAAATATTTTTTAATTTTTTATTTACAATTCCACAGATATAACATACAAAAAAATATATTGAATAAAATATAACTACATGCAGCTCATACCAACTCCCCCTTTTCCCTACCACCACTCCCCCCCCCCCCCCCCCCCCCCCCCCCCCCCAGCAACTGACCGTGGTTAGTTCCTTAAAATATGCAATGAAAGGCCACAACCTCCGATACAATCTTTCGACCAATCCTCCCACTTGACCTTCTCCAGGTGCAGAAATTCCATTAGGTCCCAAACCATGCCGAGGTGTTGGGTGGGCTTGGAGACCCCAGCAGAACTCAACAAGGCAAAGGCAAGAACATCCGCCACTGCCTGCACCTCTGACGAGTCCGGCACCCTGAATATGGTAACTAGAGGTTAGGACTCCAATTCGACGTTCAGAATTGGCAACATGGTGCTAAAGAAGGAGACCCAATTTGGAAGTACCCAGAACCCAAGTGTTGGTATGCATACTAGCCGACGGCAGGCCTTCTCCCCACAGTCACAAATGACCCCCCTCGAACACCGCAGCTGGAGCACTGCCTTACCTATAGACAACAGATCGAACTGTGTCTGCAGTTTCTTCCTATTTGCTCAGAGCTCTGGGGTAGGTTCACTCGAATACTTGCGGGCCACCTCCAGAATATTGTTAACCAGCTTTTGGTGCTCTCTTGCCTCCCTATCCATGTGCACCTTGTATGAAATACTCTCCCCTCTGATGTCAGCTTTCAAGCCCTCCCACAGAATGGTATGAGAGACCAACCCCTTCCCATTGAACCCTATATACTCACCTGTAGCCTTGGAAATATGCCCACAAAACCTTGTATCTGCCAGTAGCCCTATGTCCAGCCTCCATGCCGAATGTTGAATAGGGCCCACCTCTAAAACTGAGTCCAGCAAGTGAGGAACATTGTCCAAAATGACTATAGCTGAATATTCTGCCTTCCTCGCCCTGAGAAGAAGAGACTTACTCATCTAAAAGTCTATCTTGGAGTATATCTTATGAACTGGGGTAAAGAATGAGAATTCTTTATACCTAGGATGCATGAACCGTCAAGTGTCCGCGCCCCATCACTTTCATAAACGCTAACAGTGCCTTCAATACACCCCAAGGAGCCAATGACTTCAGCCGAGAGCGGTCTAACTTTGGCTCCAGCACACAGTTTAAGTCTCCCCCCAAGACAGGCTGATGTGTGTCCAAGTCCATGATGGAGGCCAATAGCTTCCTTATAATTGCCACATCATCCCAATTCAGGGCATATACATTTACCAAAGTACCAATTTAGCCGTCAATGGCCCAGTAACAATCTGATACCTGCCACACGAGTCTGCTACGACCTTATCTGCCAAGAATCGCGCCCGCTTGTTGATTAAAATTGTCACCTTGCAGGCTCTACTATCGAGGCCAGAGTTAAATATCTGGCTCTTCGTCCACCGGAGTCTGGTCTGGTCCCTCATCTGCAGGTGAGTCTCCTACAAAAGCACCTCATTGGCCCTTAAATTTTTAATGTGAGAGAAAACTCTCTGTCTCTTCACTGAACTCTCCAACCCCCACATGTTCCATGTGACCATCCTGAGTGGGTGTTTCTCACCCTCCCTCAACCCAAAGTCAGCCATTTCCGCCTATGCCCACCCACGATGGCTGCCAACTCACTCAGAAAATGAGATTGTTGGAGGGAAGAAAAACCTCAAAGTCTGTTCTTGACCGTGTGGTGTTGGTAAAACTTTGTTTCATTCGGAAAAACTGTGTGCACACAGGAGAGGCAAGTTCTGCTGCTAGTCTGTTGCTCGCAAAAGTCAGCCCCGATCATAGTCAGAATTACATGCATATATATTTAAAGTTCTTCGGAGTCACAAGCAGGTATTGACGTGACTGAATCATTTGGAACAATACAAAGTGATCAGTATGCATATTTTCTGGTCCCCGTAATGGGAAAACGATTAAAGAATACAATGTTTCCGAACAATCTCATGGGTTTGTGCTTAACATATTTAACTCCTAGAAGAGGTGCGAATGTGTTGGACAATGGATCCCTGATACTTACTGGGGCCTCCTGTGTTTCCCTTTTCATATTCAAATGCTCTGTCAGATGATTAAATCATTTCCAATGTGGGTGACTTTAACCCCTTGCTTGCTGGTTTTCCCTTGGTATATGTTTAACCCCTTGCCTGCTGGTTTGACCTTGACCTGTGCTATTACAATACTTTGATGTGGAGATGCCGGCGTTGGACTGGGGCGAGCATAGTAAGAAGTCTTACAACACCAGGTTAAAGTCCAACAGGCTTGTTTCAAACACTAGCTTTCGGAGCACTGCTCCTTCCTCAGGTGAATCCTCGTTCACCTGAATTCTCCCCTTGCTAGTTTGTTCTGCAGACTGCCTGGTATAATACTGGGCTAATTCTGTGGCGCGTTTCATTGCCTCACGAATTATACTACCTTGCCAATGTACAGAGAATCATCCCACCAGGCTCCGAATAAATACTCTATTGTCCTTTCTGGTAGGTGAAATTCTCCCACTGTCAATGAGTCTGTGACTTGCAAACAGAAGCTATGGCTGCTACCACAGAGGAAACCCCCTGAGACGATCTCTGTCTCCGGCGTTGTGAAGCACCACTGTGTCGGCCCCACCTGTATAGCTTTGAAGGCTTCCCGTAAAGACAGTATGTTGACCATCACTTTGCTGGTATTAGACAGGGGCTCAAGCGTTTTACATGCACACACAATATAATGTCTTGACTCTGAACAGCACTCCGCAGTGCTTATGTGTTCCAAACCTTCGCTGTGTGCAATGTATCCTCTGGATCCAGTTCGATAGATCCAGCCCTCCTGTACTGTCCCCAGGGATTCAAACCTGTAGCTTTCCACAAAAGGTTCCCTTAGTTCGACTCTCCTGTATAACTTTGATTCTGGGGCGATCCTGTCGGTATAGTCATCTGTGGCTTCCTGCAGTCTGGTCTCTACCCAAATGAGAGCTCTAGGGTGATCATAGCATTTGGAGCACAAAACGTCCAATAACCTTGTAACGTTATGTGTGACTTCTAGCGACACCATGGTGACATCATGTTGTGTAATTTTGGCTGCCCAATCCTCACTAACCGGGATTTTGATATCCACAAGTGCTGAGATTGTAGCATCTTACATCTTTACATCCTGATCTGTCTATCACATGTGTGCAATATTCCTGACAGTGCAACCCTCCAAGGCCAGGCTCCCACACAAAAGGGGGCAAACTGGCCCATCGTGCTGTTATATTTAAATACGGGCCAAATACTGAAGCTTCCCCTTGTGATCCTGTTATATTGCATGTATATCCCCACATTCCCAAACCCGTGTGTACATTGTAAATCCCCTTTATGAGCAAATGTCCTTCAGTGTCCAGTTCAGTTTTTAGTCCCAAGTCAGAAGGGGTGGCAAACCACCCTCCTTCCACATGTGTCTTCAGAAAGTGCCATCCTGTGGGTTGCTTAATGCTGTTTGTTCCTCAGTTGGCATTGGCCCAGTCGCAGCCTGGATCCTCGAGTCTGATGGGTGTACCTGGTCTTTCAAGGGGCACCAAAACTGTGCGCTCTGCCACCGTCCTTCCCCATACGGTTGTGATCACTTTGGGTCGATGGCTGTGTGGCCCTCTCCGAGATCCACGTGGTCGGTTTCTTTATCCATTACCCCGTTCCTTCTGTGGGGAGTTGCACATTATGTTGGCTGCCTTTCTGAGGCTGCGGGAATTATAGATAGAGTCAGTGGATGGGAGGCTGGTTTCCGTGATGGACTGGGTTACATTCACGACCTTTTGTAGTTTCCTGCGGTCTTGGGTAGAGCAGGCTCCATACCAAGTTGTGATACAACCAGAAAGAATGCTTTCTATGGTGCATCTGTAGAAGTTGGTGAGGGTCGTAGCTGACATGCCAAATTTCCTCAGTCTTCTGAAAAAGTAGAGTCGTTGGTGGGCTTTCTTAACTAGTGTCGGCATGGGGGGGGACCATGACAGGCTGTTGGTGATCTGTACACCTAAAAACTTGAAACTCTTGACCCTTTCTACTTCATTCCCATTGATGTAGACAGGGGCAAGTTCTCCACTATGCTTCCTGAAGTCTATGATAATCTCCTTGTTTTGTTGATATTGAGGGAGAGATTATTATTGTCGCACCTGTTTCCTAGAACAGTATGTAATGGAACCTACGAGGGAACAAGCGGTCCTAGATCTTGTCCTGTGTAATGAGACAGGATTGATTCATGATCTCATAGTTAGGGATCCTCTCGGAAGGAGCGATCACAATATGGTGGAATTTAAAATACAGATGGAGGGTGAGAAAGTAAAATCAAATACTAGTGTTTTGTGTTTAAACAAAGGAGATTACAATGAGATGAGAGAAGAACTAGCTAAGGTAGACTGGGAGCAAAGACTTTATGGTGGAACAGGTGAGGAACAGTGGAGAACCTTCCAAGCGATTTTTCAGTGCTTAGCAAAGGTTTATACCAACAAAAAGGAAGGACGGTAGAAAGAGGGAAAATCGACCGTGGATATCTAAGGAACTAAGGGAGAGTATCAAATTGAAGGAAAAAGCACATAAAGTGGCAAAGATTGGTGGGAGACTAGAGGACGAGGAAATCTTTAGGGGGCAACAGAAAGCTACTAAAAAAGCTATAAAGAAGAGTAAGATAGAGTATGAGAGTAAACTTGCTCAGAATATAAAAACAGACAGTAAAAGTTTTTACAAATATATAAAACAAAAAAGAGTGGCTAAGGTAAATATTGGTCCTTTAGAGGATGAGAAGGGAGTTTTAATAATGGGAGATGAGGAAATGGCTGAGGAACTGAACAGGTGTTTTGGGTCGGTCTTCACAGTGGAAGACACAAATAACATGCCAGCGACTGATAGAAATGAGGCTATGACAGGTCAGGACCTTGAGAGGATTGTCAACCTTGTGAGGTTATCCATTTTGGTAGGAATAACAGCAAACAGGATTATTATTTAAACGATAAAATATTAAAGCATGCCGCTGTTCAGAGCGACTTGGGTATGCTAGTGCATGAGTCACAGAAGGTTGGTTTACAAGTACAACAGGTGATTAAGAAGGCAAATGGAATTTTGTCCTTCATTGCTAGAGGGATGGAGTTTAAGACTAGGGAGGTTATGTTGCAATTGTATAAGGTGTTAGTGAGGCCACACCTGGAGTATTGTGTTCAGTTTTGGTCTCCTTACTTGAGAAAGGATGTACTGGCGCTGGAGGGTGTGCCGAGGAGATTCACTAGGTTAATCCCAGAGCTGAAGGGGTTGGATTATGAGGAGAGGTTGAGTAGACTGGGACTGTACTCGTTGGAATTTAGAAGGATGAGGGGGTTTTTATAGAAACATTTAAAATTATGAAGGGAATAGATAGGATAGATGCGGGCAGGTTGTTTCCACTGGCGGGTGACAGCAGAACAAGGGGACATAGCCTCAAAATAAGGGGAAGTAGATTTAGGACTGAGTTTAGGAGGAACTTCTTCACCCAAAGGGTTGTGAATCTATGGAATTCCTTGCCCAGTGAAGCAGTTGAGGCTCCTTCATTACATGTTTTTAAGGTAAAGATAGTTAGTTTTTTGAAGAATAAAGGGATTAAGGGTTATGGTGTTCGGGCCGGAAAGTGGAGCTGAGTCCACAAAAGATCAGCCATGATCTAATTGAATGGCGGAGCAGGCTCGAGGGGCCAGATGGCCTACTCCTGCTCCTAGTTCTTATGTTCTTATGTTATCACTAAGGAGGTAGTGATGGGCAAGCTAATGGGGCTAAAGGTAGACAAGTCTCCTGGCCCTGATGGAATGCATCCCAGCGTGCTAAAAGAGATGGCTAGGGAAATTGCAGATGCACTAATGATGATTTACCAAAATTCACTAGACTCTGGGGTGGTCCCGGTGGATTGGAAACTATGAAACGTGACACCACTGTTTAAAAAAGGAGGTAGGCAGAGAGCAGGAAATTATAGGCCAGTGAGCTTAACTTCGGTAGTAGGGAAGATGCTGGAATCTATCATCAAGGAAGAAATAGCGATACATCTGGATAGAAATTGTCCCATTGGGCAGACGCAGCATGGGTTCATGAAGGGCAGGTCGTACCTAACTAATTTAGTGGAATTTTTTGAGGACATTACCAGTGCAGTAGATAACGGTGAGCCAATGGATGTGGTATATCTGGATTTCCAGAAAGCCTTTGACAAGGTGCCACACAAAAGGTTGCTGCATAAGATAAAGATGCATGGCATTAAGGGTAAAGTAGTAGCATGGATAGAGGATTGGTTAATTAATAAAAAGCAAAGAGTGGGGATTAATGGGTGTTTCTCTGGTTGGCAATCAGTAGCTAGTGGTGTCCCTCAGGGATCCGTGTTGGGCCCACAATTGTTCACAATTTACGTAGATGATTTGGAGTTGGGGACCAAGGGCAATGTGTCCAAGTTTGCAGATGACACTAAGATGAGTGGTAAAGCGAAAAGTGCAGAGGATACTGGAAGTCTGCAGAGGGATTTGGATAGGTTAAGTGAATGGGCTCGGGTCTGGCAGATGGAATACAATGTTGACAAATGTGAGGTTATCCATTTTGGTGGGAATAACAGCAAACGGGATTATTATTTAAACAATAAAATATTAAAGGATGTCGCTGTGCAGAGAGACCTGGGTGTGCCAGTGCATGAGTCACAGAACGTTGGTTTACAGGTGCAACAGGTGATTAAGAAGGCAAATGGAATTTTGTCCTTCATTGCTAGGGGGATGGAGTTTAAGACTAGGGAGGTTATGTTGCAATTGTATAAGGTGTTAGTGAGGCCACACCTGGAGTATTGTGTTCAGTTTTGGTCTCCTTACTTGAGAAAGGACATACTGGCACTGGAGGGTGTGCAGAGGAGATTCACTAGGTTAATCCCAGAGCTGAAGGGGTTGGATTATGAGGAGAGGTTGAGTAGACTGGGACTGTACTCGTTGGAATTTAGAAGGATGAGGGGGGATTTACAGAAACATTTAAAATTATGAAGGGAATAGATAGGATAGATGCGGGCAGGTTGTTTCCACTGGCGGGTGAAAGCAGAACTAGGGGACATAGCCTCAAAATAAGGGGAAGTAGATTTAGGACTGAGTTTAGGAGGAACTTCTTCACCCAAAGGGTTGTGAATCTATGGAATTCCTTGCCCAGTGAAGCAGTTGAGGCTCCTTCATTACATGTTTTTAAGATAAAGATAGATAGTTTTTTGAAGAATAAAGGGATTAAGGGTTATGGTTTTCGGGCCAGAAAGTGGAGCTGAGTCCACAAAAGATCAGCCATGATCTAATTGAATGGCGGAGCAGGCTCGAGGGGCCAGATGGCCTACTCCTGCTCCTAGTTCTTACGTTCATAAGGATTATCGTAGGGGGCTGAGGACACAGCCTTGTAGGGCACCGGTGTTGAGGATGATCATGGAGGTGTTGTTCCTATCTTTACTGATTGTGGTCTGTGGGTTAGAAAGTTCAGGATCCAGTCGCAGAGGGAGGAGCCAAGGCCACGGAGTTTGGAGATGAGTTTCGTAGGAATGATGGTGTTGAAGGCTGAGCTGCAGTCGATAAATACGATTCTGACATAGGTGTCTTTGTTATTTAGGTGTTCCAGGGTAGAGTGCAGGGCCATGGAGATGGCGTCTGCTGTGGACCTGTTGCAACGGTAGGCAAACGGTAGTGGATCAAGGCTGGAGTTGATTCGTGCCATGACTAACCTTTCGAAGCACTTCATGATGATGGATGTCAGAGCCACTGGACGATAGTCATTGAGGCACGCTGCTTGGATTTTTTTTTGGTTTAGGGATGATGGTCGTCTCCTTGAAGCAGATAGGGACCTCAGATTGTTGTAAAGAGAGGTTGAAGATGTCTGCGAATACCCCCGCCAGCTGACCTGCGCAAGACCTGAGTGCCCGTCCGGGTACCCCATCCGGGCCAGTGGCTTTCCGTGGGTTGACCTTCGAGAAGGCTGCCCTGACGTCTGCAGTGGTGATCTCAGATACAAGTTCATCCGTGTCTTCTGGGGTGGAGGGCTCGCTATCTGGATTGTTTTGTCTGCTGGGAGTAAAATGCTTTCCCATTTAGCTCGGCGACTATCTGAAACTGCCCTTAATTTCCCTGCTTCTAATAGCTGTACTATGGAATGAGGAGAGTGAAGGATAACGGATTCTAAGAGCGTCACTGCTTCTGCTGCCTCTATTGCCCCCGTGGACAATCCAGGGCCTGCGCACATCAATGGAAGCCTGCCACCACGGGACCCCGTCCATATGAGTAATAGGCTACTGGCTGCATCCTGTCCCCGTGTTTCTGACCTACCACCGCTGTATAATGTCTCCCCTGATTGTCACAGTTAGAGGTGAAAAGGTTGAGTCGAATCTGTCAAACCTCGGCCTGGGGCTAAAGTGAAAGTCTGCTTTAATTTGTTAAAGGCTGTGCCTTGCTCTGGGTCCCACTCGACTTGCTCCTGGGACTGTCTTCCTCCCCTGGTCAATCCTTGCAATGGCTCCGCAAGCTCGGAGTAATTCTCGATAAAGTTCCTACAGTAGTTGAACAGCCCCAATGCCTGCCTAACTCCTCTTATGGTCTGGGGTTTTGGCATTTCTAAAATAGCTTTCTTCCTTTTTACTGGGATCTTCCTTCCCCCCTTTGTAATCTTAAAATAAAGTTAAAAATCCACAGTCTTCGCAATATGAAAATCCCTGATCAGTAATTTTGACGCGTAGTGAGTTTAGAGAGAAAATACTGAAATCTCTACAAATTTGGAACACAGAGAACAAAGTTTTTAAATGTTGGTACATCATGACTACGTCTAACAAAGGAGCACATGGGCTCAGTCCACACAGAATGCCTCGTCTTCGCATTTAAATTTAGATTCCTTTGTGTTCTCCTTTTTTAAAAGAGCAGCCAAGACTGTGCGGAGTTCAAACTAATCATTTACAAATCCCAATTTATACATTTTGCTTTCGCTTTTTGTTTGCTTCCTGAGAATTGTGTTCTAAATAACTTCCACAATGTGAATCATTATTACTGATTTTCCTGTGGTGAACGTATTGCATTAACCATTCACCATGTATGTCACTGTATCACGCTGTTGCCCATGTGGGCTCCACCTATGGACCATGGTAAGATATTATCTGGAATGTATCATGTTGGTGCCTTTGTGGGCTCTGTCCCTGGCTCCACCCCTTGAGGGGAGGTATAAAGAGCAGTAGCCCTGTAGGCGGCTCTCAGTAGCAGAGCAGTCGCAGGCAGGCACTGTTCTGGTCGATTAAAGCCACAGTTTACATCTACTCTCTGTTTCGCGTGAATTGATGGTCGCATCAATTTAATCGATTACAGCACCACTATGGAATCGGCCCTGTTGCTCGTTATGCTTTCCCTTAATTTGCTCTGTTTTAATTACCTTTGCTCAAGAGTCGCCAGGTATCTTTCTGATACCACCTCAAGGTTCAAAGCCGAATACTGATCAATGACTCGATACACCAGTTTGAAATCAATGCATTGTGGAAATTATTTACACACACAGTCAATTATTACTCACGCACAAACTCTACTCGCTAAACTACAACTACTACTAAAAGCCTATACTTAGCTTCGGGGGGGGGGGGGGGGGACGACTCAATCAGAGGAACAATGGCCGCTGTCCGGTTCTGATACTGCTGGCTTCGAACTGGTATAGAATAGTAGCTAGGAGCGCCTATCTCGTAGAGTGCGTTGACCTTAAACTGAGAGCCAAAGGCCAAGGTGAAGATGAAGATGGAGAAATAAGAGAGCAAACTGACCTTGGGGACTCTGCTTTATAGTCCACAAGGTTTCGCGCCCTTTTGGGCGGACCCTGGACTTGGTCCCAATTAATTGGACCATGTCCCAATCGTTTGTATTGATTCTCTCCAACAACGGGGTCGTTCCCCAATCGCTGGGCGGGCCCTAGGTAACCGTTGGCCTGCCTTTGTTTTCTCACTGGCACCGGGGAGTCTGTCCTGGTACCGATTGTTTCAGTGTTTCTTTTTGTCCCCGGAGATAGCTCATTACTATGCCAATGGCTTATAGTTTCAGTTCTGTCTGGGCTCTGCAAGTTCCAATCCACAGGAAATCTTGTACCTGCTTGTTTTTCTAGTGTTGTCCATTTTTCCCTGTACTCTTTGCGAGTGTCCATTTTGGAATCGGGACATGGCCACCCCAGGTGGCTACAGCCCTCAAACCTGACCGACTGGAACTACACCCACAAGCCGTGGAGGCGAAAGGGATTTTTTTGCACTGGTTCCGCTGTTTCGAGGCCTACCTCGCCGCTTCCTCCTCGTCTTCAACGATCAGAAGCTGAGCCTCCTCCACGCCCGGGTGGGCCATCGAATCTCTGTACAACTCGAGGAAGCCTCCACCTACGCAGACGCCCTCGCGATGCTGAAGCACCTACACGTAAGGCCAGTGAACGAGATGTACACACGGCATCTCCTCACTACTCGCCGCCAATGCCCCGGGGAATCGCTGGAGGAGTACCTATGTGACCTCAAAGCCCTTGCGTGAAGTTGCAACTACTAGGCTGTTACCGCCACTCAACATATGGACCTCGCCGTCCGGGACGCCTAAGTGGCTGGAGTCAGGTCCAACTATGTGATACAGCGCCTACTCGAGAAAGGTGCCCTAGACCTGTAAGAGACGGTAAAGCTAGCCTCCTCCCTAGTAGTAGTGTTCCAAAGTCTCAACGTGTTCCCGTCTGATCACGCGACCCCCTTGTGGACCCCCGACCAAAGAGGACCCAGGCCTGTGCCGCGCGGCTGCCCGCCCAACACAGGGGGTTACCCTGCTATATCTGCGGCCAACATCAGCACCTCAGGCAGTGCTGCCCGGCACGGAATGTGAACTGCAGCGACTGCGCTAAAAAGGGACATTTAGCTAAGGTTTGCCTGGCCAGGTCCAAATCCTCAAAATCACAGGCTTGACTCTCGGACTCACAGGCCCGCAGAACCCGCAGTGTGGCAGCGTGTCTGCTGGCTCCGCTCCACCCCCCGACACGTCATCGGCCTTGTTTTGTCTGTGGGACAGCCATCTTCAAGCCCGCACAACGTGTGCGGCTTGCGGGGTCCGCCATCTTGGCCATCCTCACCCACGCGGCCCGCCACTTGAGACTCATGGGGGCCGCCATCTTGGACGCCATCTTCCTCGCCGCCCGACACGTGCGACTGACGGGCCGCCATCTCGGCCGCCAGCTGCAATGCCGCCCGACGTGTGCGACCAACGGGGGCAGCCATCTTGGGACCACCCCAGCACCTCCGACCACGCCGGCTACCCACAACTCAGCGCGGTCACCCGTGACCAGTCGCAGCCCAAACACTTGCGGAGCTTCATGATGGCCGTCCGGGTAAATGGACATGAAACATCTTGCCTGTTAAGTCCAGGAGCACGGAGAGCTTCATTCATCCAGACATGGTAAGGCGCTGCTCGCTCCCAATCTTACCAGCACATTAAACCATCTCCCTCGCTTCCGGGTCACACTCGGTGCAGATCCGGGGGTGCACTACCGCAACCCTAGCAATACAGGGCGCCGAGTACGCCGATTTTAAGTTATATGTACTCCCTGACCTCTGCACCCCTCTCCTGTTTGGACTGGACTTCCAGTGTTACCTCTGGAGCCTAACTCTGAAGTTCGGCGGGCCCTACCCCCACTCATCGTATGTAGCCTCACGACCCTAAATGTTGACCCTTCCCCGCTCTTCGGAAATCTCACCGCCGACTGTAAGCCAGTCGCCACCAGAAGCAGGCGGTACAGCATTCACTTGTGCGCTGGCTGTGGTCTCCATTGTAAATCCCCTGTCTTATTGCCTGTTTTAATATTTCTGGCCATCTCGGCCAGTCGCACACTTCTATCCTTGCTACTCTCCTGGGGCACCAACCCCCATGGCTGAACCCTCTTGCGGAATTACCCTTCGCAGCTACTCCTCCTCGCTAGGAGCGAGACCCTTCCACCGTTCAGCTTACATTCTTCTCCTCAGAATTAGGCTCTCTACGACCTCCCTCGAGGACTTCTACCTCGCAGATGTGGGCCGCCTATAAGCCTCGCAGGATTCACGTCGCAGCTTTGTCAGTCTTAACTCGGGCTTTCCACAATCCCTACAGGATTTACTGTGGATCCCCTTCCCTAATTTTAAACTCCGGTTTCCCCCGGGGATTAATTCAAACTTACACAGTCTGACTAAGTACCTTGATCATTACCTTAATCCCCGCTTTGGGGTTTTGAATTTGGATGTAATCCTCCCCCATGACACGTGGTGCAGTCGAGGTCACAGTCCCCACAAATCTGCCCTGCGGTTTTCTTCTGTCCCCTTCCTGCGCACGTCTTATAGCTACTACTCTTACCTCCTGTAATTCTTTACTCCCTATGTTCCTTAAAATTGCAGTTGCAATTATTACCTCTTCTCATACTTATTCTTGGTTTGGCCTGCCCACCAGGCCTTCTGCTTAGTCGCGGGTGCATCTGGGTTGTATCCTTTCTCCCTCATCTTTGTAATTCATTTACTATTGTGGGTTACAATCATCTGCACGATTGATCCCTGGGGCCCCCCATCTATCTTGCTCTACCTTGCTCTTGCTGCCTGTTTTATCTGATCCGGCAATCTCTGCCGCTCACTATCACACACATCACTCCTGCGGGGTTCCTCCTCCGGGGCTCTGCCCTCTCGCGGTTACTCCTGCGGCTACTCCTTTCTCACACTAGGTGAGATCCTTCTAACTCTTTCTCCCCTGATATCTTGTCCTATGGACTTTTACTTTTGACCAGCCACTTCAATCTCCAAAGCAAGTTCCTTAGCAAGTTTTCCTTAACTTAACTACACGAACCCACACCTCGGTTTCCCCCAACGAGTTTTACTTCACTTCACGCAGTCAGACTCTTCCTCCGTTTTGTTCTTTAAGATCGCAACTTATGGCCGGCCAACGATTGATGTCGAATTGCTCCCTAACTATGGGAGGTAGATTAAAATGCACTCACCCGATTTGGAGCCACATAGTCGCCGGTTGTCCTGTGTTGATCTCCTACCCTGACTACGCCAACTGTTGGAGGGAAAAAAAAACCTCAAAATCTGTTCTCGACTGCATGGTGTTGGTAAAACTTTGTTTAATTAGCAAAAACTGTGTGCACATAGGAGAGGCAAGTTCTGCTGCTAGCTTTAGCTCGCAAAAGTCAGCTCTGTTCATAGTCAGAATTACGTGCATATATATTTAAAGTTTTTCGGAGTCATAAGCAGGTATTGACGTCACTGAATCATTCGGAGCAAGACAAAGTGATCAGTATGCATATTTTCTGGGCCCCGTAATGGGAAAACGATTAAAGAATACAATGTTTCCGTACAATCTCATGGGTTTGTGCTTAACATATTTAACTTCTAGAAGAGGTGCGAATGTGTTGGACAATGGATCCCTGAGACTTACTGGGGCCTCCTGTGTTTCCCTTTTCATATTCAAATGCTCTGTCAAGTGATTAAATCATTTCCAATGTGAGTGACTTTAACCCCTTGCTTGCTGGTTTTCCCTTGGTATATGTTTAACCCCTTGCCTGCTCGTTTGACCTTGACCTGTATTATTACAATACTTTGAGACATCTTTATTATACCAATCCTGATACATATATCAATTTCTTCTGCTAACAAGAGACAAAAAAATCTGTCACCATCCCCTCTCCCCAACCACGACACCTCCCTTGAACCTGCTGATCACAACCCAGAGAACAATGCTCCCTCCTCTCCAACCCCATTCCCTCACACCAAACAAACAGCTGGACACATTGAATCAAGTCTAAGCAGGTCCTACAGGTCGCAGCTCCTCACCGCACTACATTCCCGTTTGCTAGCTGAGAACCTTGCTGCTAGCGAAGTAGCCTCTACTCGGGGTGAAATAAAGAAACAACAAGAAAAAAAGCTCCATAGCCTATCCTCGTTATATGAAACAAAAATCCAACACCACTGAAATGTTCAAATTCCCATTCGGAACCATGTATTCCCATTGCTATTACCTTAACCACTGCCTCCTACCCAAATTGGTTCTCTCCCACCCACAACTACGCAAACCTCGAATAACAACAAATGTATACAGTACATAAAAATCCCAAACAAATCTATCCCACCAACAACAATAGCAGTTCCCACACAACCCTTTTCACTGAATCTAAGGCCATGTTCTTTAACAATTACCTCCGCCTCCTTTGATGTATCAATCTAGTGGTCTTTCGGCCCCTATGTGATCCGAAGCCTCGCTGGGTACACCACCCTGAACCTCATTCCACTCTGGTATAACGCTACCTTCTCCTTATTAAAGGCCGACCATTTCTTCGCCAGATCTGCTCCGTCGTCTTGATATATCCGGATGGCGTTCCCTTCCCATCTCAAGTCTCGGTTTTATTTAGCCCACTTCAGGACCAGTTCCTTCTCTTGGAAGCTGTGGAATCTTACAGCCACTGCTAGTGGTGGCCTATTTGCCCAAGGCTTCTGCGGTGTGTTCAGTGCTGGAGGGGACATCTGTCCATCCCCTCCACCAGTTTCCCAAACATTGGAGAAAAATACTCAGTGGGACACGGGCCCTCTATCCCCTCTGGCAACCCCACAATTAAGGTTTTGTCTCCTTGACCTTCTTCTCCAGGTTATCCATTTTCTACTTCAGGATTTTGTTTCTCTTCCTCCGCCAATGAGGTATCTGCCTCCAGCGAAGTGATTTGATCGCTGTGTCCCGACAAACTTTCCTCACCATCTTCGCACCTCTCCTTGCTCCTTAACAGCCTTCATGATTTTCTGCTCCTTCTCCCGAATCGAACCAAGCGCCTCCTTAATCGACTTTTGAGGATTTCCATCATCACCTGCCCTTGTATTTTGAAGTACTTCCCAAAGTTTCAGCAGTCTTTTTTGAAACTTTTGCCATTTTATCGACCGGTTCAGTAAACCTTTAGATGAGCCAAGTTTATTCACCAAAGTTCCCTCGGATGGCGGCAAAAACTACCAAAAAAACAAGTACCCTGGCAGGAACTACTGATGTGTGACCTTCTACATGCCGCCACGGGATGTCCTGACCAATGTTTTATGTAAGAAATGGAATGGAAAACTTGGAAAAGTCATAGAATTTGTAAATGATTTTCCCAAGCCTGGAAATGCCATAGGAGTTTCCACAAAGACCCAAGTCATTGGAAAGTCATGGAAATTTAAAGGCAGGGATGAAACTTTACTGACTTTGGATGGAATTCCAAACTTTTCCGATGGATTTGTAATGTCTTCCGATGTCTACTTCCCACTCGCCAAATTTTCCTGGCCCTCCTTTCTTGCTTGCCTATGTGAGGTGTGTTTATTATCATCAGTTGCAGATTTTTGTTACGGAGATGGAGGACTCAGCAGGTACTTTTTTCAGAGCTGGAGCATGATAAGCGAGGTAAGGCAGAGCAGGAATAAACACTTAGTGGAGGAGAGGATGTTGAAAATCATGCTGCATGTCTGCATTCGAGAACTACTTGCTCTGATCTTGTGGGTAAGACCCACTGACAATTTATTGTTCATCATGGGTAAGTCATGGTCACTGTCCGTGTAGAGTTTGCACATTCTCCTCGTGGCGATGTTGGTCTCATCTCCACAACCCAAAGATGTGCAGGGTAATTGGATTGGCCATGCTAAATTACCCCTTAATTGGAAAAAAATGAATTGGGCACTCTAAATTTTAAAAAAACATGGATAAATCATGGAAAGTCACTGAACTTTAATTTACTAAAAGTGTACCCTGTTTGTACTTCTGTGTTTAATCTGCCATGAGTCTGTTCAATTTCACCAATCTGTCTTTATCCTCTTGAAGGTTACTATCCCCATTGTTTATTACATTTGAGTTTTGTGCCATCTGCAAACTTGAAAATTATGCCCTCTATATCGAAAAGAACAGAACTAATACTGACCACTGGGGAACACCATTGTGCATAGGAGAACTACTGATGGATTATATTTTATGAATACGTCCTCGTTTTCTTGTGGTTATGAATGCAATATTTCCTGTGGCTTCAAATAACATTGTGTAGTCAGTTATTCGAACCTGTGTATGCACATTTATCTGTATTGCTCATGTTTGCGCTTTGTTTGGCCCCTTGTTCCGCACTGTAACCAATCACTGTTTTGTCGATGTACCATTTGTCAATGTTCTCTGTGGTTATTCTTGTGTCTACGATGTATGTTCTGTGTACGTTCCTCGGCCACAGAAAAATACTTCTCTCTGTACTTCGGTACATGTGACAATAAATCAAATCAAATCAAAACCAAATCTGTTGGAAATTAAAGTGAGTGCTGAGAAGTTAAAATTGGCAGTACAACATTGTTTTTGAGATCATGGCCCGTTACTTCCGAGCTCTGGGGCAATGTGTCTGGTGGATACCCCAAAGATGCAGTGAGGAAAACCACCTCTCTCCCACCAGAGGATCTCTGATAAGGATTCATGGAAATCGCCTGGGAAGTTTCAAACCTCCGATGGGCAATTGCTCTGCATCGGGAACCATCAAAAAATTCAATTAATAATGCAAACTTTGGCTGGCTCTGACTGTCTTCCAACAATAGATACCCAGCCCGTTGCAGGCTCCTCTGACTAATCATCCCCCATCTTCACATTCCCTTGACTATGCCACCTCCCTTGCACTCCCTCCTGATCCCTGCCCCAATCCTACCCACTTACCTTACAAACCTGGCTTTAATGTGGCTGGACCTTTAAACTGATTTACGGCAGCTAGTGCTGTGAAAAAAGGGGCCTGGTCACTTTATTTTCGACTGTGCAGACTTGACTGAAGGTCTCAGGAATGCGTTGGCCTACATGGTTCTTGTTTGTCTTGGTAGGCCGGCGAGAGAGGATTGCTTTGATTTTGTGGTAGGAAACTAGGAACAGAGTGGCAATTTGACTCTGATTGTCATTTCACAGACTTTCACGCCCCATGTGATCCTTACAGTGAATCTGAGCTTGCATTGACACAAAGCTTAATTCTGTGAGGGGATTTGGGAATGAAAGTTGTCACATCTGTTCTGGCAATAAAATAATGTTTTCTTAGGATATCAAATGTCATTTTTGCCTCCTCAGTTTAGGATTCAGGTTTTAGCAGTGAACGCTAAACCTTAGGATCTGTGGAACTCATTGCCACAGGAGTCTGTGGAGGCCAAGTCACTGGGTGTCTTTAAGACATAGACAAATAGGTTCCTGATTAATAAGGGAATCGAGGGTATTGGGGAGAAGGCGGGAGGAAGGGGATGGGAAGCATATCAGCCATGATTGAATAGCGGAGCATACTCGATGGGCCAAATGGCCTAATTCTGCTTCTATGATCTTACGGCATAAACTGATTTGCAGCTTTCTTATTGAATTAGTAAAAGAATCAGCTTGTATGAATCCTTATAATTATAGAACAAAATCTCCCATCAAACATGAATAATAGTGTTTCTAGAGGTTGACAGTTATGAATGAATGATATTGTTCTCCTAGTTTTAATTTCCATGACAGATTTAACTGAAAAAGTGCACCTGGTCAAACCATTCGAATATATTTAAGAATCTGAAGACTTGTTTGAACCATTCCCACCTGAATAATTTCCCATTTACCAGTTTTCTCCATGGCTGTTTCTTTATTTTACTGTACTTACTGTTCATATGCAAGCGTACATAATTCTTGCTTGTAAATTTATCACAAATAAGTTGTGTTTTAAACAGAAAATGCTGGCTAAACTCAGCATGTCTAGCAGTATCTGTTGGGTGAAACATTGTTAACGTTTCGGGTCTAAATGATCCTTCTCCAGAAGGGTCTTTGCTTTTACCTTGCTTTTCATGGAAAAGAAAATTGCTTTAGATTTTACTGCGCTTACTTTGTCCACAATTCTTCATTGATGCATAGGTCTTGGCCATGTTCTGTGAATGAAATGAAAAAATGAAAATCGCTTATTGTCACAAGTAGGCTTCAATGAAGTTACTGTGAAAAGCCCCTAGTCGCCACATTCCGGCGCCTGTTCGGGGAGGCTGTTACGGGAATGGCCAATCGTACTCGTTGTGGGCAGCAAAGTAGGTTGCACCCTTGTTGAAGCTCCTGAGCTGAAATTATGACTCTGGGAACCTGTCACTCAGTGGATGTAAATGATCCTGTGACACTACTTTGAAGAACTAATTTGATGAAGAGCTCTCAATCAAGATCACAAGGACTACTGGTTGTTATCACTTTACAGATTGTGGGATTTTTTTGTGTGCAATTTAGTTTCCATGTTTCCTAAATCTCAACAGGGATTATGCTTTATTGGTTGCTGGAGACATCTGGTGGTCATGAATGGCACTATATAAATGCAGTACTACTATTTGGCGCAGAATGTACATGCTTTCAGTCGTGTCTCAGTTTGTATCACTCTTGCCTGAGAGTCAGAAGGTTGTAAGTTCAAGTTCCACTCCATATACTTGAATACAAAGATCATGGCTGATATTCCAATGCAGTACTGAGGGAATGCTGCACTGCTAGAAAATGCCGTGCATTTTGGATGAAATGGTAAACCTAGGCCTCCATCTGCATTCTTAGGTGAATGTGAATGAACATTCATGGCTCATTATCAAAGAAGAGTAGCGGAGTTCTCCATTGGCACCTGGCCAATGTTATCCCTCAATCAACATTGTTAAAAACTGATATGCTGATCGTGATCACATTGCTGCTTTTGGGAACTTGCTGTGTGCTCATTGGCTATCACGTTTCCTGCATTACAACAGGGTCTATCAATACTTCAAAAATGTTTCATTGGCTGTGAAGCACTTTGAGACTTCCCGATGTCATGAAAGGTACAATATAAATGTAAGTTTTTTTCATTTAAAAGTTTGATGTGTGATACTTAAAGTGTGATGGAAAATGTACACCAGAAGCACTTTGTATGATATTCAATGTTGGACACACTTGTTGCTGAGCTCCTCATTCATATTTGTATTACCTCCTGTCTGCTTCAGTGTTCTCCTGGTTGTTCTCCCTTCCTCCATTCTCGAAACCTGTGCTCACCCAAAACTCCGCCACCTAAACCCTAATTTCACCAAGTCCCGTTCTGCTCACTGGCCTAAATTGGTTCCTGGTCCAGCATCGCCACCCCTCGATTTTACAATTCACACCCTTATTTTCAAATTCCAATTCTGGCCTCTTGTGCATTCCTAATTTTAATCGTTCCATCATTGGTTGCAGTGTCTTCAACTGCCTCGTCACTAAGCTCAGGAATTATCTCCCTAAGCCTTCTTGTCTCTCTAAATGTCTCTCCTCGTGTAAGCTAGTGGTTTTCAAACTTTTTTTCCCGGAATCCAGTTCGACCAGCCTTTGTGACCCACGCCGACCGACCTTCGTGACCCACCATTATTTCTTACCTTTAATGTGACAGGTGAGCCTGCTTGGGCCTCACGATCTCACTTGCTTTGTCATTCAATGTTACTTTTCTGCTGAGGACTTCAGCTGACGATTTAAGTTCTTGCTGCATCCTTTGAACAAAATCAAGCGGTTTGTCCTTGTATTCGCCATGCTTAGTCTTCAAATGCCTTTGACGTTTTGAGGGTATTAAACTTCCATTTGCCAGTTCTTTCCTGCATATCACACTTGGGCTTTGTATCCTGATTTGTATTGACATTTTAATTAAACCATAACTCAAGGAATCATCTTTTATACTGCTTTATTCCTGATTTCAGCTTCTTAATGTGTTGTTCACCAGAGGCCCTGAACCTCTCACCAGCACTGCTTTGTCCTGCCATGGACTCTCCTGACAGGGCTGTCCAGCAGATTTTGTTGTGAGATGCTGGATGTGTCTGTGCCTTTGGCCCTCACTTTCTTATTATGAAATGATCCATCTTCAGCTCTTCACAGTCCTGTTGCCTTGCTTGAAAGCAGCTACAAAATGGAGGAATCTCTCCTCCGTGATTTTGCGCCCAAAGCATGGATATACAGGGCACGTAATGTCAGTGTACATACGGGTGCACGACCTGCTCTCTGCCGTCGCTTCTGGAAGGAAGACTCCATTGTTTTTCATTGTTTTTCAAAAAGAATTTTGTCCTGGGACAGCGTGCTGACGCCAGGAGGCGGCAGTCTGCACTGCTGGGTTCTAGGCATGTACACTGCCCGACCCACCTAAGGGGGTACAGTCTAGCTGGTAATCGCAAGCCAACTGCGGCTGTCATTTTTAAAAGCCGGTCATGGCAGTTGGACGCTTGCCGCGATCAGGAACCTGCAGGTCGCGATTTTGAGTTTGAAAAACCCTGCTATAAACCACTCCTTGAAGCCTACATCTTTCCCTTATCCTGATATCATTTTATGTGATCAGTATTACATTTTGTCTGATAATTTGCCTGTTGGGGCAGCAAGGTAGCACAAGTGGATAGCACTATGGCTTCACAGCGCCAGGGTCCCAGGTTCGATTCCTCGCTGGGTCACTGTTTGTGCGGAGTCTGCACGTTCTCCTCGTGTGTGCGTGGATTTCCTCCGGGTGCTCCGGTTTCCTCTCACAGTCCAAAGACGTTTAGTTTAGGTGAATTGACCATGATAAATTGCCCTCCGTGATCAAAAAGGTTAGGAGGGGTTATTGGGGTTGCGGGGATAGAGTGGAAGTGAGGGTTTAAGTGGGTTGGTGCAGACTCGATGGGCCAAATGGTCTCCTGCACTTTATGTTCTATGTTTAAAAGTATTATAAATTCTTGTTTGTTGCACCATCCATGTCAAGGTTTTGTAATGCTTTGATTATGCCTGATTATTTTAAAATTATGTTAAAATTACCCTTCCTAATTTTTCAGGTCACCCAGCACTTGGCGGTGCAGCTGCTTACTAAATTGCCATTACCATCTTTGTCTTTAGGTGGCACTGTGGGTAAGTTTCTCTCATATTTATTAAACTGTTTATTTTCCACAAAGTGAGGATTATTTAAATTCATCAGTGAGCTGCCATAAATCAGATTTTACATTCTTATTTACGTGTTCCTGCTCTTCTTTGCTCATCTGTCTTTCTTTTTCCTCGATCTCTGCTGTTCAGTTGCAGTCATTCACACCATTGCTAAAGCCATCTTTTGATTTGACACTGTCTCATTGTCACCTCCTTTTGTCCTTTAATTATTCCTGCCCTCCACTCTGTTGTCTTTGTTATTTTTCTGCCCCCTTTTCCATGGATCTGCACAAGCATTAAAGCTGTTTACCTGTAATCATTAACCTCAAACATTAACTCCTTTTCTCACTGCACAGGTTTATTCTGATGGCTTGAGTGTTTCCAGCATTTTGTATTTTTATTTCCAATTGCCAGCAACCACATTTTATTTTGCTTTTTGGTTTTCTTTCCTCCTTTCCTTCTCTTGCCTCCCTTTCTCTTCTCTTCTGGTTTTCCATTCAATTTTATTCTCTGTTTTTGTTCTGTTTGAATGTTTTCTGTCATTGGGGGGATATGGCGGCACGGTAACAGTGGGTAGCACTGTTGCTTCACATTTCCAGGGTTCCAGGTTTGATTCCCGGTTTGGGTCACTGTCCGTGTGGAGTCTGCACGTTCTCCCCGTGTCTGCGTGGATTTCCTCTGGGTGCTCCGGTTCCTCCCACAAACCCCGAAAAATGAGTTGTTAGGTGAATTGGACATTCTGAATACAGGTGCTGTAGTGTGGTGACTCGGGGCTTTTCACAGTAACTTCATTGCAGTGTAAATGTAAGTCTATTTGTGACAATAAAGCTTATTATTTTTATGTGATGGGAACTTAAGATTTTTGTGGTGGCGCTTGCATGAGCTGCAAGTGACCAGTGGCTATTGTGGGGTGCGAGTTGAATTAGAAGATATCTAGGGAGAGGACAAAGAGTGAGATCAAATGACAAGTGGTGGTGTTTGGGAAAGAATGCTGTGTGTTTAGGGTGCTTGAATGCTCTGGACCATTCCGTGCCCATATGCACCAAGAATGGGCAGCACGGTAGCATGGTGGTTAGCATAAATGCTTCACAGCTCCAGGGTCCCAGGTTCGATTCCCGGCTGGGTCACTGTCTGTGCGGAGTCTGCACGTCCTCCCCGTGTGTGCGTGGGTTTCCTCTGGGTGCTCCGGTTTCCTCCCACAGTCCAAAGATGTGCGGGTTAGGTGGATTGGCCGTGCTAAATTGCCCGTAGTGTCCTAATAAAGTAAGGTTAAGGGGGGGGTTATTGGGTTACGGGTATATGGTGGTTACGTGGGTTTGAGTAGGGTGATCATGGCTCGGCACAACATCGAGGGCCGAAGGGCCTGTTCTGTGCTGTACTGTTCTATGTTCTAACTGGACTTCATTCTGGCTTGGGCTGGTAAGTGGTAAGTAATGCTTGTGGCACACGAGTGTCGAGCATGACCGTCTCCAAGAGCGAGAATCCAGCATTTGCCCTTAACATTCAGTGGCATTACTGTGGCTGAATCGTCCAATATCACCATCCTGGGGTTATCTTTGATCAGAGATTTAACTGGACAGGCCATCCAAATACTGTGGCTACAAGAGCAGGTCAGAGGCTGGGAATTCTGTGGAGAGTGAATCGCTTCTTGATCCCCCAAAACCTGTCCTTTATTTACAAGTCACAAGTCAGGAGTGTGATGAAATACTCTCAACCTGCTTGTTTGTCTGGAGCTGCAGCAACATTTAAGAAGTTTGACACCACCCTGAACCAAGTAACCACCCTCAACATCCACTCCCTCCACCACCGACGCATAGCGGTGCAGCAGTGTGTACCATCTACAAGATGCACTGCAGGAACTCACCAAGGTATCTTTGAAAGGTACAACATCTACCACCTTGAAGGACAAGGCAGCAGATGCATAGGAACACCATCACCTGCAAGTTTACCCCCTATGTCACTCACCATTCTGACTTGGAAATATATCACCGGTCCTTCACTGTCGCTGGGTCAAAATCCTGGAACTCCCTCCCTAACAGCACAGTGGGTGTACCTACATTACATGGGCTGCAGCAGTTCAAGAAGGCAGCTCACCACCTTTAAGGGCAATGCATTTAGGGAAGGGCAAGAAATGCTGGCCTAGGCAATGATGCCCAATCCTGTAAAAGAGTAAAAAAAATAATTAACTCAAAGGGCTGTGAATCTTCAGAATTTTCTACCGCAGGTGGTTGTGGATGCTGCTTTGTTGAACATATTTAAAACTGGAATAGACAGATGTTTGGCCTCCGAGGAGATAGAGGAAGTGAGTGGGAAGTGGAGTTTAATTCGAAGACTTACCATGATGGTATTGAATGACAGAGCAGGCTTGACAGACCTGCTCATATCTGCTTTGTCCTTCTGTTCACAATCCAACTTGATATGCACAACCACTCTGTTTCTCCAGTCGAGATCCTGTCCTGGGCTCTGAGACCTGCTCATTCACTTGCCTATCTACTTTGTGCCTATGTCCTTTAAAGGAATACATAAGATCTTACAACAAGGAGCAGGAATAGGCCAGCCTGTCTCTTGAACCTGCTCTGCCATTCAATAAGATCATGGCTGATCTGATCTTGGCCTCGGTTCCTCTCCAATATGGGATTGTGGTTGGGAGTGAGGGAGGAAAAAAGCGATACTCTGATTTAAAATATTTTGATTGAAATTTGTGAGTCCGAATCTGAATTCTAAATACCATGATATAACATACGGATTGCCACGCTTCACACCATACACTGGCAAAACGGTTCCAATTAGGAATAATCCTACCTGCGTTATATCTATCTGTACATTAAATTTTCTGTCCTGCATGTCAAGGACACCAGTATTCGATTTAAGACAAAAATAATATTTTAATATTTGTATACTTTTGTTGGCCATATTTTCATTTTCGCTATACCAATAAGAAACAGAAACAAAACAAGCCCAACAATATAAAAGAGAAAATAGTCCCCCAGCCCCAATTCAACGGCAACTGACTCCCAAAAGTGCATAATAAACAAACCACAAGAATTGTAGAACCCTCCTTCAACCCCTCAGCTTGAACTTCACCTTCTCCAATGTGAAAAACTCCAGCAGGTGCCCCTGCCACATTGAGGCACAGGGTGGAGAGGCTGGCCTCCACTCCAATGAGTGATCAGTCAGTGAAGGCAAAAACCTCTTTCCCCAAGCACCCGCCTGCAGCTCGGGCCGGTGCGACACTCCAAAAATGGCTTCTAGGGGAACAGGCTCCACATCCATATGCAAGACTCCCAAGGTTGTGCTAAATACCTCCTGCCAAAATCTTTCCAGCTTCGAGCAGGACCAGAACATATGAACGTGGTTAGTGAGGCCCCTCCCACATCGCTCATGGACATCCTCCACCCCCTCCAACAGCCGGCTCATCCTCGATTTTGTTAGGTGCGCCCTATGCATGACTTTCAACTGTATCAACTCCAGCCTCTCTCACGAGGTTGAGGCATTTATCCTCCGCAGCATCTCACACCACAGTCCCTCTTCCATTGCCCCACCCCACCAAGCTCCTCCTCCCATTTCGCCTTAATGCCCCCCCATAGACACCCTCCAGGAACCTTCCCTTCTCAAACCCTGTCTGGTCCTCCCCAGTCACCTTCAGGAGACATCCCTCCAGCCTTGCCGCAGAAGCCTTTGCCAATATCTTGGCATCTACATTCAGAAGGGATTTGGGCCTATACTCCACTGGGTCCTTATCCTTCTTTAGCAGCAGGGAAATCGAAGCCTGCCCCATCATCTGTGGCACGACACCCCTGCCTGTCGCAACCTCGAACATTCACACCATCAGTGGTGCCAGCTTATCCTTAAATTTCTTACAGAATTCAACGGGGAACCTATCCGGTCCTGCCACCTTCCCTACCTGCATCCTCCCAATCGATTCCTGTACCTCTTGCTCCCCCACCGGCCCCTTCAAGTCTGCCCGACCCTCTTCACCCAACCTTGGGTACCCCAATCCGTCCAGGAACCCACTAATCTCTCGATCCTCTCCTCCCCTGGTGGCTCTAACCTATATAACTTCTTGTCCAACTCTTCAAATACTTCATTGATCTGCTCCAGGGTCACCACCAGTTTCCCCAACTTATCCCGCACCAGAACTATCTCCCTCACCGCCGCTTCCCTCCAGAGCTGGCCGGCCAACATATGCCCTGCCTTCTCCCTGTGCTCATAAACCGCCCCCCTCACCCTTCTCAACTGATGCACTGCTTTCACTGTGGACAACTAATCGAACTTCGCATGAGGCTCCTTCCTCTTGGCCAAGAGGGCTGGGTCTGGGTCCTCTGCATACCTCCCATCCACCTCCAGAATCTTCTCTATCAATTTTTGGCGCTCCTCACTCTCCTCCTTGTCCACCTTAGCCTTGAGCGATATCGCCTCCCCCCTCGCCTATGGCTTCAGAGCATCCCAAACCACTGACTGCAAAACTTTCCCGTGCATTTAAACCCCACATATTCCCTGATCGCCTTCCTGATCGTATCGCAAAAGCTCCAGTCTCCTAACAACCCCACGTCCATTCTCCACCCCGGCCTCTTGAGCCATCCCCTTCTCCAAAACCGCATCCACACAATGCAGCGCATGGTCCAAAATCAATATCGCAAAATAGTCGGAACTCCTGACCCCAGCCAATAACACCATCCCCATATGAAAACGTTTATTCTTGAGTGCACTTTATGTACCGGGGTAAAATACGAATACTCCCATTCCTCGGCTGCAAGAACCTCCATGGGTCCACTCCTCCCATTTCCCTTAAGAGCCCAGCCAGCACCTTCGCTCCTGCTGACTGGGCCAGCAAGCGTGGCTGAGACCTATCCACCATCGGCTCTTACACCATATTACAATACCCCCCCCCCCCCCACCCACTATTAACTTGTGGGTATCCAAATACGGAATGGCACCCAGCACCCTCTTCACAAAACCCGCATCGTCCCAGTTGGGTCCATATATGCTCGCCAGCGCCATCAACGTCTCCTCCAATGCCTCTGTTACTATCACGTATCTGCCCCTCTGGTCCGCCACCACCGTCTCTATCTGAAACTGCACTGTTTTGCCCACCAATATCACCAGCCCCCTCCCAGAATTTCCCATACTCTTTTTCTTGAAAACGCCTCTCCCAGTATCAATCTCATCCCCCCCCACCTTTCACACCACCCAGCCCATCAAGTCCTGTTTGACCCGGTTGCAATGATGCGGCCCCTCCCCCACCACACTCCCGTTCGCTTGCTAGTGTGGAGGCCCCTGCCTAGGACCCCCATCCCCCAATCCCCTCCCTATTACCCAGTCCCTGAAAATAACGACCAGCAAACAGAGTAAAAAAATGCGCCCCAGAAAACCACCCTAGTCCCCAAGCCCAATATATTCATACCCACTGTAGCCCATAGCAAAGGTAAAAAACCCTTTCTCATTAACCAACCCAACTGTTTCCCCCCACAAATACAAAATAAATAAACCACCTGAAACAAGAAATAAAGGCTGTACACACAACGTTTTAAACCCCCCCCCCCCCCCCCCCCCCACCCCAGTCTAAGGCTAAACCTCAATCCCATCTCTCATTTCAACCCCAGTCTTTCGGCCTTCACAAACATCTCCACCATCTCAAAGTAGAAATCTCTTGAGTTATAGGTCACCCTCAACATTGCTGGGTAGACCACGCTGAACCTCACACCGTTGCTGTAGAGTACTGCCTTCATCCAACTGAACACCGCCCGCCTTCTCCCCAACTCCACAGTTAAATCCTGGTATCTACGAATACCAGCTCCTTCCCACTTCACCTCCTGCCATTGCTTCATCCAACTCAGGACCTTTTCCTTAATATGGAACTGTGGAAGCAAATTATGACTGTCCTTGGCGGCTCGTTTGCTTTCGGCTTAGTTCTGAGCGACCAATAAGCTCTACCCAGCTTGTACCGCGAAGGTTCTTCCCCCTCCCGCAACATCTCGGCCAACATCTTTGCAAAGTACTCAGTCGGCCTCGGAACCTACAGCTCCTTAGGCAAGCCCACAATTCGTAAATTCTGCCACCTCTACCTATTTTCCAGGTCCTCCACCTTAGCGCTGAGTTCTTTGTTGGCCTCCACTATCCTCCGCAGCTCCTCGCCCATCGAGGTGAACTGGTCACAATGTTGCGACAGAGCTTCCTCCACCCGCTTCAACTTCTTTCCTTGCTCCCGTACCTCAGCCGATGTCTTCAATACTGCTGCCTTCACCGGGGCCATCATCTTCTCTGGGCTATCGCCTCCTCCACCCACTCCTTCATCGCAGCCATCGTCTCCATTCACATTACTTCCATGTGTTTGATGAACTGCCTCTCAAAGTCTCTAGCCATCACCTCAGTCAGAGTCCCCAATTGCGGCCCCACCCAGGATCCAGCCTCCGCCATCTTTCCTGCTGCCGGGCTGACATGTTCGCTTGCCCCTTCTTCCCAGCGGCTTTTTTCTGTGTCTTAGACATTCCCTACTTTCCTTATGCCTTCCTGCATCAACTTATTCAAAAACTGCCCCTGGAACCAGGCATTAAACTCAAAACCAGAGCCTCGAGCAGAAGCTGCCCAGTGTGTTACTTCCACCTACTTGCTGCCGTCGGAAGTTCCACAAAAATATGATTTGCTGGGGAATTGGTCAATGTAAAAATTATTCTATTTTCAGTTATTGCCCTCTTGTGTTTCAATGAAATATTTTATCCTTCCAACCATGTAATTTTTTTTGTGCAACTGTCAACTTTTGCTTTTTACCGTGTCGTTATTTATTTTCTATCTGTCCATTTCTGCTCTACTGCTTGTTTATTTCTTGACAGCCTGATTCACTTTGTTTGTTTCATGCTACTGTTTTCTCCTCTTCTCCCCCCCTCCCCCAACCCACCATTGCATTTTTAATTTATTGTATATTTGTTGTCAGAAAAAGATTGGTTTATGTCTTCCTACAAATTGAAGTGAAGCACTCCAACACAGTACCTGGGCAAGGTTTTATGCTGTTTGCACTGATTATTTAAAAGAAAGTTCATGACTCCTTGTATTGTAGGAAATTTCATTGGTTCAAAAAAACTTTGCGTAAGTCCAAAATAGTAATATAGCAATGTTTTTCAGCATAAAAATAATGTATGCCATCAATAGCTTTGCTAAATGATTTTTCCCTGTAACAGATGTACAGTAGTTGGATTATCAAGTCATAATGGCATTTTGATGCAATTACCTTGGGCTGATTCAGACACTTTCATACCCTTCAATAAAAATTTGAATATTCTGCTTATGTCAGGGTTCTTTAGAAACATTTATGTAGGTTTATTGAGTTAAAGTACTTCAACTAAGGAATTCATCTGTTTGTAAAACATTTTTCTGTTTGAAATGGAATAAAATGCTGGCTTTGTTTTGAAATTAAAATTTTAAGAAGAAGCTGTGATGGCTGTGCAGTGCTGTTATCTTGAATTTTTCTATCTTCTATTCATACAGTCTGTATTTATGATGTTCTTGACCTGTATAGATCAAGATTTCAATCCTGAGAAATGTGGCAGCTATTTCATGAAGTTTGTTTGTGTGACTGGTTAAAGCAGAGTGCAAGCAATTTTCACAGCCGGCATCACTTGCTAGCAGCAATGTGAAAGAGAGGCAAATGTATAGGCTACTCCATGCCACTAAATAGCCTCTCCATCGGCAATTGTCAACTGTTTCTCCTCATAGTGGCACATGGAAACTAGATCCCGTTCAGCCACAGGCTAAAGTTTTAAAGAAACGCAGAACAAAAGTTTGATGCCCACTTTGAGCAATCAGCCAATGCAGCATCAGTGCCACCCGCCCCAATAGCCTTGGGCACAACCATACCCACTATTACAGCCTCAGAGGTAAGAGCTGCCTTCTTGAAAGTGAATCCATGGAAAGCAACAAACCCGCCGGAGCCCCTGGGCGAGCGCTCGGAGCCTGCACAAACCAGCTGGCGAGTGTACTCGCAGATATCTTCAACACCTCACTCTCCACTCTGAGGTCCCCACCTCCTTCAAGAAGACGACCATAATACCAGTACCAAAGAAGAACAAGGTAGCCTGCCTCAACAACTATCGACCGGTGACCCTGACGTCTGTTATCATGAAATGCTTTGAGCGGCTAGTCATTACTGCCAGCCTCCCAGGCGATCTCGATTCACTGCAGTTTGCCGATCACTGCAACCGGTCTCCCTGGCTCTGCAATCAACACTCGAACACCTCGACAACAATGACACCTATGTAAGACTGCTGTTCATCGACTACAGCTCCGTCTTCAACACCATTATCCGACAAGACTAATAACCAAACTCTGCAATCTTGCACTTGACCCCTCCCTGTGCAGCTGGACCCTTGACTTCCTCACCAACAGACCACAATCTGTCAGGATAAGCAACAACACCTCCTCCACAATAGCCCTCAATACCGGGGCCCCACAAAGATGTGTGCTCAGTCCTCTACTGTACTCACTATACACACATGACTGTGTGGCAAGATTTAACTCCAACTCCATCTATAAGTTTGCGGATGATACGGCTGTAGTGGGCCATATCTCAAACAACTACGAATCAGACTACAGAAGGGAGATAAATCACTTGGTTGCATGGTGTACCGAAAACAACCCCTCTCTAAATGTTGGAAAGACCAAGGAACTGATCATTGACTTCAGGAAGCGCAGCACGACACACACTCCCGTCTGCAATAATGGCTCTGAAGTGGAGATGGCCTATACCTTTAAGTTCCTGGGGGTCACCATCACCAACAGTCTGTCCTGGTCCACTCACGTGATGCAACAGTCAAGAAAGCTCAACAACGTCTCTACTTCCTCCGGAAGCTAAAGAAATTTGGCATATCTGCATCTACTCTCTCAAACGTCTACAGGTGTGCGATAGAGAGCTGTTGCTCGTTGTGTTCTCTCTTTAATTGGCTCTGTTTATGGCGGTTAATATGGTCGCCTTCCTTAATTCTAATTACGTTTGCTCAATAGTCGTCAGGTATCTTTCGATACCGCCACAGGGTTCAAAGCCGAATACTGATCAAAGACTCAATACACCAGTTAGTAAGTTTGAAATCAATGCTCATTTATTTACACACACAATCAATTATACTCATGCACAAACTCTACCAACTAAACAATCACTACTACTAAAGCCTGTACTTCGCTTCGGGCACCCACTCAGTCAGAGGAACAATGGCCGTTGTCCGGTTCTGAGGCTGTTGGGGTCGAACTGGTACGAAATAGTAGCTAGGAGCGTCTATCTCGTAGCGTGCGTTGACTTTGGACTTACTTGTTCTGGTGCAGCTGCTAGGCAGTCCTCTCGCCGCTGAGAGCCAAGGCCAAGAAGAACGATTCTCTCTTGGGGGCTTCTTCTTATACCCAAAGTGGGCTTTGTGCGCTTTTGGGCGGTCCTTGAACTTGGTCCCAATTAATTGGGCCGTATCCTGATCATTGGTATCGATTTCCTCCAATAAAGGGGTGGCTGCCCTCATTGCTGGGCGGGCCCTAGGTTGTCGCTGGCCTGCTTTGTTCTAGTCTCCTCTGGCGCCAGGATGTCTGCTTTGGTATCGTTTACCTAAATGTTTCTCTTTTGTCCCCGGAGATGGCTCATTAGTATGGTAATGTCTTTGCGGTATTGGTCTTGTCTGGGAGCTGCAAACTCCAATCAACAGACAAACCTTGGTCCTGCTTGCTTTCTCAGCATTGTCTATTTTTCCCTTCATTCTCTGCAAGTGTCCATTTTGTAATCAGGACGTGCCCGCCCCAGGTGGCTACAGAGCATCCTATCCGGCTGTATTACAGCTTGGTATGGCAACAGCTCGGCCCAAGATCGGAAGAAATTGCAGAGTGTGGTGAACTCAACCCAGCGCATCACACAAACTTGCCACCCCCACATTGATTCTGTATACACCTCCCGCTGCCTCAGGAAGGCAGACAGCATTAACAGAGACCCCTCCCACCCAGGCATTGCCGCCTTCCAGACCCTTCCATCAGGCAGAAGGTGTACAGAAATCTGAAGACCCGCACGTCCAGACATAGGAACAGCTTCTTCTCCACAGCTACAAGACTCCTCAACGACTCCCCCTTGGACTGACCTGTTCCCTGTAAGAACACTATTCACGACGCCCTATGCTGCTCTTGCTCATGTATTTGCTTTGTTTGGCCCTTTATTCCGCACTGTAACCAATCACTGTTTGTTGAAGTACCATTTGTCAATGTTCTCTGTTGATTATTCTCTCTGTCTCTTATGTACAAATTGTGTACGTTCCCTCGGCTGCAGAAAAAATACTTTTCACTGTACTTTGGTACATGTGACAATAAATCAAATCAAATCTCTCTCTCTCTCTCTCTCTCTCTTTGAGGGCTGCCCAATGGCTGACCAGTGGGGCATGATCGTCCCTCACACCGGAGACAGTCTGTAGCACCCATTCTCTATAATAATCGAGTTGGACTTATCACTCCTGCACAGACTGTCCTCCATGCTCTGTTAATGCTCTGCAACAAAACTGGAATGCCCTCTCTGGGACACAAGCCTGGGCATAATTAACAAGACACTGGCCTAACCAAATGTCAGTTTCCCTCTGGACTTACACTGTTAAGTCCAAAGAAATGCAAAACCCTACGTCAGACACCAGTTTGGTTGCAAGAGTTGCTGGAAAGATTACATTTAAGTAATTAATCCACTCAAGATGCCTTGTTAGGATTGACCTAAGGCTCTTAGCCTTAGCCTTCAACTCTCAAGTATCCACTTGGCCGCGGAGCTGTTCACCCAGCGTGTTTCCGGGGGCTGGTTGGGGAGGGGTGTGCACTAACATTCCATACTGAGAAACACCTGCAGGGGCAAATGGACACTTTCTCATGCTTGTATAGAACTTGGTTTGACCATCAGCATCATGAAGGCACATGTCATAGTCCAGGATGTTGCCATATCGCCGTTGACGATGAGACATTGGAAATTTAGCATTGCATATCTAAGCTCCACAGCAATTTGTCATCCGTATGCTGAAATTAACGCATGCATTCAAAAGCTGAAAAAAATGACTGAACAGTTCCACCATTTCGATCTCAGATGCATCCTTGGCATTTCTTGGCAGGACAAGATCACCAACTCGAGAACTTGCTAATACTTTCAGCATAAAATAATTGCTGAGTCACAGAATCACGGTGTTTACAGCACAGAAGGCCATTCAGCCCATTGCGGCTGTGCTGTCTTTCCAAAGGAGCAATGCACCCTGTGCCCCTTCTCCCTGTGCCCCTGCACATTCTTCCTTTTCAGATAATCAAAATCCTTGAATGCTGCAATTGAACTGCCTCCACCACAATCTGAGGCAATGCAGTCCAGGTCTTAACCATTAGTTGTGTGAAATTTGTTGGGTGGCATGGTGGCACAGTGATTAATACTGCTGCCTCACAGCACCAGGGATCCAGGTTCGTTTCTGACCTCGGGTGACCATCTGTGTGGAATTTTAACATTCTCCCCGTGTCCGCATGGGTTTCCTTCAGATGATCCAGTTTCTTCCCACAGTCCAAAGATGTGCAGATGTTTGATGGATTGGTCATGCTAAATTACCCCTTGGGGTGGGGTTGCAGGAATAGGGCGGGGGATTGGCCCTATGTAGGGTGGTCTTACGAAGGGTCAATGCAGATCTGATGGGCTGAAAAGCCTCCTTCTGCACTGTAGAGATTCTATGATTCTAATTTTTTTTCCTTGTGTCACCATTGCTTCTTTTGGCAGTTATCCCTGGAACCATTCTCCTGTTCCTTTTCTGCCCTCTGTCAAATGTCTTCACATCCTTCCTAAAGTGAGCCCCCAGACCTGGATGCAGTTGTGGCCAAGCAAGCTTAACTTGATCTAGTGCTGTAAACAACTGCCAATAAAGCCCAAGATGCGGCATGCTTTATTAACCAACCTTTGCTTTATTAACCTTTGCTTGATCATGTTTATTAGAATCAAAGAGTGTCTACAGTGCAGAAGGAGGATATTTGGCCCATCTAGTCTGCACCAATCTCCGAAGCACACCCTACTTATGCCCACTCCACCACGCTATCCCCCTAACCTACCTAATATTTGGACACTAAGGGCAATTTAGCATGGCCAATTCACCTAACCTACACATCTTTTGACTATTGGATGGGTGACGGTCGTATACCCAAAGGCCTTCTATGTGGTGAATTGGCAAGTGGGTCACAACCTGTTGGACATCCTTATATTTGCTAATAGGACACCTGTAAGAGAGATATGACGATGATGGACATTGATGCTGACAACTGGAAGACGGTTGTTGGCAGCTCTGACCGCTGAAGGCTGGCTGTTTGCAAGGGCATCGGACAAGGCAAGCAGAAACAAGAAACCGAGAAGACTGTCTTGAGAAAGTAGAGGTCAGCAAATGTAGCATTTTTTTCAGCCCACTGGCTTCCTCAGCAGCAAATGTCAGAGTGGCTCATAAGGCACAACAGAGCAGCATTCCTACTCGTAAAACAATGGTTTGTGAGTCAACCACTGCACAAACCATTGTCTTATGAGTTGCTTTGCTGCCCCCAACGAGTAATTGAAGATGCAGTCTTTTTTTACTCGTTCATGGGATCTGGGTGTCACTGGCTGTGCCAGCATTTGTTCCCCATCCCTAATTGCCCTTAAGAGAGCAGTTAAGAGTCAATCCCATTGCTGTGGGTAGGGAGTCATATGTAGGCCAGACTAGGTAAGGATGGCAGATTCCCTTCCCTGTAGGGCATTAGTGAACCAGATGGGTTTTTACCACAATCAACAATGGTTTTATGGTGATCATTAGACTTTTAATTCCAGAATTTTATTGAATTCAAATTTCACCATCTGCAGTGGCGCGATTTGAATCTGGGTCCCCAGAGCTTTATCCTGGGTCTCTGGTTTACTAGTCAAGTGACAATACCTCTATGCCACCACCTCCCCTATCTCATACAGCAATACATCCATATGAATCTTTGCTAGCTATGAATTTTCTAAATTATCAAAATGAAATGCTCAGATTTTACTCACACTTTTTCCATTGAGATAACTGAATCTTTTTTCAGTACGTTTTAGCTCTGGAGCCAATTCTATAGCAATAATGCTTTAATGTTCTAGGTTGTAGTAGTTCTTAATATTTTGGTGATAACTTGAGATTGAAATCACGTTACATCTCGTTACAACTTGAGATTGAAATCACGTTACTGTTGAAACAATAATGTCCTTTCTCCCTAAGCGGAAAATGCTGAAATTGTTGTTCATTGTTTTCAGTGCAATAGAAATAAAGATTGTAAGAATAACAGCTATTCTATAATGGTTATTATGTTGCATAATACAGCAATATTTTTTATTAATATTCAGAAAGTGCTTTTCTTCAAAGTAAAAGTTGCTTTTAGTCAGCAAAGTTACGTAGAATTTAATTTCTTTGTCAAATTACACCGAAGTTGACTGACTGCTATAGAAAAGTGCTTTTGTTTGCCCAATATTTTTGAGATGAAGGAAAATTGTGGCCCTGAAGTTAATCAAAATCTAATTACAAATTTAGTATGTGCGACGTGATGTTTAAATAATGGAACAATTGGGCAGCACGGTGGCGCAGTGGGTTAGCCCTGATGCCTCACGGCGCCGAGGTCCCAGGTTCAATCCCGGCTCTGGGTCACTGTCCGTGTGGAGTTTGCACATTCTCCCCGTGTTTGCGTGGGTTTCGCCCCCACAACCCAAAAGATGTGCAGGGTAGGTGGATTGGCCATGCTAAATTGCCCCTTAATTGGAAAAAAATTAATTGGGTACTCTAAATTTAAAAAAAAAAAAAAAATAATGGAACAATTGTGGTGAGCAAGAAATACCCCAAGTGTTTAGGGTGGCATGGTAGCTCAGCGGTTAGCACTGCTGCCTCACAGCGCCAGGGACAGGGGTTCGATTCCAATATTGGGTGACTGAGTGGAGTCTGCATGTTCTCCCCGTGTCTGCGTGGGTTTCCGCCGGGTGCTCTGGTTTCTTCACACCGTCCAAAGATGTGCGGGTTAGGTGAATTGGCCATGATAAATTATTCCTTAGTGTCCAAAGATTAGGTGGGTTGTGGGGCAGTGGGGCTCAGGTAGGGTTCTTTTTCAGAGGGTTGGTCCAGACTCGATGGGCCTAATGGCCTCCTCCTACACTGTAAAATTCTATGGTTACATATTGCCACAAATTACAAGATGATTAGCATCATTCTGTTAGCCTTGCAAAATAGGCTGTAAATAAATTACTTCAATTGTGCGATTAAAACATTACATTTGCACAATAAGTTAGGGCTAGCACTTAGGATAAGGATCCTTTTATGTACATGATTTATGTTCTTGCAATATCATTCAACCTCTTTGGTTAGAAAAGGAAATAATGACATTATGAGGTCTCACTCTGTCGGTAGTAATTTGTTCTTTGAAGTTTTTAAGATCTAGAAGTTTACATTTTATGTTTTTACAAAGACCATTACATCACAGGAACAGGCCCTTCGGCCCACCAAGCCTGCACCGATCCAGATTCCTTACTTAAACCTACTAATTGTCCAAATAATCTGCATCCACCCATTTGCTGCTCGTTCATGTGTCTACACGGGGAGAACGTGCAGACTCCACTCAGTCACCCAATATCAGAATCAAACTTTATAATTGAGTCTTCCACCCTGGAAAAAAGCTTCTGACCATTCACCCAGTCAATACCTCTCATAATTTTGTAGACCTCAATCAGGTCTCCCCTCAGCCTTCTTTCCAATGAAAACAATCCGAGTTTACTCAACCTCTCTTCACAGCTAACACCCTCCAGACCATGCAACATCCTGGTAAACCTTCTTTGCACTCTCCAATGCATCCACGGCCTTCTGGTAGTGTGGCGACCAGAACTGCATGCAATGTTCCAAATGTGGCCCAACTAAAGTTTTATACAGCTGGGATTTTGTTAAATTTAGAGTAGCCAATTGATTTTCTTTCCAATTAAGGGGCTATTTTAGTGTGGCCAATCCACCTACCGTGCACATTTTTTGGGTGTGGGGGCGAAACCCATGCAGACACGGGGAGAATATGCAAACTCTACCCGGACAGTGACCCAGAGCCAGGATCGAACCTGGGACTTCAGTGCCATGAGGCTGCAGTGGTAATCACTTGCGCCATCATGCTGCCCAAGTTTTACTGTAACGTAACATGCCAACTCTTGTACCCAATGCCCCGGCCAATGAAGGCAAGCATGCTGTATGCCTTGACCGCCGTATCCACCTGTATTGCCACTTTCATGGAACTATAGACCTGAAGCCCAGATCTCTCTATATGTCAATGCTCCTAAGGGTTTTGCGATTTACTGTATAATTCACACCTGAATTTGATCTTCCAAGATGCATTACCTCAGCCTTTCTTTGCTGTGTTTTTTCCTCTATTCGGCCCAATTTTATTTCTCTTTCTATGTCTAACTTTACTCTAATTCATACAATTTACACTTCTGTTGCTTCTCTGATTCTTTGTCAATCCTTAGATCTCATTGCTAATGAGATAGACTCCTGATCCTACTTCATTGTTCACCAAGATTCTACATGTCCTGTAGACTTTGGCACACTATTGTCCTCTCAGAATTTCAGCAATTTAAGCACAAGATACCATGTTTCAGTGGATTCTGGGCCAATGAAACCCAGATTTGAAGCAACTAGAAAAAAGTTGTGAAAATAAGCACCAAAATTCTTCAAACTTCAGCATCAGCAACTAGAATCTCTAACCATTATCTTATGGTAATTTTCTGATTAATGGTAGTTTTCTGATTAATCTAATATAATTTACTAATTAGATACATATAGAATCATGGAACTATGCATCACTCTCCAACCCACTGTAACTGTGTCAGACCGCTGTTAAAGTAATCCAATGTTACGTAGCTAAAATGCAGGGTTGAGTACTGTTTTTTAAACACTGTTCTTTGGCAGCAGACAATAATTTGTATTGTAATATTTTTTTGTATTTGTAATTTGTATTTGTAATATCTGAGTTTAACTGTTGTCCTCTGATTGTTAATTTGTGTTCTGTACACTAGTTGCTGGATCTTTTCTGTTTGTTAATATTTTGAATGCTAAACAACTGTGTTGTAGAAAATGCAGTCCTTCGTTACAAAAATAGCAAAATTGCTCACTACAATGAACACTAGGCGTCAGTTTTGTAATTGAAACCTCATTTCTAACAGCAGCATAAAGAAGTTCACAATGCAGAAAGCTTGTAAAAGTACCAAACAAATTTATAACAGCGGAAAGTTCACTGAAGGGTTTGCGTTTCTCATTATGAAGGTACTTCTGCTGCTGCGATTACACTAAGAGCATCTTTAATTGCTTAAAAATCTGAATGCGTGATAAGAATGGATTAATTTGATTTTTCTGTTACTACAAGTGGCAGATGGTTTATGTCTCTGGAATGCTCATGTTGTTAAAAGCGATCCCTGACTTGTTTGTGATTGGTTGCTGTTAATGAAGCATGCTGTGCTGATTATTGATTTAGAAAATGAGTATGACATGAGTATTGTGTGTGTTGCTGTAATAAATTAAAGAGGAGTTTTCTAATAGCCAACAGACATACACCTTAAGTAACATGAAATCTTTGCATTCTATTTGGGTGGTCTCTGCACCATATAACTGGTTTTATTGCATAGTGAAAAGGTGCATATTGCTAGTTTAGAATACCAACCAGATGGTCTTTTGACTTGCTTCTCTGAATTTTTGTTTGACAGATTAGAATCATGATAGGAACACAAATTAGTCTAGCATAGAAAAAAAAATGGTAGAGCCTAAATATTTTTGTTCTTATTTTGTCCTGAGCTTCTCCTCTGTACAGTTAAAGCAAACTAATTGTACAATGCTCAGCATCCTCAACCTATTATTGTAGTTAGCCCAGAAGGGCCAAGAAATGTTCTGTATCAATTTGGCTGTGAAAGTGCTAAACATTGTGGCAAAGCTTGGTCCCTTTTTTGTTCACTCAATTTTTAAAAATGTGTTGCTATCTGGATACAAGAGCCTCTAGGAGGTTAATCTAAGCTGGATTGGGATGTTCAGTATTCACGGAAGTGAGATTTTACCCCTGCCAATGTATTACTTTATTTCTAATTTTATGGGCTGCAGATCTGTTGGTGTACTCACTCATTTTCTGAATTGTTTGCTATCTGCTTTGACAATATTACTATTTTAAGATCTGGAAAAAGTATAGACACTGCTCTTCAGTTGTCAGTTGAGCATTCCATCAAAGAGTTATTCAGCAGTATTTACCTTATCCTCAGCTGGAGTAGGAAAATATAATTCAGGACATAGTTATGACATAATTGAAATCAAGGTTTTAGGCGTTGGTGCAGTAGAAGCATTCCAGAGAAGGTCCACTTGGTTGATCCTGGATATGGAAGCATTTTCTTATGAGGAGAGATTGAGTGGGTTGAGCTGATACTCATTGAGAAAAATGAGAGGCGACATGATTGAGATGTATAGGAGTCTCAGGGGGCTTGACAGGTAAGATGTTGAGAGATTGTTTCCCCTTGTGGAAGAGTCTTTGACCAGAAGGGTCTCAGCGTAAGGGATGACCCATTTAAGACACATGAGAAGAAATTTATTCTGAGGTCAGTGAATCTGTGGAATTATTTACCACAGCGAGCTGTAGAGTCTGGGCCATTTAAGAATGTTCAAGGCTGAGTCGGAGTTCCAAAAGAGGTGCTGTTTGGTGAATTGGACATTCTGAATTCTCTCTCTGTGTACCCGAACAGGTGCCAGAGTGTGACGACTAGATGCTTTTCACAGTAACTTCATTGCAGTGTTAATGTAAGCCTACTTGTGACAATAATAAAGAGTATTATTATTATCAAGGGTTGTGGGGGAAAAAGCGAGAAAGTGGAATTGAAGATTACCACATCAGATCAGCCATGGCCTATGGCGGCACAGTGGTTCAGTGGTTAGCACTGCTGCCTATGGCGCTGAGGACCCGGGTTCGATCCCAGCCCCGGGTCACTGTCTGTGTGGAGTTTGCACGTTCTCCCTGTTTCTGCCTTGGATTCACCCCCACAACCCAAAGATATGCTCGTTAGGTGGATTGGCCACCCTAAATTGCCTCTTAATTGGAAAAAAAATGATTCTAGGATCTAGGCATTCTGGGAGTATGGAGTTGATGTGCCTCATGACCAACCTCTCGAAGCACTTCATTACGATCGATGTCAAGACCACCAGATGATAGTCATTGAGGCGCGTTGCCTGGTTCTTCTTTGACACCGGTATATGAATGTCGTCTTCTTGAAGCATTGAAGTAAGTTTGAATTAAGATTACGATAAAGAGAAAGATAAAGTAAGAAACAATTTTTAAACCACTAATAATTTATAATCTGAAGGAATGAATCTCCAAACTTAAGTGTTCACTGTCATGTGAGAGTACCTTTAAGAAATGGGTGTTTTTATAGAATAGCTGTAGTAGGTGTACCTTTAAGAATTGGGTGTTTATTATTGCAGTGATGTCAGAGTGTGGGTGGAGCTGAGCTGATACACTTTGGGGTTCTCTAAACCCTGGCCCATAATAAATTGGGGGCTCGAGCGGGATAAAAGTCTATCTATTGGATTGGCTTAGTGAACTTAAAGACAGTGAGGGGTGAGCATGTTGTGTTTGCTTTTCAGGTGTGGTTTTCCACTTTAAGTAGGGAGTGTGTTGTCGACAATGGCTCTTTCAGAGGCTCTGATGTTTTTGGGGGTGGGGACGGTCACACGCAGTACCTTACGGGCAGAGACTAAACACAGGCTTTTAGATTTGGCAAACACATTGCTGTTAATATTACCTGACAAAATGCAAAAAGGTGAAGTATTTACCGCGGTAGTTGAGCATTTAAAATTGCCTGAGATACAATCTGACTCATTGGAAATGGCAAAGATCCAGTTGCAGAATGAGCAACTTGAACATGAAAAAGAATTCAGCTTCAATGCGCAATGAGAGAAAAAGAAAGAATAGCCCTAGCAGAACAAAGAGAAAGGGAAATACAGATCAGGGAAAAATAAAAGGAGAGCGAAGAAAGAGAAAAAGAAAGAAGAACCCTAGCAGAACAAAAAAGAGAAAGGGAGGTAGAGTTCAGGGAAAAAGAAAGAGAGGGAGAAAGAGAGAGAGGAAAAAGGAGAGAGAGAGTTTGAACTGAGGAAAATGGCCATGAAACATGACAGTCAGTTAAAATTGGCGGACGTAAAGGGAAATGTACAGTTGGAGGATAATGATGAGGATAGTGAGAAAGAACATCAAAGTCGACGGCTTGGTCGGGATCTATTTAAATATGTCCAAACATTGCCAAGGTTTGATGAGAAGGAGGTGGAAGCCTTTTTCATTTCATTTGAGAAGGTAGCCAAACAAATGAAATGACCACAGGAGATGTGGGACAATCAGCTCTTATTTCCAAACTGGATTTACTTAAAGGTTACTGGCAGGTACCTTTGTCCGAATGGGCGAAGGAGATTTCAACTTTTGTGACTCCAGATGGTATATACCAATTCAAAGTTATGCCATTTGGCATGAAAAAAGCCCCAGCCACATTTCAATGGTTAACGAACATTGAATTCGATTCAGGGTTACCCAATTGTGCGGTATACATCGACGATCTGGTAATTTTCAGCCAGACATGGAAAGAATATTTAAAACATCTGATGGAGTCATCCGATCAACTTCAGGAGGCGGGTTTGGTGATAAACCTTGCCAAAAATAAATTTGGAAAAACCCAAGTCACTTTCCTTGGCCATACAATCGGACAGGGTTGAACGGTCACACTGGATGTGAAAACAAAGTTATTGAGTTTCCAATACCCTCGAAACGAAAGGAAATAATGCAATTTCTTGGCATGAGTGGATTTGATCAAACATTTGTGCAAAATATTTGTAGCATGGTTGCTCCACTGATGGATTTGCTGAAGAAACATTGGAGATTTCAGTGGACAGCGGAGTTTCAACAGGCATTTGACTGCCTGAAAGCTGTGATAACCAATGCTCCTGTGTTGGAGAATCCAAGGGGCTCTGTGATCAGATTGAACTAAAGTATCTGACTTTAAAGAGAAATGCAGAGGCATGGAGACATGGATGGATCGTGCAGAGACCTTCTTGTCCAAAGAGACTGTCAATCGAGAAGGATTCCAGTGGAGGAAAAAGAACAAAAAAGGACTATGTTACTATTAAATGTGTGCATGTTTTGTTTTGTTAAAAAAAAGTATATTAATTATCCATATTTCTTAAAGGAAAGTGAAAAGGTGAAAAATGAAATCACCTTGAAGTTGATGGCTTATTTTATTTTCTTGGGGGGAGGTGTCATGGTTTTAGCTGCAGTGGGTGTACCTTTAAGAATTGGGTGTTTATTACTGCAGTGACGTCAGAGTGTGGGTGGAGCTGGGCTGTTTGTCAGCTTTTACTTTCACTTTGGACTTGCATCTACAGGGTGTATTTTAGTTTCGCTTTGAGAACTAAATAGCTGCAGGCAAAGCAAGGAGCTGTATAAGGATCTCTCTCTGCAGGCTACAGACTTACTTCAGCTCACTTGGGGATTTCAAAGTGGTACATGTCTCAGTAGAGAAGTTAAACCTGATGTCTTTCTGTACAAAGGGTTCTTTATTTGTCTTATGGATGTTGCAAGGAAATATTAAGAGTTACTTATCGGTACTATATTCTTTGGGGGATTTATTGGTGGTGATAGTTGTTAAGATGTTTACTGTGGGTTTCTAAAGTGTTAAATAGTTTCATAAATAAACATTGTTTTAATTTTAAAAAACTGTAAATCTGTTGCATCACACCTACAAGGTAGGCCCATGTGCTCCCCATAACCACAACCTATTCCAAGTTGTGGGTCGGGTGAACTCCATGATACACTTTGGGGTTCTCTTCCTATAATATCCCCTTTTGGACTAGAGAGATTGATTGGCAATCATTAGCAATTGGCATAAAAATAAAATACTGTGGATGTTGGAGATATGAAATAAAAATAAAGTGCTGGAAAAATTCAGCAGGTCTGGTAGCATCTTTGACAAGCGAAACAAGTGTTAATTTTTGAGTCCAATATGAGTCTTCTGTCAAACTCTCCTGCAATAGAGTCATATTGGACTCCGAAGGGTTAACTCTGTTTCTTTCTCCACAGATGCTGCCAGGTTCTCTGAACTTTTCCAACACCTTTTCTGTTTCTATGAACAATTGGCATGTTAGGAGAACACATGCTGTTAATTACTAGATCGCTGTCTGTGGTGGGTTTAATGGGCAATAAATGTGAAACTACAGAAACTGTATGAAAATCGTGGAGGGATTTCAGGCAAAATGCCATTTTAACAATGCTAATGATTCAGCAGCATGATTAGCCAGTTACTTGCCATGTACAGTTCATGGATATTTCTCAGAAATTTGATATTCAAAATTGGCAACCTCTGCTACTCTATTTGTCTTTTAACTTGACATATTTGTTCCTCTAAACATGGTCACTTTATTGTTTTTTGCAAACCATTTCATGATCCAAAAGAACAATGCCTTTTCATTTGTGAAAAGCAATTATCAAAGAGAATAATATGCCTGACGTATTATGTGATGGGTTACAGTCTCCCTAGTTCTACCATTTTTGTTAGGTTGATCACGTAGGTGAATAAATTATGGTCAAATCAAACCTATTGGGTGCAGACACATTTCATCCAGCATGCTGTTAAACTTAAATACAATGCATACAATAAAATGCATGTTCTTTTAACTTTCATTCTTTCAATTAAGTTCTTAATTATTGACACCTTTTATATTTGTCAAATAGAATAATTATACATGAAAATTATCAAGTTAAACCAGAGACTGTAGTTAATGGTACTGGTTTGTACAATGTACTTAATCTGTACTGATTTAAAACCAGAAATTCTGAAGATCCATATGGGAAAATCCTATTTAAAGCATGTGGAAAAGAAACACAGTCATTGAAGCAACTTCTAAAGTAAATGCTGCTGTGCATTCCAGCTCTTCATGGGTTAATGTACTGAGTACTACCAGGGGATGTAACTTTGAAGCACATTCGAAATGCAACCCTAACTGTACGTAGTTACTACAGTATTAACCTAACCAGTTGTTTCAAGCCTGAAATGTGATATTCAAGTTTGGCATTCTCTGCTTCTCTATTTGACTTTTAATTTGGCATCTTTTTGTCTATCCACTTTGAACCAAGGTACTTGCAAACGTCCACTGCCTCCATGCTGGTACTTCCAATCTTGACTTTTTTATTGCTGTTTACAGCAATAATGTTGATCTTTGCCTCATTTATCTTGAGTCCAAAAGACTCCCTGTTTCTCTTGACTAAACTTGGCATAGTTTCTCGCTCTTCCTTTATTCTGACTAGGAGTGTGTATTGTCTGCATACTTGAGTTTATTATGCTATGACCCTGTGATACAGCCACATTTCTCTGATGATTCTTTCTGCACCACAACATTATAATCATCATAATCTTTTTAGTGTCACAAGTAGGCTTACATTAACACTGTAATGAAGTTAACATCCCTGTCTGACTCCTTTCTCAAACTGGAACTGCTTTGTATGCCTATCACCAACTCTGCTAACTTCTGAAGGCTTTTCAACGCAGCCAAATCAATACAAAGTTGGACACACCAATGTTCATAAGTGTCTTTCATAGAGCATCATGTTGGACCGTGTCAAAAGCTTTGGCATAGTCTATGTACATGAGCAAAAGCTGGCTTCCTGCTTATTTTGATGTTTCTCCATGAGATTTCTGAGCGCAAACATTGTGTCTGTTGCACCCTTTCCAGAAATAAAGCCAAACTGCTCATTTGCCACTTTTCCTTTCACACTGAGGTGACTCGCTGACTGGACATCAGTACTTTAGATGGGCTATTGATGGACTTTGTATACAATGTTTTGAACAGCCCTGCGTGCCTACTATGTTGGGCATTGTGACCATCTCCTATATAGTCCACTCTTATAGCTATTTACTTGTATTCCTTATCACATCAGTAATCTTTCGTTGCATCAGCTTCTTTAGCTCTTTCGCTCAGCCAGTTGTTTTGGATTTTATACAGGCTTTCTTCACATCAAGCCACATTTGAGGTAAATACCAAAATCACATTCAAGAATGAAATCCAGGTTAGGTTAGATTAGCTATGGTAAGGAGGCATGACCAGTGACGTAAGTACCAACTTGAAGTCCTAAACAAATGTCCACAACAATCAATGGTGTGCAGTTTTGTAGTCCATGGATGTGAGAGTCAGACTCTGAAGAGCGAGATGATCGCTTTTGGAAAGTGGGTACGGTGGAGGATGCTCCGAAACAACTGGATGGACAGAAAGCCAAATAGACTTTTGAAACAAAAGCTTTGTCCTGGCAACAACTAGAGAATTAATTGAGTTTAAAAACGAAAAAAGATCAAATGGGTGGATAACAATGAGAGGTGGACTGAGGGAGGCTTGAAAAAAGCCAGAGAAGAAGCAAGGTGATACCAACTGTGAGACTATGCGGAAAACAAACAAATTAACCGCGGTTGGGTATTTATCCAGGAACACAACCTGTTTATCAAAGAAATCTCAAACTCAAACTGTTGTTATGCATATGTGACATTCTTAGTATTACAAAAAATATGGGCAGGATTTTCATCCCTGCTCCGTAGCGGCAGAGGGCGCTTGCCAGTGGATGGCAGTGGGAACTTCTGGTCCTGCCAAAGTCAATGGGGTTTCCCATCCCTTTCTGCTGAGAAACCCACGGCTGGGGTGCGCCGTTGGTGGGACCGTAAGAAAATCTCACCCAATGAGTTTTCAACTTTAAATGTTGCCCCAACTGTTCTAAAAGAATGCCAAAGGACTCTTATAGCACAGTATGTTTTTAAAGGGCTTGATATGGATGAGACTGATCAGATTTAATTCCCGTTCCTTTAAAGCCATTGTAAGACAAAAATCATAATTTCAAGTTGAAAGTTTATGCAATGATGTATGACATATTTAGATATTTTTGGGGTAGCAAATGCATTTAAACTACTTTTATGTTCTGCTAGCATCTATCTCTGCTGTCTAAATGTTTTCCACAATTTGTTTGGTGAAACAGTCTTCTCAAGATTAGGTACACAATGACAAGTTCTGTCAGCTTCATCGCTTTCCTTGTGGGAAAATACTGCAGATGCTGTGATCTGCAAGCTACACAATCCTGCTCCCAAACCCAAATGATTAAAGTAGTGTTCCGGAAAGCCTCGAGGTGAAGCATATGTGGCATAGAGCCAGTTAGTACTTGGTATCCCAAAAGCTGAAAAGAACAAAGATTCACACTGCATACCTGAAAACAGAGTAAAAAGAAGGACCGCACAAAATTGTGACTTGGATGTCAAGACGAGATTGGAAGTTTGTTCTGAACAGTGTCCACCCTCCCATCCTCCCCGACACTTGACCTTGATCATAAAAATATGTTGGTATTCCAGCAAGTAGTAATAATAAAGTACATAAAATGATGTCAGTATTAGTATTGTACAAATGTTGGCTTGCATGGGTCGTTGAATAATAAAATCGTCAATGTAGAAACTGTTGTAAAACTTTGAAATATGATAATTATTATTGAACTGCGTGTTCAACTAACTGAAAGGAAATGAAAAGCACTGCTGTGAAGGATAATCTTTCTCCCAGTTTAAGACCAAAGAAAGCCATTTGCCATATTTAAATGGAGCCATACAGCATTTCAGTGAAGTCCAACTGAATAAATTTTCTTTAAGTTTAGACTGCTGAATTTTACTTGAGAACTTGGGGCTGGGCTTTTCAGCAGACTTCGAGACCACTGCATGAAACCAAATGGGAGTCCTGAGCCAGACCGAGGGAGCTATTTTCTCAGAGGTGGCCTCCTAATTGGCAGTCTGTGGTTTAGGAGAACCTCTCTGGAAGCGGTTGGGTCATGGGGATAGCCTTTTCTGCCAACTGCCCCCCCACTTTTGGGGGATGGGCTATCAAAAGGAGGCTACCTCCATTAAGCCGGTGTCTCTGCACGTGGCGAGGCGCACTCTGACACCAGCAAATTGCTCTAAATGGCCTCTAATTGGGACCTTAAATTTGCAGATAGGCTGAGGTACGAACTTCCTGGACAATTCCCGTGTAGTCCTGGGTGGGAACTTCCAAAGCGTGCCCCAGCGCACCTTCTGGGGTACTTCCTAGGTACAAACCCCAGGGCAGCACGGTAGCATTGTGGATAGCACAATCGCTTCACAGCTCCAGGGTCCCAGGTTCGATTCCGGCTTGGGTCACTGTCTCTGTGGAGTCTGCACATCCTCCCCGTATGTGCGTGGGTTTTCTCCGGTTGCTCCGGTTTCCTCCCACAGTCCAAAGATGTGCAGGTTAGGTGGATTGGCCATGATAAATTGCCCTTAGTGTCCAAAATTGCCCTTAGTGTTGGGTGGGGTTATGGGGATAGGGTGGAGTTGTTGGCCTTGGGTAGGGTGCTCTTTCCGGGAGCCGGTGCAGACTCGATGGGCTGAATGGCCTCCTTCTGCACTGTAAATTCTATGAAAAAAAAAATCAGACGTTCTGGGCCCATATTTTCAAATATTAAATTTATTTTGAGTATTCTATTTTCCTGCTACTTTGTATAAAAATCAGTTGGTATGTACAACACCAACGGTTGGTGCAACATATTAGGTTCTGTATAAAATGATGCATGTTAAAAAGGCATGACCATTCTTAATTAGTATTTCAAATATGCCAAAATCTTCCACCTTTTTTAATGTTTTTGTACATTTTGGACCACTTGATCTGAACTAGAGTGAAACGTTTAACTAAGTTCCATATCATGGCGAGGTATAATGTTGATCAATCCATTAACCCTGATCTGACATTTGCCTTCCCACTTCAAATCTTGTCCATAAGAAATACAGGAGTAGGCCTTTAGGCCCCTCGAGCCTGCTCTGCCATTCAATAGGATCATGGCTGATCTGACATCCCTCGCGTCCACTTTCCTGCCCTTTTCTCATAACCCTTGATTCCTTTACTGATCAAGAATCTGTCTATCTGAACCACAAGGTCTCTGGCCCATAGCTCCCTGTAGCAAGGGGTTCCAAAGCCACTCAACTCAACTCTCTTGAGAGAAGAAATTCCTCCTCATCTCAGCCTTAAATTCACACCCCTCTATTCTGAGACTATGCCCTCTGGTCCTAGACTTCCCCCATGAGGAGAACATCCTCTCAGGAGTTACCCTGTTAATCCACCGTGGGCACTCCTATTTTACGAGAGGTCAGACAGGGGTGAGTTTTTCCCCTGATTTATTCAGTTGTACAATGAAAATATTCTTAGTGATTGAATGTTTTCCTGGATTATTAGTTGGAGTTTACAACTTTAATGATATGAGATATGCTGATGATATTGTTTGTTTTGCTGACTCTTAAGATAAATGCAAATCATTTTGGATAAAGTTGAGAAAGGGCTGAGTGTAAATTATAAGAAAGAAAAATGTCCAGTAGTGTCCAAAAGGAAAGTCCTACCAGAATGTAAGATTACAGTGTAGAATGAATAGGTCACAGAGGTAGACAAATTTTTTCCCCCTTTTTAAAAAAATAAATTTAGAGTACCCAATTCATTTTTTCCAATTAAGGGACAATTTAGCGTGGCCAGTCCACCTAGCCTGCACATCTTTGCGTTGTGAGGGCGAAACCCACGCAAACACGGGGAGAATGTGCAAACTCCACACGGACAGTGACCCAGAGCCAGTATTGAACCTGGGATCTCGGCGCCGTGAGACAGCAGGGCTAACCCACTGCGCCACCGTGCTGCCCTGAGGTAGACAAATTTTGATACCCAGGAAGTATGTTAACATCGGATGGAAAATGCGAGCAGGAAATAAGACAAAGAATTGGAATGGCAAAAGATGTAGTTCAAAGAAATGAAAATATTATGATCAACTCAGAATTAGCCATAAAAACAAAGTTGAGAATCTTGGACTGCAGCAGCACATAAATTTTTACATACGGAAGTGTTAGTTGATCAGTGAAGCTGTTCAGAGAAGAATTGAGGCTGCAGAGTTGTGGTTTTTGAGGTGAATAATGGCAATATTTTGGAGAAGTTGCATTACCAATGAAGAGATACTAGTAAAATCTTGTGACCAGAAGAACTCTACTGACCAAGTTCACAAAGAGACAGTTAGAATTTCTTGACCATGTAATAAGAAAGTATGATTTAGAAAGTTCGATACTGATGGAAAAGATTGAAGGTCAAACAGATCAACGTAGACAACAAAACATCGCTCTCAAAAGAAAATTGCATGAATGAACCATCAGCGAAGATTATCCACGCCTCCAGAGAAAGAGTCCATGGAGGTCCGTGATCCCTAATGCCCTGTTAGAACATGGTTCCTCAAGAGAAGAGCAAGTGAGAGCATTAAGCACAGGAGCGTGATTTGCTTTCATGTATCAGGACTTAATTGAGCTCTGGCAACTGATGGGCCAACTTTGCTGGGCATGTGGAAGATTGAATGTGAAACCATGCTAGCACTAATTGATTATCCATCAGAAATATTAATTGACCCAAGTAAAAATATAGATGATTGTCATTTGGTTAAATACCCAAAGATCTATTGTAGTTTAAACATTTTCCCTAACATAAGAAATATTAAAGCTATTTCTTTTTTTAAATAAATTTTAGAGTACCCAATTCATTTTTTCCAATTAAGGAGCAAGTTAGTGAGGCCAATCCATCTACCCTGCACATCATTGGGTTGTGGGGCGAAACCCACGCAGACACGGGGAGAATATGCAAACTCCACACGGACAGTGACCCAGAGCCGGGACCGAACCTGGAACCTCAGTACTGCGAGGCAGCTGTGCTAACCACTGCGCCACCTTGCTGCCCTTTAAAGCTATTTATTTCCACTCTTTTACAGACTAAGCTTTTTGCTCAACAATTTCTCTGCATAATTTTTCACTCACCCCTTTGCCCAGAGGGATTTCTTTTGAACATATGGAACCGCTTTGTAGTTGTTAGCTTGAATTTCCGAGTTTTGATTTCTCCCCCCATTTTAATTAGATGAATTTAAAGCTGAAATGTCCTCGAAAATAAACTTAAATTTAAGATAGACATTTAACCAAAATACAAAGCTTAATATTGGAAATATTTCATTTCCTCACTAGGTATACCAATAAAATTATAAACCAATCTTTCCTGGTTCTAATATTTACTGAAGCCCTCTAACACCTCTTGCTTACCTAGCCTTTTCGTGGAGTGTTGCAATCACTTTCTGCTGCTGTATGGAGAAATCATATGACCAATAATTTGTGTGCATTGAATGAAACTGCAGTGAGTCCTTGACAAACCTCCCAAAAGTCACACGGTTTAAGTTTGTATTCATTTCTGCCAACAAACACCAAGATGTAAGCCTGCTAAAGCACTGTTCACATAAAAATGGATATTTGATATTTAGGCGTGTTGTACTGGGCATAACTTAGTGATTATTTAGTTTGAATATCTAATATGTTAGACATGTGTAATAGATTAATCTACTTTACCTGTTTCACTTTTTTTTAATGAAATCTGCATTATATATTTGAATACAGCTGCGTTCTGGAAACTGAAATCATAAGTTGCCCATAAAGTGAGATTTGTAGATCAAGAAGGTATTAACTGTTGTGATGGTATTTTAATTACGCGTTGTTTTCTGTAAGCATGAGGGCATTCCTTTCAAAAAGCATCAAACAAATGTTTAATTTCATGCTTGTTAATGGTCTGTTTTTCTTAAAGCTGCTTGGATCCTTTAATAAATAGTCAAATGTATGTTCAAGTTTGATAAGTGTTAAATCAGTGTCAGATGTATGTTTGTTATAACATAGGGTTGTTTGTGATTCATTTTGCCTCTGACTTTTAATTTTTAAACTCTTTGTTCTATGTTCAGTCCCATGTACTTTTTTTCCTTTATTCTTTCATGCGATTTGGTTGTTGCTGGGAAAGCCAGCATATCGAACATAGAACAGTACAGCGCAGTACTAGACCGTTGGCCCACAATGTTGTGCTGACCATTTGTCCTAATCCAAGATCAACCCAACCTACACTCCTTCAATTTACTGCTGTCCATGTGCCTATCCAAGAGTCACTTAAATGTCCCTAATGTCTCTGACTCCACCACCTCCGCTGGCCGAGCATTCCACGCACCCACCACTCTGTGTAAAGAACCTACCTCTGACATCTCCTCTATACCTTCCTCCAATTACCTTAAAATTATGTCCCCTCGTGACAGCCATTTCCGCCCTGGGGAAAAGTATCTGGCGATTCACTCTATCCATGCCTCTCATCACCTTGTACACATCTATCAAGTCACCTCTCTTCCTTTTTCGCTCCAGAGAGAAAAGCCTTAGCTCCCTCAAACTTTCTTCATAAGACATGCCCTCCAGTCCAGGCAGCATCCTGGTAAATCTCCTCTGCACCCTCTCCAAAGCATCCACATCCTTCCTATAATGAGGCAACTAGAACTGGACACAATATTCCAAGTGCGGTCTTACCAGGGTTTTATAAAGCTGCAGCAAAACCTCGCGGCTCTTAAACTCAATCCCCCATTAATGAAAGCCAACACACATATGCCTTCTTAACAACCCTATCAACCTGGGTGGCAACTTTGAGGGATCTATGTACATGGACCCCAAGATCCCTCTGTTCCTCCACACTTCCAAGAATCCTGCTTTTAACCCTGTATTCAGCATTCACATTCGACCTTCCAAAATGAATCAATTCACATTTATCTAGGTTGAACGCCATCGCCATTTCTCAGCCCAGCTCTGCATCCTATCAGTGTCTTGTTTTAACCTGCAACAGCACTCGGCGCAATCTCCAATTCCACCAACCTTAGTGTCATCAGCAAACTTACTATCCCATCTTCCACTTCCTCATCCAAGTCATTTATAAAAACCACAAAGAGCAGAGGTCCCAGAGTAGATCCCTGCCGGATACCACTGGTCCCCGACCTCCAGCCGGAATACTTTCCATCATCTACCACTCGCTGCTGTCTTTCAGCCAGCCAATTCTGTGTCCAGACAGCCACATTTCCCTGTATCCCATGCCCCCTAATTTTCTGAATGAGCCTACTATGTGGAACCTTATAAAATGCCTTACTGAAATCCATATACACCACATCAACTGCCTGACCTTCATCAATGTGTCTCGTCACATCCTCAAGGAATTCAATGAGGTTTGTGAGGCATGACCTGCCCCTCACAAAGCTATGCTGACTCTCTTGAATCAAACTATGATTGGATTGGATTTGTTTATTGTCACGTGTACCGAGGTACAGTGAAAAGTATTTTTCTGCGAGCAGCTCAACAGATTAAGTACATGGGAAGAAAAGGGAATAAAAGAAAATACATAATAGGGCAACGCAACATATACAATGTAACTACATAAGCACTGGCATCAGATGAAGCATAAAGGGTGTAGTGTTAATGAGGTCATAAGAGGGTCATTTAGGAGTCTGGTGACAGTGGGGAAGAAGCTGTTTTTGAGTCTGTTCGTGCGTGTTCTCAGACTTCTGTATCTCCTGCCCGATGGAAGAAGTTGGAAAAGTGAGTAAGCCGGTTGGGAAGGATCTTTGATTATGCTGCCCGCTTTCCCCAGGCAGCGGGAGGTGTAGATGGAGCCAATGGATGGGAGGCAGGTTCGTGTGATGGACTGGGCGGTGTTCACGACTCTCTGAAGTTTCTTGCGGTCCTGGGCCGATCAGTTGCTATACCAGGCTGTGATGCAGCCCGATAGGTGCATCTGTAAAAGTTGGTAAGGGTTAATGTGGACATGCTGAATTTCCTTAGTTTCCTGAGGAAGTATAGGCGCTGTTGTGCTTTCTTGGTGGTAGCGTCGATGTGGGTGGACCAGGATAGATTTTTGGAGATGTGCACCCCTAGGAATTTGAAACTGCTAACCATCTCCACCTCGGCCCCGTTGATGCTGACAGGGGTGTGTACAGTACTTTGCTTCCTGAAGTCAATGACCAGCTCTTTAGTTTTGCTGGTATTGAGGGAGAGATTGTTGTCGCTTCACCACTCCACTAGGTTCTCTATCTTCTCTATCTGTTTTTCTAAATAATCATAAATCCTGTCTCTCAGAATCCTTTCCAGTATTTTGCCCACCACAGACGTAAGACTGACTAGTCTGTAATTCCCAGGGATTTCCCTATTCCCTTTCTTGCACAGGGGAACAACATTCGCCTCCCTCCAATCATCCGGTACTACTCCAATGGAGAGTGAGGGTGCAAAGGTCATCAGCAACCTCCTCCCTCGCTTCCCGTAGTAACCTTGGGTATATCCCGTCTGGCCCAGGGGACTTATCTATGCTGATGCTTTTCAAAATTTCCAGCATATCCTGCACATCACGACGCCTTATGCTGCTCATGTAATTGCTTTGTTTGGCCCCTTGTTTCCCACTGTAACCAAACACTGTCAATGTACCATTTGTCAATGTACTCTGTTGATTATTCTTTTTGTCTACTATGTAAGTACTGTGTACATTCCCTCAGCTGCTAAAAATAATTTTCACTGTACTTCGGTACATGTGACAATAAATCAAATCAATCAATCAATCAAACATCCTCCTTCTTAATATCAACCTGTTCGAGTCTATTAACCTGGTCACGCTATTCTCATGAGCAACAAGATCCCAATGATCTACATATCTAAAGCCTTCCCTCCTGCACCAGCCCTGTAGCCACGTGTTCAGCTGCACTTGCTCTCTGTTCCTTGCCTCGCTTGCATGTGGCACCGGTAGCAATCCTAAGATTACTGCTCTCTAGCTTACAACCTAACTCCTTAAAATCACTTTTTAGATCGTCATCCCTTTTCTTAGCTATGTTGTTAGTGCCTATGTGCTTCTGGTTGCTCCCCCTCCCCATTAAGAATCCTGTAGACTCGATCCGGGAGACATCCCTGACCCTGGCACCCAGGAGACAACGTACCTTCCGGGAGTCCCAGAATCTCCTATCCGTTCCCTTAACCATTGAGTCTCATATCGCTATCGCTTTTCTATTCTCCCCCTTTCCTTCTGAGCCACACAGCCAGACTCAGTGCCAGAGATCTGGCCGCTATGGCCTTCCCCTGGTAGGTCCCCCCCACCAACAGCATCTAAAACCGTATGCTTGTTTTGAAGGGGAACAGCCACAGGGGATCCATGCACTGTCTCCCCGTTCCTTTTCCTTCCCCTGACTGTAACCCAGCTACTCTTGTCCTGAACCTTTGATGTGACTACCTCCCTGTAACTCCTCTCTATCACCCACTCTGCCTCCCGGATGATCAGAAGTTCATCCAGCTCCATCTCCAGTTCCCAAATGCGGTCTCCGAGAAGCTGGAGTTGGCTGCACTTCCTGCAGGTGTAGTCAGTGGGGACACAAATGGTGTCCCTCACCACCCACATCCTACGGGAGGAGCATGCAACTACCCTAGCTTACATCCCCTCTGATCTGAATTCCCAAAGAGATTTAAAAGGAAAAAGAAATAAAAATTAAAGAATAAACACCCATTGCACCCTTTAAAAATATATACATATACTGCTGCTACTCTCTCAAGTGAACCCTATAAAATTGGTGATTCTGCAGAATGATAGAAATATAGCTTGATGCCTCCCCCCCCCAAAAAATTTTTTTTTTTACCTACAGAATGTAGCTGAGATTCTGCCCTGTGAACCAGCTGGAACCCCACCCTCCAAATCTGCTCCCAGTCAGCTGTACTCTTTGTAAACTCCTGGCTCCCCTCAAGCTCTTTGAGGAAATGAAAGGAGCATGTGGCACCGGTAGCAATCCTAAGATACCAAACTCCATCAGTCAGCGAACTCCCACTTTAGCACTTTAATGCAGCTCAAAGTCAGCACTCCAGTGCAAATATGTTGCCCATTCTTTATTGCTCTTGAAATGAATAGCTTGTTGGGCCATTAAAGCAGCTCAGAGTCAACCTAGAGTCACATATAGGCCAGACCAGGTAAGAATAGATTTCCCTCCCTCAATGACATTAGATGGTCTAATAACAATTGACAATGTTTTTATGGTCATCATTACTGGGCCTAGCTTTTTAATTCCAGATTTCTTAATTGAATTCAAATTCCACTAGCTGCTGTGGTGGGATTTGAACAGAGCATTAGACTGGACCTCGGGATGACCAGTCCAGTGATTGTTACCACTATGCCACTGCCTTCCAAATTACTCATGTGGGCGCTAAAACTCACCTTGCCTCTCATTCTGGACTTAGACTTGGTTCACTTTCACCCCAACAATGGTAGGACTGTGCACCATCAACATGGATTTATGAAAGGGAAATAATGTTTAGCCAACCTGAGTTTTTTAACGATATAGCTAGCAGAATAGGTAAGGGGGAACCGGTGGCTGTGGTATATTTAGATTTTCAGATAGCTTTTGATAAGGTCGCACACTAGTTTAGTAAACAAAATTAGAGCACCTAGAATTGGGGGGAATCTACAGGCATGGATTAAGTATTAGTTAGTGGACAGAAAAGTTTTTTGGGTCATTTTCATGTTGGCACACTGTGACTAATGGGATACCATAAAGATCAGTGCTTGGGCCCGAACTATTCACAATCTATATTAATGATTAGGATGTGGGGATTAAACCTAACAAGCGGAAATGTGAGTTGTGAGGAGGATGGTAAAACGATTCAAGGGGATTTGGAGAGGCTTGAGTGAGAAAAATTTGGTAGATGTAATACAATGGAATACAATGTGGAGAAATGTGAGGTTATCCACTTTGTTTGGAAAAACAAATACTACATATTTCTTAAATGGTGAGAGGCTGTGAAGTGTTGAACTTTAAAGGGACTTGGGTGTCCTGGTTCATGAAAGCTAACAAGCAATTAAGAATGCAAATGGTATGCTGACCTTTATTACAAGAGGATTTAAGTATAGGAATAAAGATGTCTTACTGCAAACACATGGAGCCTTGGTGAGACTGCATCTCAGGAAAGAAAATCTTGCCATAGAGGGAGTGCAATGAAGATTCATCAAACTAATTCCTACGATCAAGTAATTCCAGAATTTTCTGATGAGGAAAGATTAAATAGACTGGGTCTTTATTCTCTGGAGCTTAGAAGAATGAGAGATGATCTCATTCAAATATGCAAAATTGTTAGTGATCTTGTAGGGCGCACAAGTAGGTGCAGGAAGGATGTTTCCCCTGCTTAGGAGTTCTCAAGCAAGTCTTAGAATAAGCGACAGTCCATTTACGATGGAAATTAGGAGGAACCTCTTCACCCTGTGTGGTGAATGTTTGGACATGTCTGCCAGGAAGGGCTGCAGAGGATCAGTCACTGAGTATTTTCAAAACTGCAATCAATAGATTTCTAGATATTAAAAACATCAAGGGATATGGCAATAGTGCCAGAAAATGGTGTTGAATTGCAGAGTGGATGCGAAAGACTGAATGGCCTACCCCTGCTCATTTCTTTTACTCCTATGTTCTTAAGGTCGCTGTGCCTTAACCTTTCGAGGCTCTAAGGTGTGGAATTATCTTCTCAATCTACTTTTCCCTCCCCACATACCTCTCTTTCTTGAAGGGATACGTTCTTGACCAAACTTGTAGTTTCCATTTATAAAACCTTTATTTTTAGCTTGGTCCACCTCTGTTAATCCATATTCTAGGCATTCTAAAAGTGTAAGTTTTTGTGGTTGTAAAGACTGTGTCCTTTATTATGATTATTGTTTGGTTTAAAAATATGAGCCATGCATTCATACAAATCTTTTGACGATCTGTAATGGAAAAATAGAAGGGCTGATATTCTGAAAGGTGAGATCAAATGTCCTAAAGGTCATCTTCATCTGTACTTGTGTCAAGTGATTTTGGGATTATTCTCCCTAATAATAAAAATAGGTTAACTTGGGCATATTTTTGACTCATCTATGTTATGATTGTAAAAGAAGAATCATAGAATTCCTACAATGCAGAAGGAGGTCATTCGACCCTCTGAAAGAGAAGCCTACCCGGGTCCACTCTCCCGCCCTATCCCCGTAACCCCACCTAACCTATACATCCCTGGACACTTAAGGGGCAATTTTATCATGGCCAATCCACCTAACCTGCATATCGTTGGAGAAAATCACAGCACCCGGAGGAAATCCACGTGGGAGAAAGTGCAAACTCCACACAGTGACCCAAGGCTGAAATTGAATCTGGGTCTCTGGTGCTGTGAGACAGCAATGCTAACTACTGGGCCACCCATGATATTGACAATTTATTCTCTATCATTCCACATATAGATAGATAGGTTCTTGATTAATAAGGGGATCAGGGGTAATGGGGAGAAGGCAGGAGAATGGGGATGAGAAAAATATCAGCCATGATTGAAAGGCAGAATTGACTCGAGTGGGCTAATTCTGCTCCTATGTCTTATGGTCTTATATGGGGTTAAAAAGCTTTACTTGGTGTTGTGATCCCCATAGAGGCTAATAACTTAAAATAAGATATTTGGATTCCCAGCAACTGACTGGAAGGATCACTCATGAAGATTTGATGTTTTCAGACTTTTAACTGTAACAAATTAAACCATGTCGAAATATTGTTTAGTAGACAACTTGTACGCTAAACTACAGAAAAGATCCCTATTTCATTTTTTAAATGACTGAAAATTGCCCTCCTTGGTTATTCTTTATCCTGTTTAAGTGGTTGCTTGCTCTCCAAAAATCAATCCAAAACTATTCTCTGCTCTCGATGGTTTGCTTTCCTTTCCTTTTCCAGCCAGATAACTTCTGATCTCCAAACTGACTTTCATCGTGAGATTTACCCTATGCATTGCTCCCTGTAGACAAAGCTAAAATAGCAGGATGATGTAAATATATCATGCAGACAGTAATCTTTTTCAAATTAAAACGCAAGATGTTTGGGATTTTTATTAAAGATTTTTTGTTTCCAGCATTATCAACTACTCCCATTGGTGGCATAACAATGCTGTACTAAATTTTTATTGAACTGCTAAAAGCATTCATTAATGTGTTTATAAAATCTGACATTCCTATCACCTTGGAGATTTGGCAACTATGGTCTACCAAAAGTGAACACCGATGCTCTGACCATTGTCTGCAAATGTGAATATCTTGCACCTTCTTCTCATTAAGGTGTCAAGTGTCCAAATAGTTGAAAATATGCCAACATGGTATACCTGTGAATCTCCCTTCAATTTGATAAGCTGTGGATAGTTGAACCCACACAGCACAGTTTATTGCTTCCTCAGGAGAAGGAATAAGAAAGTGACTGAAAGTTAAGTCAAATAAGTAGCTTTTGTGCAGGCTGTTGGAAGTGGTAAGTGGCAGGTGGGCTTTAAAAAGGTAATTGTGCAGTGGGAGGCACAATGATTGAAGACTCTTAACACCAGGAGTGGAACAAAAGTGCTTGAGAATGCCCACTTGTTTGTGTCAGAAAGTGAAGGGAGTAAGTTGGGCCACAGGGCTGAGAGACCTTCATAGGCAGGGTAGGACAAAGCTTTGGAAGAATTTAGAAAGAAACCATGGGTTTTGAAATTAATGTGCTGTTTGATGGGGAGTCAGTGAAGGTAGATGAAGAGAGGAATGATAGATGAGCAGAACTTAGTAAAGGTCAGGATCCATAGGTTTGAGTTCTCTAATTTGGAGATTGTGGAAGTTGGAGTTGAGGCTGTTAAAAAAAAAAAACATTGGATATTTGAGCCTAGTGTTGGTAGAGTTGTAGCAAACGGGTGTTGGAAAAAGGATACGGTGGGGATGCCAGGCAGGTGATATTCCAAAGTGAGTTTGGTGCATTGGTGGTGGATTAGACATCAAGGTTCAGTCTTGGCTTAAAGTTGAAGAGAACACCAGACTTCAACCTGAATAAATAGCTGAGGATGGAGTTGGAATCTGGGCTCAGATGCATTGGTGTGGTGCAACCAGAGTTCAATGCAGATTTAACGTAACTTCCTTTCTTTTCAAATCTGTCCCTCTCGAAATGACCTCTTGCTTGGCTTGCTTTTTTTATGGCTTCACAAACCTATGGCACAACTTTTAATGATTGGTGTATTTGTGCTCCGCGATCCCTCCTGTTCCTCTACCTCTCCTGATCTTGCACTCCACTCTCTGCCTTCTGCCAGTCAGCCAATCCTCTCTCCGTGCCAGGATTGTACCCTTAACACCATGGGCTCTTAACTTATTTAACAGTCTCCTATGCGGCACCTTGTCAAAGGCCTTCTGGAAATCTAAATAAATCACATCCACTGGTTCTCCTGACAGATTTGTCAGATATGACCTCCCATTGACGAAGCCGTGCTGACTCAGTCCCATTCTATCATGCACTTCCAAGTACGCCACAATCCGTTTTTAATAATGGACTCTTGAAACTTACCAATGCCCGTCATGCTAACCGGCCTATAATTTCCCGTCTTCTGCCTCCTTCCCTCCTTAAACAGCGTTAGGTTAGCCACTTTCCAATCCTCTGGGACCCTCCCTGCCTCCAGTGATTCCTGAAAGATCACCACCAATGCTTCCACAATATCCTCAACAATATCTCTTTTAGAATCCTGGGGTGTAGTCCATCCAGTCGAGGTGATTTATCCACCTTTAGACGTTTCAATTTCCCCAGAATCTTCTCATGAGTGATGGCCACCACACTCGCCTCTGCCCCCTGATTCCCCTGGAGCTCTGGCATCCCACTGGTGTCTTCCACCGTGAAGACTGATGCAAAGTAACTATTCAGTTCCTGTGCCATTTCTTTGTTTCCTATTATTACTTCTCCAGACACATTTTTCTTGTGGTCCAATGTCTATTTTTGCCTCTTTCTTGCCTTTTCTATATTGAAAAATATGCTTCTTATCTTCTTTTATATTACTAGTTAGCTTGCACTCATATTTCATCTTCTCCCTCCTTATTGCTTTTTTAGTTGTCCTCAGCTTGCTTTTAAAGGATTCCCAACCCTCTGGCTTCCCACTAATCCTTGCCATTTTGTACGCGTTTTCTTTTGTTTTTATGCTGTCCTTGACTTCCCTTGTCAGCCATGGATGCCTTGTCCTCCCTTAGTATGTTTCCTCCTCCTTGGGATGAATTTCTGTTGTTCCTCCCGAATATCCCAAAAAACTCCTGCCATTGATGTTCCACTGTCTTCCTTGCTAGACTCCTTTTCCAATCAACTCTGGCCAGCTCCTCCCTCATGTCTTTGTAGTTGCCCTTATTTAATTGTAATACCGTTACATCTGATTGCAGCTTCTCCCTCTCAAACTGCAGGGTAAATTCTATAATATTGTGGTCACTGCTTCCTAAAGGTTCCTTCACCTTAAGTTCCCTAATCAAGTCTGCCTCAGTACACATCACTAAATCCAGAATTGCCTGTTCCCTAGTAGGCTCTGTCACAAGCTCCAAAAAAACATCTCTTAGACATTCTAAAAATTACTTTTCTTGGGATCCACTGCCAGCCTGATTTTCCCAGTCCACTGCATAGTGAAGTCCCCCATGATTATTGTGATATTGCCTTTTTTACATGCTTTCTCAATTTCCTGATTTATTTTCTTCCCCACATGCTGATTACTGCTAGGGGGCCTGTACATAACTCCCATCAGGGTCTTCCTAACTTTGCGATTCCTCAACTCTACCCACAGAGACTCTCTGCCTTCTGTTCCTATATCGCTCCTTGCTATCGATTTAACTTCATTCCTTACTAACAGTGCAACCCCACCTCCTTTGCCCATCTGCCTGTCCTTTCGATAGGACACATATCAGTGTATATTTAGATCCCAGCCCTGGTCCCCTTGTAGCCACGTCTCTGTGATGCCCACAACATCGTACCGGCCAATTTCAGTGTGCGCAGCAAGCTCATTTACCTTGTTCCGTATACTGCGTGCATTAAAGTACAACAACACCCTCAGTCCTGCATTGACCACCTTCCTTCTCACACTAGTCACCCTTTTTGCTCTGCCTGAGGGTGATGTTGTTCTCATTTTCTGGTTCTCTATTTCCCCTTCAGTTATTACACCTTACCAAGCTAACGCTCTGGTAAACACCCCCTGCCATACTAGTTTAAATCCTCCCGAGTGACTCCAGCAAACCTCCCAGCCAGGACATTGGTGCCCCACGAGCTTAGATGTAACCTGTCCTTCTTGTATAGGTCCCACCTGTCCCAGTAGAGAGCCCAATGGTCCAGAAATCTGAAACCCTCCCTTCTACACCACCGGTTTAGCTGCGTGTTTAGCTGCACTATCCTAGATTTCATAGAATTTACAGTGTAGAAGGAGGCCATTCGGCCCATCGAGTCTGCACCGGCTCTTGGAAAGAGCACCCTACCCAAGGTCCACACCTCCACCCTATCCGCATAACCCAGTAACCCCACCCAACACTAAGGGCAATTTTGGACACCAAGGGCAATTTATCATGGCCAATCCACCTAACCTGCACATCTTTGGACTGTGGGAGGAAACCGGAGCACCCGGAGGAAAGCCACGCACACATGGGGAGAACTTCAAGACTCCGCACAGACAGTGACCCAAGCCGGGAATCGAACCTGGGACCCTGTAGCTGTGAAGCAATTGTGCTAACCACTATGCTACCGTGCTGCCTATTTCTAGCCTAACTGGCATGTGGCACAGGGAGTAATCCTGAGATTACAACCCTCGAGGTCCTGCTTTTTAGTTTACTGCCTAACTCTCTGAACTCCTTCTGCAGGACCTGATCACTCTTCCTGTCTATGTCGTTCATACCTATGTGTACTACAACCTCTGGCTGTTCACCCTCCCCCTTCAGCATGTGGAGGAAGGACCTGATTGATTTGTACAAAATTATGAGGGACACAAATTGGGTAGATAGGAAGAAACTTTTCCGCTTGGTAAAGGGGATAGTAACCAGGGGCATTGATTTGAGGTAAGGAGCAGGAGATTTAGAGATGATTTGAGAAAAACTTTTATCATTCTGAGCGTGGTGGGAATCTGGAACTCACTGCCTGAAAGAGTGGTGGAGGCAGGAACCCCCCACAACATCTAAAAAGCATTTAGATGAGCACGTGAAGCACCATAGCGTACAACTGCAGACCAAATGCTGGAAAATGGGATTTGAATAAATAGGTGTTTGCTGGCTGCCTCATTTACAATGTGCAAAAGGTCCTCTTTTTGTGCTGTAAACTCTACAGCAAAAAACATATGGGAGCATCTTCACTTGTAAGTTCCCATCTAAGCCACACACAATCTTGACTTAGCACCGTACCGCCATCCTGTACTATTGCTGGGTCAAAAACCTGGACTCTGCTTTCTAACCGTGCTGCTAACGTATTTGCACCACATGGACTGAAGCAGTTCAAGAAGACTGCTCATTATTACCTTCTCAAGGAAAAGTACAATGGACGTGAATTACTGGCCTTGCCAGCGGCAGCTACATCCCTTGAAAGAATAAAGAAAATCAAATCTGTGGCAGTACTTTACTCATGGTGAGCCATCTTGTCTAATTGCACTCTCAGATCAAGCTGTTGAAAGGCTCTGCAACCAGTGTTGGGTTAAAGTGATGGAGAGGGGATACACAAAGGCTAAAGTGAACATAGTGTTCAGCTTAAGAGACGCAGGCAGATTTAGTGCTGGAGGAAGCCATCGAAAGTGGGCTGTGCAAGGACAAGGAGATGAAGATGAGGATCTTAAATTCCATGTATTGCGAGGTAGGAAGCGATGGGCAAGTTGAACTTGATTGGGCACGATATGTGCAGCAGAGTTTTGGACAAGTCACAGTTTAGAAGGAGCCCATTCTTTCCATCGGGTCTTCACTGACCCTTTGAAAGAGCACCCTACCGAGACCCACCCCACCCTATCCCCGTAACTCCACCTAACCTGCTTATCTTTGTAAATTAAAGGGGCAATTTAGCATGGCCAATCCACCTAATCTGCACATCTTTGGACTGTGGGAGGAAACCGGAGCACCCGGAGAAAACCCATCCTGACGGGGAGAAAGTGCAAACTCCACACAGACAGTCACCCAAGGTTGGAATTGAATTTGGGTCCTGCCACCGTTTATGGGAATGAGGAACCCAGCAAAAAGAGTTTAGCAATAATTGAGTCTGTAAATGGTACAAGCAAAATTGGGTAATCATTTGGAATTGGATGTAAGTGGTTCTTGCATCTGGAGCTCATCTCTGAGCCTAACAGGAAGATGGTCGGAAGTCTGGTTCAGCCCGAGTGACCAGTGGGGCAAAGATTGTGGTGATGATTGAAGGCGCAATGCTTTTTGTCATCCTGATGATGTGATCAGTCATCTATGATTTGATGTCATATTTGTAATCCGATAATTCGGAGGTAGTTGGAAAACATAATGGAGAGGTGAAAATGGTATCATCAATGTACACTTGGAAACTTGTGTTGCATTTTCATTAATGCTGCTGATGGACAACATATAGTTAAAGAAGAGGGAGGGGACTGAGGATGAATTTTTGGAGGACTCTGCAGTGGTACTCCTGGGGAGAGAAGAGAAACCATTGTTTAATATGTTCTGACTCTATTCAGTTAGGCCAAATATAACTGTGTGAAAGCAGTTCCACAGAGGTGATGAATGGAGGGGCAGATATTAGAAGAGAATTGCACAGTAAAATGTAAATATTGCAGGAAGGCTGAGGAGGAGTAAAACACACCATGGTCAGATAGGATGGTCGTGTGTGACTTTGGTTAGTGCTATTTCAGTGCTGTGAAAAAGGTGGAAGAACTCTGATATGAGTTACAGGTGAAATGGGAACAATGCTGTATGAATTTTAGAGAGGAAAGCAAAGTTGGAGATGGGTTGGTAGTTGGGAAATATGATGGGGTCAAGAATTTATTTTTTGAGCGGATGATATTCTTAATTACGAATGAGAGGCGGCTGGCTTTGACTATGCTTGTTTGCAAGGGGTCAGGAAAATTATTTGGATGATTGGGAGTGGAGAAGGAAGGGGATTGAAGGAGCATGAAATGCATCTCATTGTCAAACATAGAATTTACAGTGCAGAAGGAGGCCATTCGGCCCATCGTTTCTGCACCGGCCCTTGGAAAGAACACCCTACTTAAGCCCACACCTCCACCCTATCCCCGTAACCCGATAACCCCACCTAATCTTTTTGGACACTAAGGGCAATTTATCATGGCCAATCCACCTAACCTGCACATCTTTGATCTGTGGGAGGAAACCGGAGCACCCGGAGGAAACGCACACAGATACGGAGAAAACGTGCAGACTTCACACAGACAGTGACTCAAGTCGGGATTCGAGCCTGGGACCCTGGAGCTGTGAAGCAACTGTGCTATCGTGCTGCCCATAAGATGAGCTAGTCAAGGGAAAGGGCAATATTTCATCATTATTTTCTTAACTTTTTTAAATTGTAAAAACTGTTCAAATTTAATTTTTATTTAAAATTATTTAAATTTTTGAATCACATTTTTAAATTATTGGCTTTTCATGACTTATCTTTGGTGATTTATAAATGGTTTGAAATCAAAAATACTTCCGCTACTTGTTTCCATATGGAGATGAATATATCTTTAAACTGTTGCAGTTCACTTCAGTAAATTATTCAGTATTGAATCTCCATGTGTATATTGATGAAGTTTCCCAGAGTAGATATGACAACTTATACCCAAGAGCATAAATTTCGATTTCCCTGTACAACCTTTTTGTTATAATTAGGAAGCATTAACAGCAAATGTTTGTTTTTGTAAATTATTCAGAACATTTATTTTACTTGTCAAAGGTTATTTTAAACAGTTTTAATACAATTGTGGCTGGATCTGAAACCATAATTTTCAGAAATTATTCCTCCTTCTGTCATGTAGTTTGAAATAAATAAAGCACGCAAAAATTGTTTTTAAGTTCTTCAAATGCAAAGTAATTGTTCTGACTAAACGTACTCAGACTGGGGTAACTTAAATTTGCTGATTTGATACAAAAATGACTTGCATTTGTTTAGCAGCTCTGAAATGTTTTCAAGTGCTTCACAGAAAATTAATTTATTTGAAGTGTAATCACTGCTGTTACGCTTTTTGATCTATAAGGGAGTTGAGGGCTGTGGGTCAGGCAGGAAGTGGTCAGGCAGGAATTGGTGTGAAGGCCACGATCAGATCAGCCGTGATCTTATTGAATGGTGGAGCAAGCTCAGGCCAAATGGCCTACTCCTTCATTTCTTGTGTTCTTAGGTTGATAGAAATAGTGGTCATTTTTTGTTCGCCAAAGTTAGATCAGTGACAGGTGAAACTAGTTCGGAGGTGTTAAATGAGTTGCAAAGACATGAAAAGAAAATGCCTGAACAGAGCACTAAATCTGCCATGGTTTTTAGTTGACCAGTGCATGAGCATAGCAGACATCTACCGAGCCATCCACAAAAATCCTTTGTGATTGCCTCACTGGTTTTGTCCTTTATCTTTGGTAGTGGTTTCAAGTTCATGCTGCTCCCATGAGTGTGCTTTGTATATTGCACAACTTTTAAAATGTTGCATAAGAGTTAGATATTTTTAGATTTTATTTTAAAATCCATGTAAACTGCAGATTAGTATTTCCTAGTGTTTGTGACTTTGTGACTCCTTCGAGATTTTGAAACTTCCCGAGCTGAAATTCTAAGATGGAGGAATTCATTACATGCCACCTTTGTGTCATTTTGCATGTGATGAGAAGTTGGCGAATACATCAACTGAAGAAAAGCTAAGATTTTTCTCTACACCTGGACAGCAAAAACTGCAGTTTAGAGAAAATACACAAAAAACAATATTCCCTCCAGCAGGGTTCTTTATAACCCTGTTGGCCATTAAATTTCTTACCTTGTTTGTGGATGTAAATGCACTGCAGCTTCAATTCCATATCACACCACTGGTTTATGGATGTGACCATGGATCCCTGAAGGCTTAGCACTCAGTTGGGGCAGCACGGTAGCATTGTGGATAGCACAATTGCTTCACAGCTCCAAGGTCCCAGGTTTGATTCCCAGCTTGGGTCACTGTCTGTGCAGCTTCTGCACATTCTCATCGTGTGTGCGTGGGTTTCCTCCGGGTGCTCCGGTTTCCTCCACAGTCCAAAGATGCGCAGGTTAGGTGGATTGGCCATTCTAAATTGCCCTTAGTGTTGGGTGGAGTTACTGGGTTATGGGGATAGTGTGGACTTTGGGTAGGGTGCTCTTTCCAAGAGCCAGTGCAGACTCGATGGGCTGAATGGCCTCTTTCTGCACTGTAAATTCTATGATTCTAGTTCTTCAGTGGTTGTAGTGTGCATGATGAATTAGTCCTGGAGGTTTAAGAAGGCTGGTTATGTGTGCAATGTGCTTGAAAGTTAGTGCACAGTTCTTATTCTAGAAAGCTGCAATAGAATTTAGTGACTCAGACATTTCAGTCATGTTTTGTGCATTGCTGACAACGTGCAGCAGTGCATCAAAAAGAGGCAACACCAATCTAACTTTGTTCTTAAATTAGACATTTTTAACTGGATGCTTGTAATCTTATCAATTTTTTTTTCTACTTTGGGCAGTTGACAATGGCATCAACCTTGGCTTACCTTTGCCACTGTCCTCCTGAAAGGATTTAAACCTCACTCTGGAGCTTTGCGTACATAATCTCAGCCAGTACTGCACAGAGGTACCATCTTTCGGATGTGAGGTTAAAAAGAGGTCCCATAACCCTTTCAGATGGACATGCACGGTTCCAAGGCACTAATCAAAAAAGAGCAGCAGAGTTCTCTGCGTCATGGCCAATATTTATCAATTTCCCTAAAACAGCATGGTTGCTGTCTTTTCAGCATATCAGCAGTGACTACACTTTCAAAGTAATGAATTGGCTATAGATGCTTTGGGACTCCTGAAGTCTTGAAAAGTACTACATAAATGAAAGTTCTTTCCTTTATTTTAGAGTCTGATTGTGTCAACAATGGCTCCTTGAGCAATTTGAAAGTAGCTGAATGAATTTGGTTGGAATTAACTTTACCATTAGAGGACAGCAGTTATGTGCTAGGGGTAGAGGAAGGTACAGCAGTACTTAAATTTATTTAAAAAGAAACTTTCAAAAGTGTAACTTTCTAACGATAAACTTGTTCTTGACTTTTGCTCCACGAAAAAGGGGTATAGATATTCTAGTTAATTAGTGCAGGTGCCACCATAAGAACTGACAGTTGCGAACATCTTAATTGAATAAATATTCTTCCATGTCTGTGTGATCACAGCATCTTTCCCAGCTACACATTTGTGCGACATATCCGTCCAAAGCTAAAAACATACATTTGCTGTTTTTCCACTGGTTTCTGTCTCGAGCCTTGCTGATGCTATCTGTGAGGGGTCCTGACTTGAAACACCAGTTCTTGGGGATGTATAGTTTTGTTATAGGAATGGTGTGAGGAGTCACATGGAACCCCATTGAGAGTAACCAGCCCAGTTGTCATATAACAATTATTAAAGAGTATTTAATTAAGGAAAAGGCAAATACATACAAACAGGATTATAATACAATAAGATAATTAAGTATATGAATCAGTAAACACGCACACAGGTTATGTAGAACATAACCCCTTATTCCAAAATATATCAATGATTGCTGAACTCCTTAAGACTTCCCCTTTCCACAAACAAAATCCAAATTAAATACATCTATCTTTCAAATCCAGTTTATAGTTGCCACACAATTCAGGGCTATAATCAAGTCTGGGAAACTTCTTTTCTTGGTCTAGTGAAGATATTTAAACTGCCTTTATCAAGGTTTCTGATGGCCTTGGCCCAAAAAGACTTTGATGTGAGCTGGGCCTCCTGGCTGTGAGTTGTGTACAGCCACTGAGGCTTTTCGATATAAACTGACCTGTCTGCTTCTGAAGGTGCTGGCAATTATGCCATTTGCCACTTTGATTCTTCATTCTGTGTATTGGGCTGTCTGCTTCTTTCACATTCTTAGATTCTAGAGATTAGCATGTGTATATCTCCACTGATCTCTCAGGTGGCTAGGTAAGCTGTTTCACTAATAGGGCGATTTACACCTGATTCTGTGTAGATGCCTGCTAATTCTGGGAAAGTCATATCTCATCGTGCCTTTTGAATGCTGTCTATTGCTGTCATTAGTGTAGATTTCAAACTCTTGTTGAGCAGATCTCATCCTGTAATGCCTTGTTAAAATAGTTTTACTGCTGTTACTAGGCAGATCCATAACAGTCCTCATTTGCTTTAATGATGGAGTCAACTAAAGATCAAAATGTTACCTGTAGGGATCTTCCCCAATCAATGATAAGCCAGTTAATGAAGAGAAAGGAAATTAGTAGATGATCAAATCCCTCACTGAGATTTGCATCATGTACAACAACTTAAACTGCACCTTTTAATGTAATGAAGCATCCCAAGAAGCTATTTAGATGCATTATAAAATGAAATACCAGGCCACATTAGGAGATATTAGGTTAGAAAACCAAAGGTTTATTCAAAGAGGCAGGTTTTAAGGAGTTTATTAAAGAAATAATGCATGACAGAGAGGCTGAGAGATTTTAGAGAGGGTATGCCAGACCTTGGAGTTTAAGCAACAGATGGCGTGGCCGTGGCCACCAATAGTGGAGCGATTAAAATTGGGAATATCCAGGAGGCCAGAATTAGAGAAGCGCAGATGTTTGTGGGCTGCAGGAGATTGCAGTGACTGGGTGGGGCAAGGCCATGGAGAGATTTAAAAACAAGAATGAGAATTTTAAAATCAAGACCCTGCTTGACTGCAAGCTAGTGTAGATCAGCAAACACAGGGATGTTAGGGGAATAGGTTTTGCAGCAAGTGAAGATACAGTTAGCAGAGTTTAGGTTGACCTCAGGTTTACAGAGGGTAGAATCTGGGAGACCTGTCAGGGGTGAGTAGGAGCAGTAGAATCTAGAGCTGATGAGGGTTTCAGCAGCAGATGAATTGAGACAAGGGCAAACCCAGGCAATGTTATGAAAGTGGAAATAGGTGGACTTAGTGATGACATAAATAAGCCCAGAAGCTCATCTTGGATCAAACAGTGTTTTCTTTGTCCTGACCGTATTTGGCATCCTTGCATAATCTATCTCTGTAATCATTCTACTTTCATCATCAAGGAACAAATAGTTTCTCACAATTCTATGTCCATTATGTGGCTTGCATAATAACCCACTCAGTTCATAGAATTCCTTCAGTGTGGAAGGAGGCCATTCAGCCCATTGAGTGTGTACTAACCCTCCAAAAATGCACTCTATCGAGACCAACCCCACTGTTCTACTCTCATAACCTCACCTAACCTTTGATTCACTCCACATGATGTCAACAAATAGCTGAAGGCACTGGATACTGCAAAGGTAATGGGCCCTGGCAACATTCCAGCAATAGTACTGAAGAGATGTGCCTCTTTGCCAAGCTGTGCAGTCCACCTGCAACACTGACATCCACCCGCTAAACTGGAAAGCTGCCCACGTATGTCCTGTCCACAAAAAGCAGGACAAATCCAACCTGGCCAATTACCATCCCATCAGTCTACTGTCAATCATCAGCAAAGAGATAGGAGAGGTTATTGACAGTGTTATCAAGCGGTACTTACTCAGCAGTAACCTATTCACTAATGCTCCATTTGGGTTCTACCAGTCAGCTCCAGACCTTATAAAAGCATTAGTCTAAATGTGGACAAAAGAGCTAAACTCGAGAAGTGAGATCAGAGTGACTGCCCTTGACATCAAAGTAGCATTTGACTGAGTGTGGCCCAGGAAAACTGGAGTCAATGGGAATCGGAGGGAAATGTTCTGCTTTTTGGAGTCATTCCTAGCACAATGAAAGATATTTGTGGTTGTTAGAATTGTAGAATCATAGAATTTACAGTGCAGAAGGAGGCCATTGACTCTGCACCAGCCCTTGGAAAGAGCACACTACTGAAGCCCACACCTCCACCCCATTCCCGCAACCCAGTAACCCCACTTAATCTTTTGAACATTAAGGGTAATTTAGCATGGCCAATCCACCTAACCTGCACATCTTTGGACTGTGGGAGGAAACCTGAGCATCCGGAGGAAACCCACACAGACACGGGAAGAACGTGCAGACTCCACACAGACAGTCACCCAAGCGGGAATTGAATCCAGTTGAATCAAGTCCCAGGATATCATGCAGGAGTTTCTCAGGGTAGTGTCTTAAGGCCCAATAATCTCCAGCTGCTTCATCAACCATTTTCCCTCAATCATAAGGTAAGAATGGGGGTGTTCTCTTTTGATTTCAGAATGTCAGCACCATATGTGACTCCTCAGATACTGAAGCAGTCCATGCCCATACAAAACTAGACCTGGACAACATTCTGCCTTGGGCTGATAAGTGACGAGCAACATTCACGCCACCCAAGTAGCAGGCAATGACTATAAGAACATAAGAACATAAGAACTAGGAGCAGGAGTAGGCCATCTGGCCCCTCGAGCCTGCTCCGCCATTCAATAAGATCATGGCTGATCTTTTGTGGACTCAGCTCCACTTTCCGGCCCGAACACCATAACCCTTAATCCCTTTATTCTTCAAAAAACTATCTATCTTTACCTTAAAAACATGTAATGAAGGAGCCTCAACTGCTTCACTGGGCAAGGAATTCCATAGATTCACAACCCTTTGGGTGAAGAAGTTCCTCCTAAACTCAGTCCTAAATCTACTTCCCCTTATTTTGAGGCTATGCCCCCTAGTTCTGCTGTCACCCGCCAGTGGAAACAACCTGCCCGCATCTATCCTATCTATTCCCTTCATAATTTTAAATGTTTCTATAAGATCCCCCCTCATCCTTCTAAATTCCAACGAGTACAGTCCCAGTCTACTCAACCTCTCCTCATAATCCAACCCCTTCAGCTCTGGGATTAACCTAGTGAATCTCCTCTGCACACCCTCCAGCGCCAGTACGTCCTTTCTCAAGTAAGGAGACCAAAACTGAACACAATACTCCAGGTGTGGCCGCACTAACACCTTATACAATTGCAACATAACCTCCCTAGTCTTAAACTCCATCCCTCTAGCAATGAAGGACAAAATTCCATTTGCCTTCTTAATCACCTGTTGCACTTGTAAACCAACCTTCTGTGACTCATGCACTAGCACACCCAAGTCTCTCTGAACAGCGGCATGCTTTAATATTTTATCGTTTAAATAATAATCCCGTTTGCTGTTATTCCTACCAAAATGGATAACCTCACATTTGTCAACATTGTATTCCATCTGCCAGACCTGAGCCCATTCACTTAACCTATCCAAATCCCTCTGCAGACTTCCAGTATCCTCTGCACTTTTCGTTTTACCACTCATCTTAGTGTCATCTGCAAACTTGGACACATTGCCCTTGGTCCCCAACTCCAAATCATCAATGTAAATTGTGAACAATTGTGGGCCCAACACGGATCCCTGAGGGACACCACTAGCTACTGATTGCCAACCAGAGAAACACCCATTTATCCCAACTCTTTGCTTTCTATTAATTAACCAATCCTCTATCCATGCTACTACTTTACCCTTAATGCCATGCATCTTTATCTTATGCAGCAACCTTTTGTGTGGCACCTTGTCAAAGGCTTTCTGGAAATCCAGATATACCACATCCATCGGCTCCCCGTTATCTACTGCACTGGTAATGTCCTCAAAAAATTCCACTAAATTAGTTAGGCACGACCTGCCTTTAACGAACCCATGCTGCGTCTGCCCAATGGGACAATTTCTATCCAGATGCCTCGCAATTTACATAGAACATAGAACAGTACAGCACAGAACAGGCCCTTCGGCCCTCAATGTTGTGCCGAGCCATGATCACCCTACTCAAACCCACGTATCCACCCTATACCCGTAACCCAACAACCCCCCCTTAACCTTACTTTTATTAGGACACTACGGACAATTTAGCATGGCCAATCCACCTAACCCGCACATTTTTGGACTGTGGGAGGAAACCGGAGCACCCAGAGGAAACCCACGCACACAGGGTGAGCACGTGCAGACTCCACACAGACAGTGACCCAGCCGGGAATCGAACCTGGGACCCTGGAGCTGTGAAGCATTTATGCTAACCACCATGCTACCCTGCTGCCCCTAATTTCTTCCTTGATGATAGATTCCAGCATCTTCCCTATTACCGAAGTTAAACTCACTGGCCTATAATTTCCTGCTTTCTGCCTACCTCCTTTTTTAAACAGTGGCGTCACGTTTGCTAATTTCCAATCCACGGGGACCACCCCAGAGTCTATCTCCAACAAGAGAGACTCCAACCATTACCATTGCTGAATCTCCCACTATCAACATCCTGAGGGTTGCCATTGACGAGAAACTGAACAGGACCAGCCATATAAATATTGTGGCTACAAGAGCAGGTCAAAGGTTGGAATTCTGCAGAGTAACTTGCTTCCTGACTCCCCGAAGCCTGTCCACCATCTACAAGGCACAAGGAGTGTGATAGAATATATTTCACTTGCCCACATGAGTGGAGCTCCAATAATACTCAAAAAACTCAAACTATGCAGGGCAAAGCCGCCTGCTTGATTGGCAAGCCATCCATCACCTTCAACATCCACTCCACCGCCAATGCACAGTGGCAGCAGTATGTGCCATCTACAAGATTCACTGCAGTAACTCACCAAAAATTATTCAAATAGCATCTTCCAAACCTGTGATCTCTACGACCTAGAACGACAAGGGCAACAGATGCTTGGGAACACCACCACCTGGGAGTTCCCCTCGAAGTCACTCACCATCCTGATTTGGAACAATATCGTTGTTCCTTTACTGTTGCCTGGTCAAATTTCTGAAACTCCCTCCTTAACAACACTGTGAATCACCTACATCACATGACTGCAGCCATCAAGAAAGAGGCTTTTCCAGGGAAATTAGGGATACCTTGTCCCGTGAAAGAGTTTTTAAACGTTTTATGGAGTTGGGAGGTTGTACCAACTTTAATAACAGGTTAGAGAGGTGGTTGAAGGAAAGGGGACAAAGCAATACATAATCAGATAGTACAGATGGCCCTTCGGCCCATCAGGCCTGCACCAACAAAAAACACAAATTTAATTGACACTAATCTCTCTTCCTAGCACTTGGCCCGTAGCCTTGAATTTTATGACATTCCAAGTGCTCATCCAAGTACTTTTTAAAGATTGAAAAGTTTCCTGTCTCAACGACCGTCCCAGGCAACGCATTCCATCCTCTGGGTGAATTTCTTTTCCTTCAAATACCCTCTAAATCTCCTGCCTTTCACCTTAAAATTATCCCCCTGTCCATGCTCCTCAATCTTACACACCTCAATCAGGTCCCCTCTCGTCCTCCTCTGCTCCAAAGAAAACAACCCAAATTTAGATAGAAGATAGATAGAACAGTACAGCACAGAACAGGCCCTTCAGCCCTCGATGTTGTGCCGAGCAATGATCACCCTACTTAAACCCACGTAACCCGTATCCCAACAATCCCCCCATTAACCTTACACTACGGGCAATTTAGCATGGCCAATCCACCTAACCTGCACATCTTTGGACTGTGGGAGGAAACCGGAGCACCCGGAGGAAACCCACGCACACACGGGGAGGACGTGCAGACTCCACACAGACAGTGACCCAGCCGGGAATCGAACCTGGGACCCTGGAGCTGTGAAGCATTGATGCTAACCACCATGCTACCGTGAGGCCCTTCTTATCCAGCCTCGCTTCATAGCTAAAATGTTCCATTCCAGGCAACATCCTGGTGAATCTCCTCTGCACCCTCGCTAGTGCAGTGACCAAAACTGAACACAGTACTCCTGCTGTGGCCTGACCAAGTCCTGTACAGCTCCAATATAGCCTCTCTGCACTTATAATCTATACCACAACTGATAAAGGCAAGTATCCCGTATGCCTTCTTTACTACTCTAACCTGTTCTGCTGCGTTCAGGAATACGTGGACAAGCACCCCACGATCCCTCTGTTCCTCTGACCTTCCAAGTGTCTTGCCATTCACTGAGTGCTCCCTTGCCATGTTTCTCCTTCAAAAGTGCTTCACCTCTCGCTTTTCAGGGTTCAATTCCACCTGACCAATCCGTCTGTATCCTCCTGTAACCTAAGACCTCCTTCCGATTTACTTATCAAACCCCTCCCCCACCTTTTCTTCTGCACATTGATCCCTGTGTTACACCACCGGACACTGGCCTCCAGTCACACAAACTGACTTCCACCACTACCCTCTGTCTCCTATCACAAAGCAAATTTTGGATTCAGCTTGGATCATACACCTTCTGTCTGTGACTGCACCTATCCAGCTCTGAAAACGAAACTATAAAACACCCTGCAGCCTGCTCAAAAACAAAAGTAAAAAGCTGACAGACAGCCCAGCTCCACCCACTCTCTGACATCACTGCAGTAATAAACGCCCATTTCTTAAAGGTACTCTCGATACAGATGTTTATATACACACCCATTTATAAACACCCATCTCTTAAAGGTACTCTCACATGACACTGTGGAATATGAAGTTTTAAATTATTAAGTTTAAAATTTTATTTTGTGAATAACCTCACACTTCCCTTCATTATGCTTAACCTGCCAACTTGTTGCCCACTAATATACCCTGTCTATATCTCTTTGTAACCTCTGTGTCCTTCTGACTTCTATTTCCACTCAGTCTTTAGATTTACATTACTTCCTCTTTCTTTGTCTAAGCTATTAATGTTACCATAATAAATTCCCATGTTGCTCCTCCTGAAAAATATATGATATATAAAACTTGTAATTAGTATATGCTGGGTTGGAAATATAATAGCAACAGCATCTTGTGTTTATTTAGCATCATTAACATATTTCCATAGCACTTCACAAAAATCTAATCAGATACAAATAGACACTCAGCCAAAGAAGAAGATTAATTGATGGGGTGACAAAGTTTTGTCAGAGTTGGTTTTTAAGAGGGAAGTTAGAGAGGTTCTGTGCTGATAGAGTTGGTGTGGTTGTGGGTAGCAGAGTTTTGGAGGTGGCAAAAGCTTGTGGAGGTTAGCATTGAAATAGTTCCAAGTCTTGGGTGAGAAAAGTATGGATGGAGCAGATGGGTGAGGCAGAGGTATGGTAGGGAAAACTTACAAAGATGGAAATGTGCAGCTTTTGTAATTTTTAAGAGGAATAAGATGACAATGGCCTGGTAAGATAAAACCTGGCTCCACCTGTTTGGACGATGCCACCAAAAGGAAACGTAGATTGGAAAGGGCCGAGGATAGATTTTTGCAGCTCCAGATATAATATTGCTGCAGCAGGAAGAGAGCCATTGCTGGAGATATGCTTGCTACGTTTGGATAGCTAAGGGTGGAAACAAACAAGATTAATCCCACTGAGCTGGACATTAGATGTGAGGTGTAATAATTTAAAACTTGTAATTTAGTAGTTTAAAGCTTATTACATTTTTGTGAGTGCTGAAGTTTAATTAGACTTATTGGGCAGACAGTTGCAACTTTAAAATGAAATAGTGCTGAAAACTTTGTGTAATTAATATGATTTATTGTAGTATTTCTGTGGCTTCAAGTAGTTACAGCAAGTTTTGTAGTACATCAGTGTTGGGTGCTTGGACATAAGGTTTCAATATTTGTTTCTAATGATACTTAAATCCTAACTTTCTCCTCATGTCATTATTAATACCTGTTGAGTCTTCAGGTGTTGACACAAAGGAAGATATGTCAGAACAACAGCAAGTATTACAATATACTAAAAACAAAATACTGCAGATGCTGGAAAACTGAAATAAAAACAGAAAATGCTAGGAAAAACTCAACAGATCTGGCAGAATCTGTAAGTTGAATGTCCATATGACTCTTCAGAGCTCAAATCTACTGGGTGTTGCTGTACCACCTGAGTGAGAAGCAACACTAATAGCATCCATAGAACTGGGCAAGACCATCCACCTTTCAAATCAAATATTCTTTAAGTATGGGAAATACTGATAGCAGCAGAATAATTCCAAGTGCAAACCATTCGAACTGGCTATAGTCAGAGAATAAATAAATAACCAAGTGGAATCTGCTCCATGCACAGGAAGACGTTGGTGTGGCCCTTAATGAGATTAGAATGTGTTCCCTGTTCTAACTGGGTATTCCGTTCTGCCTTCAATTAATTTGGTAAAAAATAAAAGCAAATTACTGCGGATGCTGGAGTCTGAAACGAAAGAGAAAATGCTGGCAAATCTCAGTAGGTCTGGCAGCATCTGTAGGGAGTGAAAAGAGCTAATGTTTCGAGTCTGATGACTCTGTCAAGGCTGGAAATATTTGGAAATAATTTGGTGTTGGAGGCATGCAGCTTGTAATAGCAGGAGATAATATGCTAGCCAATTGCCTTACTATAGAAATAGATTAAGGCACCTGTAGGTCAAGGAGAATATTGCTGAAGGTGAGTATTGTTTTGTTTCCTAACTGAGATTGTGTCCAATGCCTTTTGGCTGGTTAGCTTTCAAGACAAATTTGGATCTAGATAATTGATTACTGCTAATGCCTATCACTACATGATTTCTTTACATTTCAATACTGTTGGTTGACACAGTAGTTGTTTTCTTCTGATAGTACAAGGGTATTTGGGTCAAAAAGGGTTAACTGGGAATGGGGAAGTCGTATCGCACATATTATGATGTGGAGGGTCACAGAATGACAGACCAGGTGTAGAAAGAGTCTGAGGGAAGTCAGCAAATAGCATCTTGTTCGGGCTATACCTTGGAGATATGTATATAATTATATGTTAACAATAAGCAGTTCAACCGTACAAACCTCCAGACCCCTTGGTGAGACATCGAGCAACATTACAACAGATTCTGACTTTTGTTTGGAAATTATTTTTATTACAGTTTTAGCATTTCATACCATTTTTATTACATTTTTAGCATTTCATACCAAAGAATATAAAAGACATGAACCATAACAAATATCCTTTAACAAGATTCTGTCAACAAGGCGGCACGGTGGTGCAGTGGCACTGCGCTGAGGTCCCAGGTTCGATCCTGGCCCCGGGTCACTGTCCGTATGGAGTTTGCACATTCTCCCCGTGTCTGTTGGGTCTCACCCCCACAACCCAAAGATGTGCAGGGCCATGCTAAATTGCCACTTAATTGGAAAAAACATTGGGTATTCTAAATTTATTTAAAAAAAGATTCCATCAACAAACACCTTTTACAAAGACTCTCACCAGATTCTGACTTTGACCCATGAGCATACAAATTATGAGCAGGAAAAAGCCCTCAGTCCCTCGAGCCTGCTCAACCGTTCAATAAGATCATGGCTAATCTGATTGTAACCTCCTGCCTAACCCCAATATCCTTTCATCCCCTTGTTTATCAAGAATTTACTTCAGCCTTAAAATATTCAAAGACTCTGCTTCCACGGCCTTTTGAGGAAGGAAGTTCCTAAAATCTTTTGAGAGAAAAAGATTCACCTCATCTCTCTCACTTAAATGAACGGTATTTTTAAACAGTGGGCGCAATCTATTCATCTTGTCGTGTCGACTCGGGATGTGACGAGGCTGGTAAGTCTCGCGAAAGGCCTTGCATGAGATTTATCACACTTGTTATGCTCGCGAGGTCTAACATGATCTCGAGAGGTATCTAGATGTGGATCCCGCCCACAATCGGCAGGATCAAGATTTGCATATTCAAGTGGGCTGAACTGCTCAATTGAATATGTCTGCACTGAGTTACCCAAGGCATGGGGTCTAACGTCCATGCCTCGGAGACCCCGAGCGAGCGCTGTTTAGCACTGGCCTCCACAAACGTGGACCAAGCGTATTGACATGTGGAGAGGCGTCTCCCAGGCGATCACGGGCCCTTGGCTGCTCAGGCTCTGGGCAGGGTAGTACCCTGGCACCCCTCGATGACACCTGGGCAGTGTGGCACTATCAGCCTGACACAGCAGTGGCATCTGGGAACCCTGGAGGTGCTACCCTGGCAATACCAAAGTGCCCAGGTGACACTGTGGGGCTGGCAGATGCAAGGTGCCCAGGTGGCATCTGGGAAAGGTGGTACTGACACCCCTGATGCCATCAGTCACCATGGCACTGCCAGCCTGGCACTCAGGCAGTGCCACCTGAGAAGCCTGGCAGTGTTACCTCGGTGCCTCCCTGGCACTGCCGAGGTGCCCAGGTGATACTACTGGGCTGGCAGAGGCAAGGTGTCCAGGTGGCATCTTGCCTGCGTCAGGATCAGGCCCGGGCTATCCTGCCCATATGAGGTGGGGTGGGGGGGGGGTAGGATTTGGGTTTCAAAGAAGCACGGGTAAAATGGAAACTGAGATGAAGGTGGGGGGGGGGGGAGGTATTTTAGAAATTAGTTGTTGGTTTTGTGAGGAAGATCTCCTTGAAACAGCTGTAGGCTGGGAGAAGGTACAGTTTGCACCAGGCCTCCAGTCAAGTCAGAAAAACCTTGGCCTGCAAAAAGCAGTCTTGTTTCTGAAGGTTCCTTGGATTTCCACAACAGAGTGAAAGTGATTTTGAGAGGTCATGTGGTATACCTTATGAAAGCAACAGCAGTTTTGCCGTGTGTAATACTAGATTTTTATTGTTGACCATCTATGAGGGAGTTTTGCACTGCTTGGAAAAAGTAGGGAATCATTTTGGGGGTAATGTTTATTTATTTATTTTTTAATTTATAGTACCCAATTCATTCTAATTAAGGGGCAATTTAGCTTGACCAATTCACCTACCCTGCACACCTTTGGGTTGTGGGGCGAAACCCACACAAATACGGGGAGAATGTGTAAACTCCACACGGACAGTGACCCAGGGCCGGGATCGAACCTGGGACCTCGGCGATGTGAGGCGACAGTGCTAACCACCGCGCCACCGTGCTGCCCCGAGGGCACATTTATAAGACTAATTTTAACTATGTAACTATAATCTTGTATGCTGACGTTTTCTTTTCTTAATTTTTAAAATCCCGAAAGTGTGACTGGATTTCTTGCTGCTGAGGTTGGGTATGTTTTCCTCTAGTTTTCAGAATACAAAGAAAAGGTTTTGCCCATAAGCCACGTTCCCTCAGGGATTTGGTTTGCTCAGCAGTTAACATCTGCTGTGGTCATAACATTTGGTCAAACTGCTTTCAGCAAGCTATTATATCCAAATCAATTATATAAACGAGAAACAAAATAGTTTCTGGCTCCGATTCCTGGGGGCCCTCCGTCCAACTAACCTGAAAAATATTCATTTCCCCACTTTCTGACCACACAAGATTTGTTTCCCTGTTCAAATTGTTCCCTTAGCATATGGTTAGACTTCTTTTAATACCACATGGCTTAGTTTTTGTGACCCAGATTCATATGTGACAGATTCATATATTTTCTGAAAATTAATATACTTCTGTGATAATCTACTGTATTCTGAACTACTGCATTGTCTTCTTCCTTCTGAAACTGTCTCCAGTGACACCAGCAGTCTTATGTGGGTACTTGTGCAACACTAAGCCATACAGTTCAGTGTTAGTCAATCAAGTAACTGACATTGATAAATATATTTTTCAGTGCCAATATATTAATCTTTTCTGCTTGTAGGTAATTCAGTTGCGGCTACAGGTAACAGGCAAGATGTTGTCCTCTTCGAGTAGGATTTCAACTTTTGAACCTAGACACCCTCTGGAAACAGATGTTCAAGAGACTGGGATAGATCCATTACAAAATGAACTGTTAAAAGACGACGACAATGGTGAGTTAAAAAAAATCCTGAGGTAGCATTTTGATTTTGTCTTATATACAGGAAAAAGAGAGTAATGGGCCATTGTTGCGTACTGTTACAATTTGATAGCAACTGATTTTGAACAGGATAGTTGCTTTGACTGGTAAGAGCACAAGAGTTCTCAAGTTGTGTTGCTTGAGCAATGTGAAGGTGTAAAAACTGCTTTTGAAATAGTTATACTAGTCTTGTAATTGGGCACAGATGAATTCATTCTACCTAGTTAACTACATGAAAGTGAACATAGTACTCTTGCTGTACAAATCAGTTACAGTCTGAATGGTTCCCTTAAATAGCATTTTTAAAATTCTCCCACTTAATTAATATATGTATATACAGGATCCCATTAACTACCATATAGCATGAAACTGTGTTTATTCATGTGATAAAGAATCCACAGAATAATGATCTGATTTTCACATATTTAGTAGTTTTTAGAAATCATTTCTTGTGTACACAGCAGAGTTCTCGAGTTGCTTGAAACTAGTTCTGTTCTTCGGCAACATGAAGGTCCTTTTGTTTGGCCCCTTTTTAATTAATCCATGGGATGTGGGTGCCACTAGCTAGGCCAGTATTTACTACCCGTCCCTAATTGCCCTTTCTCTCCCACTCTGTGGCCTGGCCCCTCAATTTGGCTCCCCTCAGTCTCTTTTTTCCAGCCCTCCCTCTCCTCCTCCTCCTCTCTCTCTCTCTCCTCTCTTTCACCTTCTCTCTCTTCCTTCTCTTCTCTATTTCGCCTTCTCTCTCTTCTCTCTTTCGCCTTCTCTCTCTTCTCTCTTTTGCCTTCTCTTTCTTTCTCTCACCACCCCCCCTCAAAGGATGTGTAGCTTTTCCTGTCTTTGCATCTCTTCCTGTCTTTGCATCTCCAACTCATCCTGTCTTTGCATCTCCAACTCACTGTTTTCTCTTCCTGTGCCCTCCCAGGTTTCTTGACCTTTCCCCCACTTCCCTTTCCACCTCATTACTGCCCGCCATTTAATTAATCTGTCCAATCAATCCACTCCCTCTGTCACTGTCACCCTCTTTTTTTTAACCACCTGCTCTTCTTGGGTTTCATAATCATTGTGAAATTCATAGAATACAAAAAAGATCCACCACAGCCTTCTTCCTTTGTAAATTCAAATGCAAAGTATTTGCTTAATACCTCCACTTTTTATCCTGCCTCCATGTGCAAGACCAATGAAGAACCTTTGAAGTGTCGATTGTAATCTAGGAAATGCGACAGCCAACTTGTGCACAGGAAGCTCAAAAAACAACAATGTGATAACTACTAATTCTGTATTTTATAATGCCGAGGGATAAAGATTTACCAGAAGTTTAGGGATAGCTCACTTGCTTCTCCATGAAATAGCGCCATGGGATCTTTTGTGTCCATCTTAGAGGGCGACACCGTCTTGGTTTGAAGTCTCATCCAAAATGTGTGCTGCGCACACCCAGCAGTGCACTGGAATGTCAGCCTTAATTTTCTGTGGCGAGAAAGCAAAAGTTAACATTTCAAGTCTGATCTTTCATCAGACTCTAACTGTATGTGAAAAGGATGAGCTGGCCATCAGGTAAAGCAATGAGTGAAAGTGGGGTGTTTGCCTTATGGGAGCGAAGGAGCTATCTTCCAACTTCACAATAGAATCTGGTCACTTGAACAAGAATCGTTTTGATATTGTTTCTGGAAATGGGATAAAGTGATGGAGAGTACCTCCGGTGTGTATATTTAATCAAATAATAACTCTAGAAAATTAGAACTCCACATCCTGGATCATAGAACCATTGGATTTGGATGTATGGTTATTTTCTAAAGTTGTTTACTGTGCTGTTCTGTTTGTAGGTCTGAGGTTCAGTTATACACTTGTAGAAATCATTGCTTTGTAATTTTAGTAAAGTCACCATAGTCCCAAATGAGATAAAAGTAAAGTACTGTGGATGCTGGAATCTGGAATACAAACAGAAAATTCTTGACAATCTCAGCAGGTCTGACAACATCTGTGAAGAGAGAGGGAGCTAACGTTTCGAGCCTGGATGACTCTGTCAAAGCAGGCCATAGGCTCTTTCCCCTTTTGAGGGGGAGAGCTGACTGGTGGTGATTTAACCTGAGGATCATCACACCTCAGGCAAAGGGCAAGGATGGAAGAGTGTGGCATTTAATTTCTTCAGTTCAGAGTGAACTTTTTGAAATTAAAAAAAAATGCCAAATTCAAAGTTTTTTGTGGTGATGCATTTTGGAAGGACTAACAAAGCAAGGGAATACACAATGAATGATAGGACACTGGGAAGTACAGAGGACCAGAGAGACCTTGGGGTGCATGTCTAAAGAACCCTGAAGGCAGATAAGGCGATTAAGAAGGCATATGGGATTCGTGCCTTTATTAGCTGAGGCATAGAATATAAGCCATGATGTGGAGATGCCGGCGTTGGACTGGGGTGAGCACAGTAAGAAGTCTTACAACACCGGGTTAAAGTCCAACAGGTTTGTTTCAAACACGAGCTTTCGGAGCACGGCTCCTTCTTCAGGTGAATGGAAAGGCTTGTTCCAGAAATGTTTATATAGACACAGTCAGAGATGCCCCGGAATGCGAGCACCTGCAGGCAATCAAATCATCAAAGATGCAGAGAGAGAGGTAACTCCAGGTTAAAGAGGTGTGAATTGTCCCAAGCCAGTTCAGTCGGTAGGCCTCTGCAAGTCCAGGCTTGTTGGTGGGGGCCGAATGTAATGCGACATGAATCCCAGATCCCGGTTGAGTCCGCATTCATGCGTGCGGAACTTAGCTATAAGTTTTTGCTCAGCAATTTTGCGTTGTCGCGTCTCCTGAAGGCCTCCTTGTAGAATGCTGACCCGGAGATCAGAGGCTGAATGTCCTTGACTGCTGAAGTGTTCCCCAACTGGAAGGGAACAGTCCTGCCTTTTGATAGTCGCACGATGCCCGTTTATTCGTTGTCGCAGTGTCTGCATGGTCTCGCCAATGTACCACGCTTCGGGACATCCTTTCCTGCAGCGTATGAGGTAGACTACATTGGTCGAGTCGCACGAGTATGCGCCGCGTACCTGGTGGGTGGTGTTTCCACGTGTAATGGTGGTGTCCATGTCGATGATCTGGCATGTCTTGCAGAGATTACCCTGGCAGGGTTTTGTGGTGTTGTGGTTGCTGTTCTGAAGGCTGGGTAATTTGCTGCAAACAATGGTTTGTTTGAGGTTGCGCGGTTGTTTGAAGGCCAGTAGTGGGGGTGTGGGGATGACCTTGGCAAGATGTCCATCCTCGCTGATGATGTGTTGGAGGCTGCGAAGAAGATGTCGTAGTTTCTCCGCCCCAGGAAAGTACTGGACGACGAAGGGTACTCTGTCAGTGGTGTCCCGTGTTTGTCTTCTGAGGAGGTCGGTGCGGTTTTTTGCTGTGGCGCGGTGGAACTGTCGATCAATGAGTCGAGCGCCATATCCCGTTCGTACGAGGGCATCTTTCAGCATCTGTAGGTGTCTGTTGCGCTCCTCCTTGTCTGAGCAGATCCTGTGTATACGGAGGGCTTGTCCATAGGGGATGGCTTCTTTAATGTGTTTCGGGTGAAAGCTGGAGAAGTGGAGCATCGTGAGATTATCTGTGGGCTTGCGGTAAAGCGAGGTGCTGAGGTGACCGTCCTTGATGGAGACGAGTGTGTCCAAGAATGGAACTGAATTTGGAGAATAGTCCATGGTGAGTTTGATGGTGGGATGGAACTTATTGATGTCATCGTGTAGTCGTTTCAGTGATGTCTCGCCGTGGGTCCAAAGGAAAAAAATGTCATCGATGTATCTGGTGTATAGCATCGGTTGAAAGTCCTGTGTGGTGAGGAAGTCCTGTTCAAACTTGTGCATGAAGATGTTGGCATATTGAGGTGCAAATTTGGTCCCCATGGCTGTTCCGTGCGTCTGGATGAAGAATTTGTTGTCGAAGGTGAAGACGTTGTGGTCTAGAATGAAACGGATGAGTTGCAGAATTGCGTCTGGAGATTGGCAGTTGTCGGTGTTGAGGACTGAGGCTGTTGCAGCAATGCCGTCGTCATGGGGGATGCTGGTGTAGAGTGCCGAGACATCCATTGTGACGAGGAATGTTCCTGGTTCAACTGGTCCATGGGTGCTGAGTTTCTGTAGGAAGTCCGTCGTGTCGCGACAGAAGCTGGGTGTACCTTGTACGATGGGTTTCAAGATGCCCTCGATGTGGCCAGAGAGGTTCTCACACAGGGTCCCATTGCCTGAAACGATAGGACGGCCTGGTGTGTTGGCCTTGTGTATTTTCGGGAGGCAGTAGAGATCTCCAATGCGGGGATTACGTGGGATGAGAGCACGTAGGGTGTTCTGAAGGTCTGGATCTAAGGTCTTGATCAGTCTGCTGAGTTGGCGGATGTGTTCCTTGGTTGGATCTGCGGGTAACTGCCTGTAGTGTTCCTGGTTGTCGAGTTGTCGGTATACTTCTTTGCAGTAGTCTGTTCTGTTCAGTATGACGGTGGCCCCTCCTTTGTCTGCTGGTTTGATGACGATGTTGCGGTTGGTCTTGAGAGTGCGGATGGCGTTGCGTTGTGCTTGGGTGACGTTTGAGGCTGCCTTGTGATTGCGAGTGATGAATCTGGCATTGACACGACTTCTGACGGCTTGAGCATACATGTCGAGTCTAGGGCAGCGGCCTTCCGGAGGGGTCCAATTTGACTCTTTCCTTTTCGGTTGCTGCACTGCAGATCTCGCGGTCTGCTGTTCCGGTTCATTGGTCGTGTCCCTGGGTTCGCTGTCGGCCTCTTGGGGTCTGTGGAAGAATTCCCGGAGCCTCATTCGCCCGATGAATTCCTCCGTATCTGCCGCGAGACTGATGGGGTCCATTTTGGTGGTGGTGCAGAAATTGAGCCCTCTGCTGAGGACTTCGATTTCGTCTGGTTGAAGGGTGTAGTCTGACAAGTTGACAATGGATTTCCCTGTATTGTTACAATAAAGAGGACTTACAACACAGACTACGCTGAAAGACTCTGCCACCGCACCTCTGTCACACTCCTCAAACACCTCGTACACCAACTCTACAGCAGTCGACGCAACCTGGAAACCAAGAGAGAGGCCATATTCTCAACTTGCGCTCAGGACACAGCAGACCAGCTGCGGAACACCGCCAAACAGATGAGACAGCAATACTATGCCACCTACATGCACACCAAGAACAGGAAGCTTGAGAAACTTGGCATCACCACCAGCAGCAATCAAGCTTCTCCCGGTACAACAGTCGAAAACAATACAGGGAAATCCATTGTCAACTTGTCAGACTACACCCTTCAACCAGACGAAATCGAAGTCCTCAGCAGAGGGCTCAATTTCTGCACCACCACCAAAATGGACCCCATCAGTCTTGCGGCAGATACGGAGGAATTCATCGGGCGAATGAGGCTCCGGGAATTCTTCCACAGACCCCAAGAGGCCGACAGCGAACCCAGGGACACGACCAATGAACCGGAACAGCAGACCGCGAGATCTGCAGTGCAGCAACCGAAAAGGAAAGAGTCAAATTGGACCCCTCCGGAAGGCCGCTGCCCTAGACTCGACATGTATGCTCAAGCCGTCAGAAGTCGTGTCAATGCCAGATTCATCACTCGCAATCACAAGGCAGCCTCAAACGTCACCCAAGCACAACGCAACGCCATCCGCACTCTCAAGACCAACCGCAACATCGTCATCAAACCAGCAGACAAAGGAGGGGCCACCGTCATACTGAACAGAACAGACTACTGCAAAGAAGTATACCGACAACTCGACAACCAGGAACACTACAGGCAGTTACCTGCAGATCCAACCAAGGAACACATCCGCCAACTCAGCAGACTGATCAAGACCTTAGATCCAGACCTTCAGAACACCCTACGTGCTCTCATCCCACGTAATCCCCGCATTGGAGATCTCTACTGCCTCCCGAAAATACACAAGGCCAACACACCAGGCCGTCCTATCGTTTCAGGCAATGGGACCCTGTGTGAGAACCTCTCTGGCCACATCGAGGGCATCTTGAAACCCATCGTACAAGGTACACCCAGCTTCTGTCGCGACACGACGGACTTCCTACAGAAACTCAGCACCCATGGACCAGTTGAACCAGGAACATTCCTCGTCACAATGGATGTCTCGGCACTCTACACCAGCATCCCCCATGACGACGGCATTGCTGCAACAGCCTCAGTCCTCAACACCGACAACTGCCAATCTCCAGACGCAATTCTGCAACTCATCCGTTTCATTCTAGACCACAACGTCTTCACCTTCGACAACAAATTCTTCATCCAGACGCACGGAACAGCCATGGGGACCAAATTTGCACCTCAATATGCCAACATCTTCATGCACAAGTTTGAACAGGACTTCCTCACCACACAGGACTTTCAACCGATGCTATACACCAGATACATCGATGACATTTTTTCCTTTGGACCCACGGCGAGACATCACTGAAACGACTACACGATGACATCAATAAGTTCCATCCCACCATCAAACTCACCATGGACTATTCTCCAAATTCAGTTCCATTCTTGGACACACTCGTCTCCATCAAGGACGGTCACCTCAGCACCTCGCTTTACCGCAAGCCCACAGATAATCTCACGATGCTCCACTTCTCCAGCTTTCACCCGAAACACATTAAAGAAGCCATCCCCTATGGACAAGCCCTCCGTATACACAGGATCTGCTCAGACAAGGAGGAGCGCAACAGACACCTACAGATGCTGAAAGATGCCCTCGTACGAACGGGATATGGCGCTCGACTCATTGATCGACAGTTCCACCGCGCCACAGCAAAAAACCGCACCGACCTCCTCAGAAGACAAACACGGGACACCACTGACAGAGTACCCTTCGTCGTCCAGTACTTTCCTGGGGCGGAGAAACTACGACATCTTCTTCGCAGCCTCCAACACATCATCAGCGAGGATGGACATCTTGCCACGGTCATCCCCACACCCCCACTACTGGCCTTCAAACAACCGCGCAACCTCAAACAAACCATTGTTTGCAGCAAATTACCCAGCCTTCAGAACAGCAACCACAACACCACAAAACCCTGCCAGGGTAATCTCTGCAAGACATGCCAGATCATCGACATGGACACCACCATTACACGTGGAAACACCACCCACCAGGTACGCGGCGCATACTCGTGCGACTCGACCAATGTAGTCTACCTCATACGCTGCAGGAAAGGATGTCCCGAAGCGTGGTACATTGGCGAGACCATGCAGACACTGCGACAACGAATAAACGGGCATCGTGCGACTATCAAAAGGCAGGACTGTTCCCTTCCAGTTGGGGAACACTTCAGCAGTCAAGGACATTCAGCCTCTGATCTCCGGGTCAGCATTCTACAAGGAGGCCTTCAGGAGACGCGACAACGCAAAATTGCTGAGCAAAAACTTATAGCTAAGTTCCGCACGCATGAATGCGGACTCAACCGGGATCTGGGATTCATGTCGCATTACATTCGGCCCCCACCAACAAGCCTGGACTTGCAGAGGCCTACCGACTGAACTGGCTTGGGACAATTCACACCTCTTTAACCTGGAGTTACCTCTCTCTCTGCATCTTTGATGATTTGATTGCCTGCAGGTGCTCGCATTCTGGGGCATCTCTGACTGTGTCTATATAAACATTTCTGGAACAAGCCTTTCCATTCACCTGAAGAAGGAGCCGTGCTCCGAAAGCTCGTGTTTGAAACAAACCTGTTGGACTTTAACCTGGTGTTGTAAGACTTCTTACCATAGAATATAAGAGCAGTAAGGTTAAGATGGAGCTGTATAAAATGCTGGTTAGGTCACAACTAGAGTACAATGTGCCGTTCTGGTCACCTCACTATAGGAAGGATGTTATTGTGATAGAAAGGGTGCAGAGGAGATTACCTAGGATGCTTTCTGGGCTTGAGTGTTTCATTTATGAAAAGATGCCGAATAGGCTGGGTTTTGTTTCCTTTCAGCAGAGAAGGCTGAGGGGGTAACCGGATTATGGTGTACAAAACTATGAGGGATATAGATACGGTACATAGGAAAAAATTGTTTCCCTCAATAGAAAGGTCAATAACCAAGTGCATAGATTTATAATAAAGAGATTTACAGGGGATTTGAGGAAAGACTTTTCACCCAGAATGTGGTGGGAATCTGGATCTCACTGTCTGAAAGAATGATAGAAGCGGGAACCGTCATAACATTTAAGAAGCATTCAGACAAGCACTTGAAATGCTATAGCCACACGTCTATGGACCAGGTGCTGGAAAATGGGACGAGAATAGATAGGTATGTGATGGCTGGCATAAACATGATGGGCCTCTTTCTGTGCTGTAAAACTGACTCATTTTTCATACTTTTCTTTCTCTATTTTTCTCTCCAATATAATGCAATCAAAGAATTTACAGTGCAGAAAGAGGCCATTCAGCCTATCGAGCCTGCACCGGCCCTCAAAATGAGCACCCCACTTAAGACCCACGCCCCTACCCCATCCCCCTTATCCCCATAACACAGGAAAGACACCTAACTTTTCTGGACACTAAGGGCAATTTAGCATGGCCAATCAACCTAACCTGCACATCTTTGGACTGTGGGAAGAAACCAGAGCACCCGGAGCAAACCCACGCAGACACGAGGAGAACCTGCAGACTCCGCACAGACAGTGACCCAAGCCTGGAATTGAACCTGGGACCCTGGAGCTGTGAAGCAACTGAGCTAACCACTGTGCCACAGTGCTAATCGTCCTTTCCCTTGTTTTGTTACTCTTTTGGTACCTTATGTAACATTGAATTAACCTTAAATTAATTCTCCTCCTCAGCTCTTTGTCTCTTGTCTTCTCAGTTCTTTAATCTCTCTGTAAAGGTGGTACATTCTTTGCCACATGATTCACCAAGGCTCCAGGTTCCCCAATAGTGTCGCTGTTGTTGAGAGCTTGCACAACCAGCAACATACGTGACAAATCTTTTTTTTAACCGCAAGGAAAAAGTTTAACTTACTTGTTCCAGTAAATTCCAGCCTATATTGTAAGTGTTCAGTTTGACGGAGGATGATTCTTGAGAATGAGAAATGTGTATCAGAAATTGTTTTGATGCTGGATATTACTTTCTCTTTTCATATCATCAGCGTATAAAGAATTATAATCTTCAGAAAGCATTTTGTTATAATTGAAATACACTCTTAGGTAATATAAAGGTCAGTAACTGCCTTATTTGAAACATCTTAGTGTTGCTATTCACGGTTATCTGGGATAAAGTCGACAAAAAACATTCAGCTTTGCAGTGTACTATATTTACAGAACCCAGGTGCAAAATGAATCATTTATGCACTCAATAAATTTGAGTACAGGCATTTTGACTGGTGACGTTTTCTTGTGAAAAAAAATAAACTCATTGCGTTACACAAAGTTATTAACGCTGAATTGATACTTACAAGTGTCATTAATACATTTACCACAAATGTTCATTAGCAATGTAAATTTATGCTGATGCACTCTGAGATGAGGTAGTGACTAATGACTGTAAAGACTAATGGCACTTAAAATGGGTAGAAAGTTTAGATAGCAAATCTTTCAGGATAAATTAATCAAGGTCTGTATTCAACTTGGTATCAAAATATCTCTATATACAACAAAGCAGCTGTTGTTAGCACAAATTTGACATCTAAAATAACACTTAATCAAAGTCTAAAATCCTCTGGACTGTTAATTCAGATGTCTAGAGATGAATATTGATTGTTTTCTTGATTGAACACACAATATTGAATATGGGGCATTGGTATTTTGAAAGTTTATAGAATCATACAGCATAGAAAGAGGCCAGATGGCTCATTGCGCCTGTACCGGCACTTTGAGAATTATCCAATTAGTTCTATTCCCCCCACTATTTTCCCCATAACCCTTCAAATATTTCCGTTTCAATGATATTTCCAATTCCCTTTAAAAAAATTACTATTCATTGAAATAAAGATTTGTGTGCTGGCATGTTTTGGTTCTTAGCTTTGTGTTTCAGTTATTAAGTTTTAAATCTTTGATAGTTTTTCAGTATTTTTGATATAGTTAGATGCACTGCCTTCTCCACTTATAAGCTGTTTCGTGCCTCCATCATAGTTTATCATGCTAGGAAGTTGTGACACGCTGAGCTGAATGATTACTGGTATTATAGAACATACAACAGTACAGCACAGACCAGGCCCTTCAGCCCTCGATGTTGTGCCGAGCTTTGTCCGAAACCAAGATCAAGCTATCCCACTCCCTGTCAAGGATGCAGCTGCTCAGGGAGGGGTCAAGTCCAAGATTGCAGAGTTTGGTTATTAGCCCTGTCGGGATAATGGTGTTGAAGGCGGAGCTGTAGTCTATGAACAGCTGTCTTACGTAGGTGTCCTTGTTGTCATGGTGTTTGAGTATATTATATTGTATTATATTATATCAATAGTCATGACATGTTACAAGGTATTCAGTAAAAATGTCTTTTAGATCGTCTTTTTCCACATTGATCAATTACAGTTTGCCCATAGGTCAGTGGGCAATCCTGCTCTGACCTTGGTCCATCAGATCCAACAGCACACAGATGGATTAGGCATCTATGTTCACATGCCTTTATTGATTTCTCTTCAACTATTAATACCATGTAACCATTCACGTTTATTGAAAGATTTGAAGACTTGTGATGCCAATCCTCCTCCTACTTTGGAGCAGTGGTTTCCTTCATGTTAGTTTCTAGGATTTACACAGAGCTCTTGTTAATGAATACTAGATCTCCTCAGGGCTGTGTACTGTCACCTTGACTTTTCATCCCCTATATTAATAATTGTCGATCAGAGCATGATAGCGATATAATCCTGGATAATGTAGATGATGCAGTGCTTGTGGATCTCATCAGGAATAATGAAGGAAACTAGGAACCGAACAAAGTAGCTCAGTGGTTAGCACTGTTGCCTCACAGCGCCAGGGTCCCGGATTCGATTCCCGCTTGGGTCGCTGTCTGTGCAGAGTCTGCAAGTTCTCTCCGTGTCCACGTGGGTTTCCTCCGAGTACTCCGGTTTCCTCCCACAAGTCCCGAAAGACATGCTTGTTAAGTGAATTGGATATTCTGAATCCTCCCTCAGTGTACCTGAACAGGCGCCGGAGCGTGGCGACTAGGGGATTTTCACAGTAACTTCATTGCAGTGTTAGTGTAAGCTTACTATTAAAGATTATTAAAAGTGAAGAAGTTTGTAAAGTGGTGTGATAACAATTTCCTTAGATTGAACGAAAACAAGACAAAAGCACTACTTGTAGGCATTAAGAAAAAGCCAGTTCTTATTGTCCCTGTGAATAATCATGATGTGCCCCTTGAAATAATTACTACAAGTATCTAGTTGTCAAAATAGATGTTAAGTTGAATTGGAGGGAATAAAGTACATTTTTGTGGTGATTATACTACCTCAGGAAATTAGAATCCTTTTGCGAAGTAGCTGCAATCATGAAACTCTTCTATATGGCTGTAGTTGAGAGTGCTATCTTTTTTAGATGCTTTGCCTGATATTATTGTGTTCGGAAAGCAGTCTCTTAAAGGATACTTAAAGGTTATTGAGCCAGGCAGGAAGGGCATTTAATGAGCAGATCTTTATGATGAAATCTGTCCCTGAAGAATTTTGATGGAGTGTCATGAACAATGAGAATTGGCCCTTGCTTCAGTATTACTGCTGGATTCGTCCAGGAAATATGCAGAGAAATCGGTTCCTGAGCTTATTTGTGTACACTTCCATATGAACTATTTTTTCACAAAATATTTTTATTCTCCGTTTTCACATTTTCTCCAGAATTTACACCCCACCTACAAGCAGTAAATGATAACAAATACAAAGTCAATTTCCTTATCAACAACAACGACCCCATCCTCTCTCCACCCCAAGCAACGACCCACCTGGGCAATATAAGCATCAAATAGAACAAACCCTCCCACGGCGAAATAAAAGAGAAAGGAATTAGGAATCGCCTATGGTCACCATTAACCTATAGAGTCCCTCCCACCCCCAACATTCAATGCCATCCAATTCCTGAAAAAGTACCGTAGATGACACCCATGCATTGCTTCCGCCCTCCCGAAATAAAAGTCCTTGGATTTGTAGGTCACCCTCAACTTAGCTAGGTATACTATGCCGCACCGCACCGTACTAATGTACAGCGCCGCCCTTACCCCGCTGAAGGCAGCCTGCCTCCTCGCCAGCTCCACCGTAAAGTCCCGATATATGCGTATACCAGCTCGAGCCCACTGCACCACCCACTTCTGCTTTGCCCAGCACAGGACCTTTTCCTTCACACTGTACCTACGAAAACACAGAGTCACTACTCTTGATGGCTCACTCTCATTTGGTACAGGCCTTCACGACCGATGAGCCCGATCCAGTTCATATCGGGAGGTATTTTCACCCTCCCCCAATAGCTTCGCCAACATCGTGGCAAAATACTCAGTTGGCCTCGGGCCTTCCAATCCTTCAGGAAGACTCACAATCCTCAGATTCTGTCGCCTGGATCTGTTTTCCAAGTCGTCCATTTTGGCTCGCAGACCCTCGTTGATCTCTTTCACCTTCCGCATCTCCTTCCCCATCGAGGTAAGTTGATAGCTGTCTGCAATAATGTCTCTTCCACTTCCTAGAGCGCCTCACCTTGCTCCCGTACCTCCGCCACTGCACTCAATACCGCCGCCCTCACTGGGGCAATCGCCTTCTCCACCAGCACTTTCAATACCGTCCCCATCTCCTCCCTCATCGCCTCCATGTGTTTTGTGAACTGCCTTTCGAGTTCCACGGCCATCACCTTCGTCATTTCTTCAGCCGTGGGCACTGCGGCCTCCCCTGGTGCCCCAGCCTCCATTTTTCTTGCCGTCCCCGCGGTGACCTTTCCACTCCCCGACGGACTTTCAGCTGCTTTTCTCACGGCAGTTTTATTACGTGTTCTCGACATCTTCCTTCACTGTGCCTTCTCCCTGCTTTTGCCGCCTCTGTTACCCCTGGGACCGGGCGTTAGACCCCGAAAATGCCGTTCCCGAGCGGGAGCCCTCAAATGTGCGGCTGCCTCCTGTCCGCCGTCACCGGAAGTCCCTTCCACATGAACTTTTAACAGGAGTTTGATGTACAAATGAGGACATGCACTCAGGGTGGGACGAATTGATTATTGTATTAAATAGCTTTTACGTTTTGATTAAAGTTAAATATCTGCGATGGATAATTTTCTTATTTTTGTTATCCTTCATTTCTATGTAATTTTTAAATTAGCGAGGTTGTGTATCCGAAATAAATTTCCTTCTGAATAATAAAATTAATTGATTGGTTGATTGATGAACTTTACTACAAATGTGAACTTTTGTAAGAGTATTTTTTAAAGTGTCTCTTTAACCTGGTAAAATGGAATAGTGAAGAGGGACATGTGATTGACCACAAGTTCTGTTCGCCATAAGCCTCTGTGGCTTGGTGTCGTCACCCCCCCCCCCCCCCCCCCCCCCCCCCCCCCCCCCCCCCCCCCCCCCCCCCCCCGGCGATGTGTTCTACAGTGGCTGCGAGTGGCTCTCCAGTGGCGGGAACTTCTGATCCTGCCATTGTCGATGGTATTTCCCATTGAACACACCCCTCACCGCCACAAAACCCACAGCGGAGGTGCACCGTTGGCGGGATCGTAAGGTTGTACCAGCTCGAAAGGCCAGAAAATCTTGCCCTATCGAGACCAACCGCTTGTGTTCTTCTATACCCCGTCTGTTCATATGTCTATCTAGATAAGTTGTAACGGTCGCTAACATATCTGCCTCAACCACCTCACTTGGCAGTGCATTCCAGGCCACCACCACCCTCTGTGTAAAAAAAACTTCTCCCGCACATCTCCACTGAACTTATCCCCCCCTCACTTTGAACTTGTGTCCCCTTGTAATTGTCATTTCCGCCTTGGGAAAAAGCCTCCAACTGTTCACCCTATATCCCCCTAATAATTTTATAAACTTCTATCAGGTTGCCCATCAGCCTCCGTCTTTCTCGGGAAAACAATCCCAGTTTATTCAATCTCTGCTCACAGCTAATACCCTCTATATCAGGCAATATCCTGCTAAAACTTTTCTGTACTCTCTCCAAAGCCTCCACGTCCTTCTGGTAGTGTGGTGGCCAGAATTGGACACAATATTCCAACCCACCAACGTTCCATATAACTATAACATAATTTGTGAATTTTATACTCGATGCCCCGTCCAATGAAGGCAAGCATGCCATATGCTTTCTTTACCACCATATCCACCCATGCTGCCACTTTTAAGGATCTGTGGACCTGCACGCCCAGATCTCTCTATGCTCCTCATGGTCCTGCCATTTATTTTATAGCTCCCACTTGAAATGGATCTACCAAAATGCATCACCTCGCATTTGTCCGGGGTAAATTCGATCTGTCATTTCTCCGCCCAATTTTGCAGCCTATCTATATCCTTTTGTATTCTCTGACAATCGTCATCACTATCTGTAACTCCTGCAATCTTAGTATCATCCGCAAACTTGCTAACCAGACCTGCTATGTTTTCTTCCAAGTCATTTATATATGTTACAAAGAGCAGAGGTCCCAGTACTGATCCCTGCGGAACACCACTAGTTACAGACCTCCATTAGGAAAAACACCCTTCCACTGCTACCTTCTGTCTTCTATGGCCAAGCCAATTCTGAATCCATCTAGCTAGTTCACCCCTGACCCCGTGTGATTTAATCGTTTACACCAGCCTGCCATGAGGGACTTTGTCACGCAGCCACAGGGAGAATGTGCAAACTCCACACGGACAGTGACCTGGGGCCGGGATTGAATCCGGGTCCTCAACGTAAAGAGACAGCAATGCTAAACACTGCGCCACAATGCCGTCCAAAATATTATGACTTAACAGGGTGAGGAGACATTAACTCATTGGAAGCTGGGATTGACCATGAACTGTCTCCTGTAAAGTCTGTAATCTTGTTGAGAGCATGCTGTGAAGTGTGTGTGTATAAGAGGCATGGGGTTATGGGTCATGTGAAGATATCAATAAATGTTATCTTCTTTGCAGTATGGACTTAGTTGCTGACTAGGTAATGTTTGGTTGATGTTATTTGTTATAGTAAAAGTCATAACATTTAACATATTGTGTAATTTCTTTAAATTGGTCATTGGGACTTCAAATCTGTTTAAAGTTATCAATCTGTACAGGAATCGCATGCATTTGGGTTTTAAAAAATATATTTACAGGGTGTCGGTGTCGCTGGCTTGGCCAGTATTTATTGCCAATCCCTAGTTGCCCTTGAGAAGCTGCAGGGGAGTTGTCTTCTACTGCATTCACTTGCATCAGAATTCAGAGGCTGGATGAGTACACTGGAATTTGTCAGAGTTCAAAAAACAGACAAAATGTCAAGTTGCTTTTGCTGTATCAATTAAAAATGTTTATTGCTCAAGCATTTCTCAAAAGAGGCCCATCTGTGAACCTATAACAACAGTTAACAAAGCTTAATTTGAAGGCTGTAACAGAGAAATTGAAAATAGATTTTAAAATAGACACCAAAAGGTAAAGCTTATTGAAGTATTGGACCTGAACATTGAGGAAGAGAAAAATAATCCCGTTAGTGCACCGGTTGAGTTACCTAACATTCAGCTTCCAATAAAACAACTGGAACTAGAGTTAGAAGCAGTTTCTTGAAGAAAAGAAATGGGGGGGAAAAAGGGTTTAAAAAAGAGAGATGTAAAATCATGGACTTGAATTCCAGAGAGAAAAGACGCAAGAATCTGTTATTCAAAGATAAAACAAAAAAATAGAAAGGGAGAGCCTTGAATTCCACAGGAAGAAAAGAAGTGGGAAATTTGATTTTGGCAAAGAAAAGCTTGAATTACACAAACAAGGAGTCGTAAGAAAACTTGACGATGAGTCAGATTTAACTCCTGATTTGGATTTGGCTTAGAATATTGGGCTGAATTCAGGGAGGAATGAGTTACAATGTGTTTTGTGTTATATGAGAAAATTGTACGAAGTCTTACAGCACCAGGTTAAAGTCCAACAGGTTTGTTTTGATGCACTAGCTTTCGGAGCACAGCTCCTTCATCAGGTGAATCTTCCATCATCTCCATTATGGGACTTCGTTGAAAGCCTTATGAAAATGCAAATAAACCACGTGGCTCCCCTTTGTCAACGCTACTACTTATATCCTTAATGAATTCCAATAGATTTGGCAGGAATGATTTCCCTTTTGTAAATCCATGCTGACTGTCTGATTCTGATACTGTTTTCCAAGTGACTCTCAAACATTTGAGTAGCAGCAGACTATTGTTTGCAAACTCATACAGAAACTAGAGATAAGAGATATTATATTGAACAGAATACTGGTTTCAGTGAGGAAGATTTCAGAAATGAAATGACAGATAATTAGAGTAGTTAAAAAGCAATGGGCTGGTTTAGCTCAGTGGGCTAGACAGCTGGTTTGTAATGCAGAAAAAGGCCAGCCGTGCGGGTTTAATTCCCGTACCAGTTTACCCGAACAGGCGCCGGAATGTGGTGACTAGGGGCTTTTCACAGTAACTTCATACTTGTGACAATAAAAGATTATTATTATTATTAGAAGGTATGGAGGATAAACCTGATTCGGGGGAATCAAATGTATTAGTTTTGTTATGAGAGGACATCAGTGGGCAGATTGCTTGAAATTAAAGGCCAAAACTAGCATATGTGGGCATGCATAATGACTGCGGGAAATTGTTTCTAGTTGGTGCAGCTTGTGCGAAACTAGTGGCTTCAACTGTATTTACAATCAAAGATACCAGATTGTTGATTAGAAGGGTTGTGTGTTCAAGGAACACGTCTCCAACACATTGGGGAAAAACAAATTACTGCGGATGCTGGAATCTGAAACGAAAGGGAAAATGCTGGAAAATCTCAGCAAGTCTGGCAGCATCTGTAGGGAGAGAAAAGAGCTAAAGTTTCGAGTCCGATGACTCTTTGTCAAAAGCTCTTGACAAAGACTCCAGCTTCTGACAAAGAGTCATCGGACTCGAAACGTTAGCTCTTTTCTCTCCCTACAGATGCTGCCAGACTTGTTGAGATTTTCCAACATTTTCCCTTTCGTCTCCAACACATTGTCCAGTAAAGCAAGCAAATTAATTAATATTCTGAGATACGAGTAAGCCAAATTGTTAATGGTAGTGGGTGAAGGGATCATCCCTCTATTAAAGTGTGTTGCTTAAGGGTGTTCATGGGTGTTATTTAACTGCTTTAGTGCATGAAATGTTTAATTTCCAGTGTTGCAGTTGTGGGAATTGTACCAAAGTTGCCTATTGATGTTGTTGATTTTATACTTGGAAATGATCTCACTGGAGATGAAGTACTTCTGTCTTCAGTGAAGTCAGCCACATCCAGTGAAGCTGTTGAATTTGATAATCTGTCGGGGAAATCAAGTGACATGCAAAAATCCATGACGATCTGTAATCCTTTGAAAATTTTTTTTTTTTTTAGAGTACCTAATTCATTTTTTCCAATTAAGGGGCAATTTAGCGTGGCCAATCCACCTACCCTGCATATCTTTGGGTTGTGGGGGCGAAACCCACGCAAACACGGGGAGAATGTGCAAATGGACAGTGACCCAGAGCCAGGATCGAAGCTGGGACCTTGGCGCCTTGAGGCAGCAGTGCAAACCACTGTGCCACCGTGCTGCCTGACAATCTATAATCCTGCTGTGAAAATTGCTGCTTCTACTGAAGATGTGTCCAAAGACTCGAAAGCTCTGACTGCTGAGGTTTTGCAGACATTGGAGCATCAGACTGGCAAAAAGAGCTAATAGCAGCTGAAGAGGAATGAAACCACCAGGCAGATCCAAAGCAACTGGCATCAAAGCAGAGAGTACCAGCACTCAAAGCTTTTATTCATTCATGGCATGTGGACATCACTGACTTGGTCAATATTTAGTGTCCATCCCTAATTGCCTTTGACTGAGTGCCACTTCAGAGGACAGTTTACAGTCAACTACACTGCTGTGGGTCTCGAGTCACCTATCGGTCAGAACAAGTTAGGAGGGCAGATCTCCTTCCCTAAAGGATATTAGTGAACCAGATGGGTTTTTAATGACAATCGACGATGATCTCATGGTTATCGCTAGACTTCTAATTACATATTTTTATTAAATTCAGAACGTTAACCTGGATCACTGGATTACTGGCCCAGTGACAATAACACTTTGCCACCTCCTTCCTCCAAAACGTTGATGGAACAAAGGAAAGCATGTTTGTGAAAGTGAAAGACTTAGCTTCAAATAACAAATACTGATACCATTGAGCTAGGTGGAAGGATTTGACCGCTCACCTGTATCCTTCGCTAGGGTTGAATAGGCAGGCCCATTGAACAAGATGAAGTTTGCCGAAGGAGGGAGGAAGCTATAAATAGTTGGTGCCTTCATTACTATGTTACCAGGACTGAACAATTGAGTGTATCCATTGTTGAGTATAAATCAGAATTAAAAATTCCAATTTAATGTTTTGGTTAATCTTTCTGTAGTTAGAAATTATGTAATAGTATGTAAATAATGTTGGATTGTATGTAAATAATAATAAGATTAAATCACTTGAGTGATATTATTGAAATATTTGATTTGATAGCCAATGAGACTTGTTAGAAAAATTCAGGCATTTAGTTAAAAAATATAGAAGCATTCCTCTTTATGTTATCTCTAGTTTCTTGCATGGGATCTCATGCATGTGGCCTATCTCCTATTCCATAAAAACTCCCTCAACTTGTTAACTATCATCCGCATCGTCAAATCTCTTTGAACATGCTGCTACCCATTCTGTCCACAACTTCTTTTGTTTCTTTACACTCTGACTTCCACCCTTTGCACAACAATGAAACAAGCCAAATTCCCAAATGCCATTTTCTGCGATTTTGACCATGTGGACTTATTCCTTGTCATGCTCTGTTTCCCTGTAGCTTTCAACACAGTTGATTGCATTGTGCTCTTGTAGCATTACCTGTCCTCCATTGTCCTGCCCCCTCGGGCTGTCCACACTTAGTTTTGCTCTTACCTGTCCAATTATAGTCAGAGCATCTCTAACAATGGCTTCTATTTCCTCCCCACACCGGAAATTCCTGAGACTTTAAAGTTCATCCTTTCCTCTATTTGTTCAATTACCGACTACTGATTAGCATTTACAGCTGAAAACCCGAGCTCTGCTTTGACATATATGGTCATGGCATTCAATTTTGAAGCCATCATTTGGCCTTGAGCTAAGGTTTTACACCTAGATCCTTCCATCACAAATACTGTATGCTTCCAAATATGTAACAGTACTGTCCTCACCCTCACATTGGCCCATTTGTGGTTGAAACTATTATTCAAACCTTGTCATTGGGTAACTTATTTACTTAAGTGCTCCACTGTCTGGCCTCTGATCCTTTAACTGCAGTTTATCCCAAATCCTGCTGGCCTTATCATACCTTGCGCTAGTCCTGCTCATCATTCCAGATCTTTCTGACTATATTTTTGCCTTGTCCCTGAATGCCTGAAATTAAAATTTTTTGACTGCATTCTCATTTTTTTTTCATACAATCGTAGAATCCCTACAGTGCAGATGGAGGCCATTCGGCCCATTGAGTCTGCACCAGCCCTTCAAAAAACCACCCTACCTAGACCCAATCCCCCCTTTTCCTCCAACCTCACCCTAAGGGGCAATTTATCATGGCCAGTCCACCTAACCTGCACATCTTTGGACTGTGGGAGGAAACTGGCGCACCCGGAGGAAACCCACGCAGACATGGGGAGAATGTGCAAACTCCACACAGTCACCTGAGGTCGGAGGCACTGTGAGGCAGCAGTGCTAATCACTATGCCGCCCATGGCCCTTGTTATCTCGATGACCTGACTCCAATCTTACAAGTCCTCCCTAGCTTTCGGCTCCTCTAGCTTTGGACTTTTCTCTATCTCCCCCTACTCATTTTGTGAAATACCTTCCCTAAATACCTTCATCTTGTTACCTTCCTCCTTTAATATTCTCTTTCAAGTTATTTTTTTAATGAGGCTATTGTTCAAAGCATCTAATCTCTCCTTTGACTCTATGAAATTGCTTATTATGTTTTTGATATGATCCCAGTTGAAATGAAATGAAAATCGCTTATTATCACAAGTAGGCTTCAATGAAGTTACTGTGAAAAGCCCCTAGTCGCCACATTCCGGCGCCTGTTTGGGGAGGCCTTTACGGGAATTGAACCGTGCTCCTGGCCTGCCTTGATCTGCTTTCAAAGCCATTAATTTAGCCCAGTGCTTGTGACTATATGGAAAGATTCAAGCATGGAACGCAGGCTCAAAAGATCATAGACTTTATTTTATTAAACATGGAGGGACAGAGTCACAGGACCGTTAATTAGTTTTAACATCAAGAAAAATATGTATTAAACATGAAAAATATGGATTATGGAAACAATACACATTTACTGCCCCCTTAGCTTAACAATTTCACAAGTTTTGGGATTAACATGGATTTTTAAAAAATCATTTTAACAGGATGTGGGTGTCACTGGTTAGGCATTTATTGCCCATCCCTAGTTGCCCTTCAGAAAGTGGTGGTGAGTTGCTTTCTTGAACCCCTGAAGTCCTTGAGGTGTAGCTACACCCACCTAGCTGTCAGGGAGAGAGTTCCAGGATGTTGCCCCAGTGACAATGAAGGAACGGTGATATATTTCCAAGTCAGGATGGTGAGTGATTCCCAAATATCTGCTGCGCTTCTTGTCCTTCCAGATGGTAGTGGTCAGGGGTTTGGAAGATGCTGTTGAACGAACCTTCATGAGTTGCTGCAGTGCATCTTAGAGATGGTGCCACTGTTTGTCGGTGGTCGAGGGTTTGAATATATGTGGAAGGGGGAGCAATCAAGCGGATTGCTTTGTCCTGGATGGTGTCAAACTTTTTGAGTGTTGTTGGAGCTGCACTCATCCAGGCAAGTGAAAAGTATTCCATTACACTCCTGACTTCTACCTTGTAGACGGTGGACAGGTTTTGGGGGGTCAGGAGGTGAGTTACTCGCGGTAGGATTCCTAGCCTTTGACCTGCCCTGGTAGCCACAGTATTAATATGGCTAGGCAAGTTCAGTTTCTGATCAGTGGTAACCCCCAGGATGTTGATTGTGGGGTATTCAGCAATGGTAATGCCATTGAATGCCAAGGGGTGGTGGTTAGATCCTCTCTTGTAGGAGATGCTCATTTTCTGGCACTTGTGTGGCAGGTATGTAACTTGCTACTTGTCAGCTAAAGCCTGGATGTTGTCCAGGTCTTGCTGCATTTGGACATGGACTGCTTCATTATCTGAGGCATCGCAAACGGTGCTGAACATTGTGCAGTCATCCGCAAACATCCCCACTTCTGACCTTATGACGGAAGGGAGGTCATTGATGCAGCAGCTGAAGACGGTTGGGCCTCCGACACTACCCCGAGGAGCTCCTCGGGGTAGTGATGTCCTAGAGCTGAGGTTATTGACCACTAACCACCACAGCCATCGTCTTTTGTGCTAGGTATGACTCCAAGCAGCAGAGAGTTTTCCCCAATTCCCATTGACTCCAGTTTAGCTAGGGCTCCTTGATGCCATACTCTGTCAAATGCTGCCTTGATGTCAACAGCAGTCACTCTCACCTCACCTCTGGAATTCAGCTCTTATGTCCATGTTTGAACCAAGGCTGTAATGAGGTCAGGAGCTGAGTGACCCTGGCGGAACATAACTGAACGTTCATGAGCAGGTTATTGCTGAGTAAGTGCCGCTTGATAGCACTGTTGATGACTCCTTCCATCGCTTTGCTGATGATTGAGAGTAGACTGATAGGGCTGTAATTGACTGGGTATGATTTGACCTGTTTCTTGTGTACAGGACACACCTGGGCAATTTTCCACATTGCCGGGTAGATGCCAGTGTTGTATCTGTACTGGAACAGCTTGGTTCGGGGTGCGGCAAGTTCTGGAGCACAAGTCTTCAGTACTATTGCCGGGATATTGTCAGGGCCCATAGCCTTTGCAGTGTCCAGTGGTTTCAGCTGTTTCTTGATATCATGTGGAGTGAATCATAGTGGCTGAAGACTGCCGTTAGTGATGCTGCGGACATCCAGAGATAGATCCACTCAGCACTTCTGGCTGAAGATTGTCTCAGCCTTGTCTTTTGCATGTGTGCTGGGCTCCTCCATCATTGAGGATGGGGATTTTCATGGAGTCTTTGCTTCCTCCAGTGAGTTTGTGCACCACCATTCATGGCTGGATCTGGCAAGCATGCAGAGCTTAGATCAGATGCATTTGTTATGGAATTGCTTTGCTCTGTCATGCTGTTTGGCTCACAAGTAGTCCTGTGTTGTAGCTTCATCAGGTTTACACCTCATTTTTTGGTATGCCTGATGTTGCTCCTGGTATAATAATAATAATCTATATTGTCACAAGTAGGCTTACATCAACACTGCAATGAAGTTACTGTGAAAAGCCCCTAGTCGCCACATTCCGGCTCCTGTTTGGGTATGCAGAGGGAGAATTAAGAATGTCCAATTCACCTCACAGCACGTCTTTCGTGACTTGTGAGAGGAAACCGGAACACCCGGAGGAAACCCACACGTGCAGACTCCACTCAGACGGTGACTCAAGCCGGGAGTCGAACCTAGGACCCTGGAGCTGTGAAACAACAGTGCTACCCCTCCTGCACTTATCATTGAACCAGGGTTGATCCTCTAGCTTGGTAGTAATGGTAGAGTAGGGGATATGCCGGACCATGAGGTTACAGATTGTGGTTGAATATAATTCTGCTGCCCAGTCTTGAGTTGCTAGATCAATTCAAAGTTATCCCACTTAGCACAATGGCAATGCAACATACTACGATCGGGGGTGTCCAAGATGGGCCTTTTTCTCCACAAGGACTGTGCAGTGGTCATTTCGACCGATACTGTCATGGACAGATTCATCTGCAGCAGACAGATTGGTAAGGATGAGGTGAAGGTTAATTTTCCCTCTTGTTGGTTCTCTCACCATCTGCTGCAGTCCCAGTCTAGCAGCTGTGTCCTTAGGACCTGGACAGTTTGGTCTGTGGTGTTAATACCGAGCCACTCTTGGTGATGGACATTGAAATCTCCGACCCAGAGCATATTCTGCACCCTTGCCACCCTCGGTGCTTCTTCCAAGTGGTGTTCAACATGGAGTACTGATTCATCAGCTGATGGTGGCTGGCATGTGGTAATCAGCAGGAGGTTTCCTTGTCCATGTTTAACCTGAAGCCATGAGACTACATGGGGTCCAGAGTCAATGTTGAGGTCGCCCAGGGCAACTCCCCCCTGACTGTATACCACTGTGCCGCCACTCTGCTGGGTCTGTCCTGCCAGTGAGACAGGACATACCCAGCAATGGTGATAGTGCTGTCTGGGACATTGTCTGAAAGGTATGATTCTGTGAGTACGACTATGTCAGGCTGTTGTTTAACTAGTCTGTCCCAACTTTGGCACAAACCCCCAGATGTTAGTAAGGATGACTTTTCAGGGTTTCCTGTTGTCGTTTCCGGTTCCTGGTTTGATGCTGGGCGTTCCAACCGGTTTCATTCCCTTTGTGTTTTTGTAGCGTTTGAACATAAGTGAGTGGCTTGCTAGGCCATTTCAGAGGACATTTGGGAGTCAATCATATTGCTGTGGGTCTGGAATCACATGTAGGCCAGACCAGGTAAGGATGGCAGATTTCCTTCCCAAAAGGACATTAGTGAACCGATGGGTTTTTACGACAATCGACAATGGTTATTGAGTTTAAATTCCATTACCTGCTGTGGTGGGATTCAAACCCAGATCATTATTCTGGGTCTCTGGATTACTTGTCCAGTGACAATACCATTATGCCAACCTCCACTGTACATCTTAATTGACAATGGTCTCATTAATGACCCTGGACAAAAACCCTCTCCACTCGAAACCCAAATGAGTCTTTATGGATGTCTCTTCAGAATCCCCCAGATGATTGTCACATAAGAATTTCCAAACTCCACTCCCAAAAAATGCACTTTAAAATCTTCTTTCATAATTATGCTTTCCCTTCGCGGTTTGCATTCTGAAATCCAAACCAGATTTTCCAAATGACACTTGAAAACAAAACTTCCGCTCCACTTTTAGCCACAAATCCAGTTCAGGGCTCCTTTATGATTTCTTTCTTTTGACTGCTGGACAAACTGTTCACAATTGCTTTAACTTTCGATTCCCAGACTGTATTAAAATAGTATCACACATTTGATTTACCTTTGAAGGCAACTGCCCCACTTCAAATCTGCTTACTACAATTGTCTCTTTAATTCAGAAGATTTTGATTACTCTTCCTTGAGTTCTTCTGACCAATACTTTGGTCTCTGTTCACTTAATCCCAATCGTGTTAAACATTCCCTCTGTCCTAATTCCCTGATTATCTGGATTGTAAATTGTACTTCAAAAAGACTGCTCCTTTGCAACTCCCATCCTGTCCTGTCTTCTGGCAGGATTGAGAAATGTTCACTTCCCAAGGCCGTGCGCCAACTGTAACCAAATTAGCTAAACTAAAACTTAAAAGCTTCTTTACCGTACAAGACCCCAGTTGCTAAGCAACGCCCACAATACCTCTGCTGGCCGATTTATTCTTCACGCCATAGTCCTTTTTAAGCACAATGATAACACAATGGTTAACCAACCCCCATCCACTAAATTAAAAAAAAAAGTAAAGCCTTTGACAAGGTGCCTCATGGCAGACTAGTAAAAAAAAGGTGAAGTCACACGGGATCAGAGGTGAGGTGGTAAGATGGATACAGAACTGGCTTGGTAACAGAAGGCAAAGGGCAGCAGTAGAAGGGTGTATTTCTGAATTCAAGAATTAGTGGTGTTGCACAGGGATCGGTGCTTGGGCCTCTGTTGTTTGTGGTGTACATAAACGATTTGGAGGAAAACGTAGCCGGTCTGATTAGTAAGTTCGCGGATGACACCAAGATTGGTGGAGAGGCAGATAGTGTTGAGAATTGTCAGAAGACACAGCAGGACATAGATAGGTTGGAGACTTGGACAGAGAAATGGCAAATGCAATTTAATACAGACAAATATGCGGTAATGCATTTTGGAAGGTCTAGAAGAGGGGAAATATACTGTAAATGGTAAAACTCTGAGGAATATAGAAAGTCAGAGAGATCTGGGCGTGTAAGTCCACAGATCTTTGAAGGTGCAACACAAGTGGACAAGGTAGTCAAGAAAGCATATGGAATGCTTGCCTTCATTGGACGGGGCATTGAGTATAAAAACTGGCAAGTCATGCTACAGTTGCATCGAACCTTGGTAAGGCTGTACTTGGAATATTGCGCACAATTCTGGTCGCCACACTACCAGAAGGATGTGGAGGCTTTGGAGAGGGTGCAGAGGAGGTTTACCAGGATGCTGCCTGGTCTGGAGGGTGTTAACTATGCGGAGAGGCTGAATAGAACAAAGAACAAAGAAAAGTACAGAGCAGGAACAGGCCCTTTGGCCCTCCAAGCCCGTGCCGACCATGCTGCTCGTCCAAACTAAAATCTTCTATACTTCCTGGGTCCGTATCCCTCTATTCCCATCCTATTCATGTATTTGTCAAGATGCCCCTTAAATGTCATTATCGTCCCTGCTTCAACCACCTCCTCCGGCAGCGAGTTCCAGGCACCCACTACCCTCTGTGTAAAAAAACTTGCCTCGTACATCTCCTCTAAACCTTGCCCCTCGCACCTTAAACTTATGCCCTGGGCAAAAGCCTCTGACTATCCACTCTGTCTATGCCCCTCATAATTTTGTAGACCTCTATCAGGTCGCCCCTCAACCTCCGTCGTTCCAGTGAGAACAAACCGAGTTTATTCAACCGCTCCTCATTGCTAATGCCCTCCATACCAGGCAACATCCTGGTAAATCTCTTCTGCGCCCTCTCTAAAGTCTCCACATCCTTCTGGTAGTGTGGCGACCAGAATTGAACACTATACACCAAGTGTGGCCTAACTAAGGTTCTATACAGCTGCAACATGACTTGCCAATTCTTATACTCAATGTCCCGGCCAATGAAGGCAAGCATGCCGTATGCCTTCTTGACTACCTTCTCCACCTGTGTTGCCCCTTTCAGTGACCTGTGGACCTGTACACCTAGATCTCTCTGACTTTCAATACTCTTGAGGGTTCTACCAGTCACTGTATATTCCCTACCTGCATTAGACCTTCCAAAATGCATTACCTCACATTTGTCCAGATTAAACTCCATCTGCCATCTTTCCGCCCAAGTCTCCAAACGATCTAAATCCTGCTGTATCCTCTGACAGTCCTCATCGCTATCCGTAATTCCACCTACCTTTGTGTCGTCTGCAAACTTACTAATCAGACCAGTTACATTTTCCTCCAAATCATTTATATATACTATGAACAGCATAGACTTTGACTGTTTTCATTAGAAAGATAGAGGTTGTGGGGTGACCTAATACAGGTCTGCAAGATTATGAGGGGCATGAGTAGAGTGGATGGGCAGGCACTCTTTCCCAGGGTGGAGGAGTCAGTCACCAGGGGCATATACTTAAGGTCCGTGGGGTAAAGTTGAGAGGAGATGTGCGAGGCAGCTTTTTTTACCTTGTGTGGTGAGTGCCTGGAACGCATTGCCAGGGGAGGTTGTGGAAGCAGATACATTAACAATGTTCAAAAGGCATCTTGACAAACACATGGATAGGATGGGTATAGAGGGATATGGCACAAGGAAGTGCTGAGGGTTGGAGGGCTGAAGGGCCTTTTCCTGTACTTTATTTTTCCTTCTTCTTTATTCTTTATTCAGTGGGCTCCTCTTTTAAAATGCAGATCAGGCTGCACTGACATCCCAAGTCTGTTTCACTTTTGCTATAATTGCCATTCACTCACCAAAGACTGACAAGATTAAAATCAACCCCTTACTTCAAGCCTTGTACTAATCTATTACAGTTGATTCAGCTGCTAGAATGTGTTGAACATAAGGTGAATAGCTAGAGCTGCAATATTAAGGAACTTGACAGTTTCCTTTGTTAGCAATCTTATGCAGACTGCAAAGCTAAAAACTATAGCAGTAATTTGGAGTGATTCTTCACTGATATGTTTTATTTTTTATCATGTACTCCTCGTAATAAGCTTTATTGGTGCAATTTTTTTCATTTTTGTATCTGTGTCTGACTGCTGTCCATGGAAGGTATAATACAAAGTTAGGTGGAACATAAGCTCTCTCTTTTTAAAAAAATTTAGAGTACCCAATTCATTTTTTCCAATTAAGGGGCAATTTAGCATGTGGCCAATCCACCTAGCTTGCACATTTTTGGGTTGTGGGGGCGAAACCCACACAGACACGGGGAGAATGTGCAAACTCCACACGGACAGTGACCCAGAGCCGGGATCGAACCTTGGACCTCGGCGCCGTGAGGCCGCAGTGCTAACCCACTGCGCCACCGTGCTGCCCGAACATAAGCTCTCTCTATAGCCTTACCCATCCCTATCTTTTTAATCTCTTCCAGCAAGCCATCCCAAGTTATTTGCACTCCCCTAATTCTGATCTCTTGAGTATCCCCAGTTTTATTCACTCTACCATTAGCAGGCCACACCATCTATTGCTCCGGGCCCAAGCTCTGGAATACCCAGTCTACACTTCTCTACCTCTCTACCACACTTTCCTCCTTTAAGGCATTCCTCCACCTCCCTTCTTGACTAAATCTTTGACCATCTGACCTCGTATCTCCTTGTATGTCTCGGTGTCATACTTTATTTTATTCACCTGAGGAAAGAGATGTGCTCCGAAAGCTAGTGATTCGAAATAAACCTGTTGGACCTGAACCTGGTGTTGTAAGACTTCTTACAGTCCAACGCCAGCATCTCCACATCTTGTTTTACAATGTTCTCGTGAAATGTTTTGGGGCCTGTATAAATGTAAGTTGATGTTGTGCTGGCTGCACAAAATTAACAGTCATATGGACAAATATGAATTAATTGAGGAAAGCCAACACGGATTTTTTTTGGCCGAATCATGTTTAGTTAACTTGTTTGTGATAATTTATGATGGACGGCACGGTAGCACAAGTGGTTAGCACTGTTGCTTCACAACGCCAGGGCCAAGGTTCGATTCCTGGCTTGGGTCACTGTCTGTGTGGAGTCTTCCTGCGTTCTTCCTGTGTCTGCGTGGATTTCCTCTGGCTGCTGCAGTTTCTTCCCACAAGTCCCGAAAGACGTGTTGTTAGGTGAATTGAACATTCTGAATTCTCCCTCTGTACCCGAACAGGTGCTGGAATGTGGTGACATGGGGCTTTTCACAGTAGCTTCATTGCTGTGTTAATGTCAGCCTACTTGTGACAATCAAGATTATTAAAAAATAAGATAATAGAAGGTTTGATGACGGTGATGACGTGTACATGGATTTCCAAAAGACATTGTTCAGCCTAACCAATCCATATCAGTGTTTATATTCCACTCAAGCCTCCTCCCATCTTTTCTCATTTAAATTACCACTGTAACCATCTTCTCCCTAATTTGCTTGTCTGCTTTCCTCTTCAATGAACATCTAGTTCAGTCAGTGCACTCCTCTTTAGAAACTGCACTCCTCTAACTCTGATCTCTTAAGCATCCCCAGTTTTATTCTCTCTACCATTGGCAGGTCACGCCATCTGATGCCGAGTGCTCAAGCTCTGAAATATCCTGGAAGGTACAAAAAATTTGAACAAGAGCTGTAGAAATAGTGCAGAGTGATATCTGAAGCTGTTGAACCATCAGTACTGAAAAATTATTTGCATCTATTTGTGAGGATATTTTCTATCTTAATATGGTCACCGTAACATTTCTTCATATTTAGAATGGCATAAATTATTTTTTAAATCCTCAGTTTTGCTACTTTATGTTATAATTGAATGGTGAAGGTTATAATTGAATGGTGAAGGTGCTCTTGTGTGGTAACTATTTTGTAACTTTATTTTAAGAGTGATAGCTTATTTAACTTATTTTAATCCTTCCTGTTCATGCCTATTGAATGCAGAACAAGGCAGCAGTGCGGGTTCAATTTCCTACCGACCTCCCCGAACAGGCGCCGGAACGTGGCGATTAGGGGCTTTTCACAGTAACTTCACTGAAGCTTACTTGTGACAATAAGCAATTATTATTATTATTATTATTCTCTCCAGAATTATGTATCAAATGGCTACAAAGTTTTGTTTGTGAGAGAATGCATGATTTTAGCACGCAAATTTAAATTTGAATTTTTAATTTCTCTCTCCTCAGTTATGGGCAGAGTGAGAGAATATAAGCAATGATATTGAATGATTTAATTAATCATTTTAATCTTGACTTGTAGACTACACTCATGATTTGAGTATGGTACTTGGAAAACGTCATTTGACAACCTAATCTCAAGCTCAAAGCTCTTGTGATCAGAACAGTTCTGCTCAGTAATCAGTTATGTTACTTTACATTTTTTTAAAAATAAATTAAAGTTTAAGTAATGGAGGGAGTGATATAATTCTGGCATTTCCTGTCTTTAAGAACTATTAGATGTCCTTCTGCTATTTAAATCAATGCAAATTGTCTCCTGCTAGCTTTAAATCAATCAGTGCCAGTAATTGCCATTTTTCAAAATGTATTTAATCTTAACCGTGAACATTAACTGTCTCAAATTGTAATTTCTATTATGTCCATCCTGACCTGCAATAAGGTATGCTTTCGAACATTGTAATTTTTTCCTGTAATTCAGTTTCTTGAGGCAAAACATGGTAAAGACTCCATATCGAAAAAGGAAAGTCAAAAAGAGTCGTGATGTGGCTTGAATGTGTAATCACAGAAATAACTGAGAAATTTTATTGCCCCTTCAAACTGTTTCCAAGTTTCATTACATTAATATTTTTCCTTAGTACATATTTGGCATGCTGTTGTTAGGATTCCAGAATGGAAACCCAACAACTTGCAATTTGTAAGACTGTGAGGGAAGGATACTTCGCCCCAGGCATGATAACACTGACCAATAGGTATCTTTTATATTTTGTTTAATAAATGTTTTTATTGGGTTTTTGAACAAAGTATATTTACGATTATGTACACAGGATAAGAGACATATAATATATATATATATATATATATATATACACACACATACATATATAGAAGAGAAGAGAAGAGAACTAGGGGCAGCACGGTAGCATAGTGGTTATCACAATTGCTTCACAGCTCCAGGGTCCCAGGTTCGATTCCCGGCTTGGGTCACTGTCTGTGCGGAGTCTGCACGTTCTCCCTGTGTGTGCGTGGGTTTCCTCCGGGTGCTCCGGTTTCCTCCCACAGTCCAAAGATATGCAGGTTAGGTGGATTGGCCATGCTAAATTGCCCGTAGTGTCCAAAATTGCCCTTAGTGTTGGGTGGGGTTACTGGGTTATGGGAATAGGGTGTGGGCTTGGGTAGGATGCTCTTTCGAAGAGCCGGTGCAGACTCGATGGGCCGAATGGCCTCCTTCTGCACTGTAAATTCTGTAAGAAGGACACACCCAAATATACCAAAGAAAATAGTAAAAAATAAAAAATAGAATATTGTGCACCAGCTCAACAGGGGGGTGGGGGGGAAGAAAGAGACTGGGGAGGTAAATATACATTTGGGTGCCGGAGAAACAATTACAGTGGGCAATACTCGAATGGTGTTGGTGTTGTCGCGTGCTTCTCCTGGACGGATCTCACTGCCGTCCCGTGCTCACCTCCGCTTCTGCCGTTCCTCCCGTCGTTCGTCTTTATTCTCGTTCTCTGCTCCTGGAGATGGCATGTTCATTATTGTATCCCGTGCCCTCCTTCCGGCTCTCATTTCCCTCCCTCCCCCCCCCCCCCCCCTGGTTCTCCTCTCTTGTTCCTTGTCTTTTCCCTCTCCCCCCTCGTAAAATGCTGGAGCTTTGCATTGAAAAATGTCAGTTGGTGGCTCTGGAAACTCTTTATGCTGAGCTTCCTGTATCTGGGCGTTCCAGAGCAGTCCACCATGTTGTTAATGTGGTCAAACATGTTTTCGTGCTGCACTGCAAAATCTTGGAGCATCTGTATGGCCTTTGAGGGATGGTTAGAAAATGCTCCAGATATTTATCAAAGTCTTCAGGGCCATTGGACTCCTTGAATTTGTCGGTTGAGGAATGCACTGCATCTACAATTGCATTATCTGTCAGTTCCGTCGTGTCGTGCATATCATTATCCACCTCCGCATAGGTTTCTATGGTTGTTTCCTGTAAATTTTCCATCTGGCCTCTCGCAACCATGCTAAAAGTGCCTTATCATTTATTTGGTTACCTTCTCTTGAATCAGTTGATTAAGGGCCTTAAATGGGCATTAATTAACCACTTAAAATTTTCAAAAGGCCAAAGGGCGGGCTAGTGGATGCCTTACCTTATCCCCTCCCCTTCATATTAATGGTGTGCCACTATGTTTTAATACATTTCATACAATGAAATGAAAATCGCTTATTGTCACAAGTAGGCTTCAATGAAGTTACTGTGAAAAGCCCCTAGTTGCCACATTCCGGTGCCTGTTCGGGGAATCTGGTACGTCAATTGAACCGTGCTGCTGGCCTGCCTTGGTCTACTTTAAAAGCCAGCGATTTAGCCCAGTGTGCTAAACCAGCCCCTACAAAAGACCGGGTTGGACATGATGGAAATTATAAAGTAAGACTGTTCATATTTTTTCCTGTTATGATTAAAGGAGCCTCCAAAATGCCAATTACTAGCACTGATTGATTTAAACAGTCAACAGAAGGAGGCAATTTGTATTAATTTAAACAGAAGCAGTACTTTTAACAACTTTTAAAAATGCAGAATTATGTCAATCTCACTAACACTAAAACTTAATGTTGGTGACTGATTGCTGTGATGAACTGTTTTATTCACGAGTGCACTGAGCGCAAGATTAGATTTTAGTACTCGAGTTGAGTTCAGTCAACAAGTTGAGAGCAAAACTGTTCATTAAGTCACTTAATCTCTGCTTAGATTCTGAACTGTTTGCCCGTGAACTGAAAAGAGAGCGATTATAACATTCAGCTTTGCAGCTGGGATGCTAGCGAACATCTATTGTCATGTCTATATATGTTTGTATGCATAACGTATACATGTATGGGTGCTGGTGAAACATACATTGTACTGGCTCGATACATATTTTAAGTGTTTAACCAATCATGTAGTAGTGGCTCAGTGCATCATTGGCCACCATTTTATCCATGCCCTGGTGCTCAACTGCCAACACTCCATCTCAGGGCCTCTGTTCTGTTCCCCAATTCCACCATCTCATCACAAGTCTCAGATTTTCAATATACAAAATATGCTAACAATATATCTGAAAATGAATGGGCAGATTTCCACAAAACTTGATGCATAGAAATTTATAGCCCAAGGAAGAACTGATTAGTTTTTGGTGAAGATGCAGATCTGGATCCTGGAATTTCTTACAGGATACATGAACATTGGGAATAGGTAAATTGACATTCTTTTACGATTTCTTTTTAAGAATTTTTTTTTTTTTTTTTGAAGGTGGTGGATTGTCCCAGCTACTGAAGTTGAATTTGCCACAGCTCTCAAAATGAGGGCAGAATTTTCAGAGCAAGATGTTGGATGTGAATTGTCCTGAAGCCCCCTAAGATGGGGCTCTTAATATAATTATTTCTTTTTTCAGCTGTATAGTTACAGAGCATCAACCAGTCAGGAAAAGCCTCTGGGAAGAGCTCAGTAATTGTAATAACATTGAACTAGGGCAGCATGGTGGAGATGTGTGCTCTACTGAATGCCCTCTTCACTATTTTCTACTGATTTAAGTAATATTCAGCTGAGATGATCTTTCCTCTCCTTCATGGCATTGTCAATTGGACTTCCCTCTCCTAAATTCAAGGCCTGCTTACTATCTCCTTGCAGCATTTGCTCCCTGTGTACAATTGCCTCCCTCTTATTTTATTTGTTTAATGATTGGTTAATTAAAGTTCAATGTTTGGAAAATCTGAGTGAAGAATTAAAATTAAATGGTAGGCCTACCATGCAATTAAATTGCCAATATAGAATGCCATCTTTGATCAAATTGAATCATTAGGTAAAGTGTCTGTCAGATTCAATTTCTTTTGGCCTAGAAAGGCTGTAAGTTTTGTTATTTTGGATATAATGGAATACAATTCTTCATGTTTAAGTATTTAAATTGAATTTTGTAGTGTTATTTAATTGTTTGAAGTTTGAAAGAGAATTAAAGCAATCGCCGGAAATCTATTCATTTTCCCACAGCAGGTGTAAACCTGATCAAAATGTCGCATGATGCAATTTTGCATAGTGACCGTTGTATATTGTTTCCATGACTTACAAATCAAAAAGGTGGGAAAGCAAGTATTTTGGCATGTAAAGGGGATAAGATGCAATATTAGTGTGTTCGTGCAGTGCAAGCTTTTGGAAATCAATCAACCATAATTTTTAATTTATTTGTTCAAAGAATTTGGGTGTCACTGGCTAAGCCAGCATTTATAGCCATCCCTAATTGCCTTTGAGAAGATGGCAGTGAGTTGCTTTTTAAAATGCGACTGGCCATGTGGTGAAGAATACACCCATCGTGCTGTTAGGAAGGAATTTCCAGGATTTTGGCCCAGAGACGGTGAAGGAATAGAGGTTATAGTTCCAGTCCAGAATGGTATGTGATTTAGAGGGGAACTTAGAGGTGGCGATGTCCCCATGCATCTGCTGCCCTTGTACTTTCAGGCAGTAGAGGCCATGGATTTGGGCGGTGCAATCAATAAAGCTATGCTGAGCTGCTGCAGGGCATCTTGTACATGGTATATACTGTCGCTACTGTGTGTCGGTGATGGAGGGATTGAATGATTAAGGTGGTGAATTGGCACCAATCAAGAGAGCTGCTTTGTCCTGAATGGTGTTGAGCTGGTTGAGTGTTGTTGGAACGGCACTCATCCTGGCAAGTGAAGAATGTACTCCATCACACTCCTGACTTGAGACTTGTAGATGGTGGGTAGGCTTTCAGGAGTCAGGAGGTGAGTCACTCACCACTGCGTTCCCAGTAGCGAACCTGAATTTTTAGCCACAGTATTTATATGGACCCAGTTCAATTTCTTGCCAGTGGTAACCCCCACGATCCTGATATTGGGGATTTCAATTATGTTAATGCTTTTAAATATCAAAGAAAAGTGGTTTAAATTCTCTTGTTAGAACAAAGAAAAGTACGGCACAGGAACAGGTCCTTCGGCCCTCCAAGCCTGTTCTGACCATGCTGCCCGTCTAACCTAAAACCTTTTATACTTTTGGAGCCCGTGTCCCTCTATTCCCATGCTATTCATGTATTTGTCAAGGCACACCTCAAACGTCACTATTGTACCTCCTTCCACCACCTCCTCTGGCAGTGGGTATCAGGCACCCACTTCCCTCTGTGTAAAGTGCTTAGTATGCCCGAAGCAGTGGAGAGATTTCCCCTGATTTCCATTTACCTTTAAATTTGTTAGAGCTCTTTGATGCCACACTCTAGTCAAAAGCTACCTTGATGTTAAGAGCAGTCACCTCATCTCTTGAGTTCAGCTCTTTTGGCCAGATTATAAGATACAATAATCATCTTCCTACAAATGGAAGTTGTCCTAAAATATAATTCGATAGTCAGTCTGAGATAATTCACTTAATAAAATTTTAATTCTGCAAGAAATCATGAGGATGTGTAATGAAGACACACATTTACATCCCATGAAAGGACTGACTTCAGTTATGTATGCTTAAGTTACTCAGTATAACAATTGAAACACAGACCATAACCCATGATTTGGTTACAAAAGCCAAATACTGCTCATGTTAGATATCTGAAATGAAAACAGAAAATAATGGAAATACTCAGCAGGTCCGGCGGCATCTTTGGAGAGAGAGTGAATGTTTTTGGTTGATGAAGGGTCTGCTGAGTATCTCCTGCATTTTCTATTTTTATTGCCCATCTCAAGTAAAATAACTTGGATGTGAATTGTAATTTGTATTCTAGCACCAAACTAGAATCCTTTTTCAATTATTATGCAATCAATTTTAAAAAATCATATTTTATAGTGACCGCATCATCAGCTATGGTCTAAGAAAAATCTTGCTTTGTTATTGTCCTGACATCAACAAGAGATTGTGAATTAAGTTGGAATTTGATTGCAATTATTTTAGAAATGCAGGAACATCAGATCAAAAGCAGGTCATTCAGTCTGTACTTTGGGGCAGGATTTTCCGGCCCTTCTCGCCGGTGGGAACTTCCAGAAGCTCTTCTTGATGTCGCCCCTAATTGGCCGAAGTATTTTGAAGTGTTGCAATGTCCTATTGTCTCCCCACCAGGGAAAATAGTGGCCGGCATATTCAGTCACCCATCCTCCGGGACGTGCTGGAAATTTGAAAGTGCGAGTGCAGGAGGGAAGTCAGGAACCCACTTGCTTCCAAATATTGGCCTGTTAATTGGCCAGAAGACAGGTTCAATGTATATTCAACAAACCCAAACTGTCTGGTGCATGTTAGGGCAGAACTGTTACCATCAAAATGTGGATTTCTGTTTTTTATGAGAGATTTTTGCTACTAGGAATTTTGAATCAGATTGAAAATAGCACCTTTCATTTGGCCATTTGTATGCATCGTAAGACAGTTGACCCTTTTCTATAAGAGAACAAGAAATAAGCCTCCTCATGGCTGGTGTCTGCCTTTATCACTTGTGCTCACCAGGTAGCTTCGGTCTTGCTGCCAGCCCAATTGGGACATTTCCATTTGAAGATTGCATTATGTGAGTGATAGAGATGCAGTGCGGAATTGGGTCCCAGAAATTATCCAAACATCAGTTTCCCGAATCTGGAATGAAAATTAAGCCCAGTCTCGCTGTACCTGTCCTATAAGATCCTTTTATCATTTTAAAGTTTATCAAGGTTTGGCAAGTCTATAACAATTACGTTTGATCTTTTTAAATTTTTTGTTCCGAGTTATCTTCCATTTTGTTAACTATGACATTCATTAATTGTGTGTTTTTATGTGTTCCATAGGTGAGAATAATGAAAACCAGCAAATAAAAATGTTTTCAGAGTTGGACAGTGGGAAATACAGCTCTTACAGGTATATTTGATACCTACAGAAAATAGATAATTGCATAGTTTCTTGGATTATATTATGCTGAAAGAAATTTGAAAAAAAAAAGTGTTTCTTATTGATTTGTTCTGAAATTATGTATTCTTTTGCATTAGAACTATCTTATTGTTTCACAAATATAAATATTTTGCTAAGGTCATTAAGATAGGATATGGGATGACAAGTGGATTTAGAATATTGAGAATTTGAAATATGAATTTGTTAAAATACAAACATCTTTTTATGTAGAGTATGCCAAATGCCACAGTAGACCAGGTTAAGACTTAAATGACTTACAGAGTGCGATCTGCTGGCCACTCTGTACTGACAAGCAGTGTGCCGGAGCGCAACAAGGCCAGTAAAGGACGGGAGACCCTGCTCCCAAGATCTACCCGCCCCACCAGTCTCGCAAGATCTAACGTGATCACGTGAGATGTTAAAAGAGAAAGCTTTACTTGATCAACATCATTAAATTCTTTGTAGACATAACAGAGAATAGAAATGGGTAATACAAATGTAGATGTAATTTACCTAGATTCGCAAAGGGTTTTCGATGAGGTGCTAAGAATAGAGCAATCAGAGTTTTAGGAGAAATGGAATGGAATGGATAGCCACCTGGCTGTAAGACAGATAACAGACTAAGGATGAAGACTGACTATTCAGAGTGACAGGAGGTGGAAAGTGCAACTCCAAAGGATCAATGTTTGGACCACTGTAGTTCACAATTTATATGAATGATTTAGATTTGGCAATCAAAATAACAATTTCTAAATTTGTAGGTAGCACTAATTGATTGGGACATTTAACACTGGGCAGGGTGACAACAAATTACAAGAAGAAGACATAGTAAACTTGCAGAATGAACATTTAATTAGGAAATTTATTTCAATAAGGATGTTATATTTTGGTAAGTGTTATGGGCCAGGGTTTAGAGAACACCAAAGTATATCATGGAGTTCACCTGACCTACAGCTGTTTATAGATTTTGGTTATGAGGAGCATAAGGGCCTACCTTTCAGGTGTTATTCAACAAGGCCTGAAGCACTTTAAATCAAAAACAAAGTTTATTCTACAAATTCAGTTAACATTTTATAATCACACAGGAAGCATTTTATCAACTATAAGCATAAATACCCACACAGCTACAGTACTCTATATTTAACCCTTAATAACTTCTCTTTACTGTTTCACTCAAGTAACAACATCCGTAAATCAGACAATCCCTTTTACCCAAAACAGTAGGGATGAATTCTTTACAGAAAGCAGTTATCACTTTTGAATTATCAAGTGATCTGGACCCTTTTTGACATGCAGAGAGAGAGAGAGAGAGAGAGACCAAAATAAACCTTCTTTGTCTGAATGCAGCTTCCAACTGTCTAAACAGAAAGTAAAACTCAGACCCACACAATGACATCACTGCATCCATTTGAGAAGACAAACAATTCTTAAAGGGACATTCCTGTGACATAAGGAATATATTAAAATATTGTTAAGTTAAAATTTATATGAGGTAGAGGAGCCCTTAAGTTCAGTGACTATTCAGATACCTATATTAGTAAGAAGATATAGGTGTAAAAAATTGTGAGGTTAAAATTATCAGCAAAGGATGAACAACAGCCGTGGATATTTTTACTCTTGAAGGATGAGCTAATAGGTATTTAAAAATTATGAATGGTTTCAACAGAGTGGACTGAGGCTATGTGCCGACGCCAACGAAGGATCCATGGTGTTTCGCGACAGGAAAATCGGCGCGAAACCCTCACCGGTGACGGGCTAGCACTGGTACCGCGTGAAACACCTGCAGAATGTGCAGAAAATGGTTTGAGAAACTAAACATATACTTTGTGTTTGTCTTCACCGAGGAGGATGTGAAAAGCCTCCGTGAAATACTAGAGAACCAAGGGGCTAAACCCCTGGACCCGATGATACACATCCCAGTGTGTTGAAGGAGGTGACTAAAGATAGTGGATGCATAGGTGGTCATCTTTCAAAATTAAGGCAGCAAATATAACATTACTATTTAGAAATAGTTTAGAAATTGGCGGCACGGTAACACAGTGCTTAACACTGTGGCTTTACAGCTCCAGGGTCCCAAGTTCGATTCCAGGCTTGGGTCACTGTCTATGCAGAGTCTGCAAGTTCTCCCTGTGTCTGCGTGGGTTCCCTCCGGGTGGTCCGGTTTCCTCCCACAATCCAAAGATGTGCAGGTTTGGTGGATTGGCCATGCTAAATTACTCTTAGTGTCCAAAACAGGTTAGGTGGGGTTTCTAGGTTACGGGGTGGATGTGTGGTCTTAAGTAGGGTGCTCTTTCCAAGGGCTGGTGCAGACTCGATAGGCCGAATGGCCTTCTGCACTGTAAGTTCGATGATTCTATGAAAAGGAGGGAAGAGAGAAATCGGGAACTACAGACCTGTTAACCTAACAATAGTAGGGAAAATGCCAGAATCTGTTGTAAAGCATGTGGATAAATGGACACTTAGAAAATAATGATAGGATTGGGCAGAGTCAACATGGATTTATGAAAGGGAAATCATGCTTGACAGCCCTGTTGGAGTTTTTTGAGGATGTAACTAGCAGAATAGATAATAATAATCACTTATTGTCACAAATAGGCTTCAGTGAAGTTACTGTGAAAAGCCCCTAGTTGCCACATTCCGGCGGTTGTTCAGGGAGGCAGTACAGGAATTGAACCCGCGCTGTCGGCATTGTTCTGCATTACAAGCCAGCTGTTTAGCCCACTGAGCTAAACCAGCCCCTCTGAGGGACAACCAATGGGCGTGGTCTGTTTAGATTTTCAGAAGACATTCGACAAGGACCCACGCAAGTTGTGAATAAAATTGGAGCACATGAGATTGAGGATAATATACTGGCATGGATTCAGAATTACCTATAGGACAGAAAACAGAGTAGGAACAAATTAGGAAAGCAAATGGCACTTTGGCCTTTAAATGAACCTGCACTGCTGGCCTCACTCTGCATCACGAACCAACTGTCTAGCCAACTGAGTTAAAATGGCCCCCAAAGAGAGAATACAGCAAAGGTTCACCAGACTGATTGCCAGGATGTCAGAATTGTCCCATGAGGAGAGAATAAGGAAAGAGAATGTGAGTATAGAAGTAAATATATCTTGATGCAATTGTATAGAGACTTGCTAAGATCGCACCTGGAATATTGTATACAGTTTTGGTCATCTTACCTAAGGAAGAGTAAAGCAAAGTCGCCATAGTCCCAGATTACCATTGGCTGCTTTCCTTTTTGAGGGGGAGAGCTGACTGATCACCACACCTCAGGCGAGGGGCAAGGTTGAGAAGGCAGAGCCTTCATGAATAACCTCAGTTGTCCAGCCAACTGGGCTAAAATGGCCCCCAAAGAGGGAGTGCAGCAAAGGTTCATCAGACTGATTCCCAAGATGTCAGGATTGTCCTATGAGGAGAGATTAAGGAGTTTGGGTCTGAATGGAGTTCAGAAGAATGAGGGCTGATCTCATTGAAACACAGACATTTCATACTGGGTTCTACAGAGTAGATGCAGGAAGTTGGGAGTGGGGAACGTTGTATAGAACTATGGGACATCGACTCAATAAAGTGTAATCCATTTAGGACTGCGGTGGGGAGGAATTATTTCACTGATGGTGGTAATTCGTTGGAATTCTCTACCCCAGAGGACTGTGGAAGCTCAATAATTGAATATGTTCAATGGAGAGATCAATAGATTTTTACTTATTAAAGACATCAAGGGATATGGGGCTAGTGCAGGAAAATGGCATTGAGCTAGAAAATCAGCCATGATCTGGCTGAATGGCGGAGCATGCGTGAAGGATTGAATGGCCTATTTCCTATGTTTGTGATAGAGGGGGAAACAGTCATCAGCCTGAAGTTTCTTTTGGGGTGGGGGGTACCCCATTAATTGAGATGAAAGGTAATTTGGTGGGAAATTAACAGTGGCAGATGTGGAAAGGAGGCAGGACTGCTGAAGTGCAGGCCTGATTCACAAAGACACCTGTCAACCATTACTGTGGCTGCATTTTTAATGCTCTAGCATAACCTTGCAGGAAGTTATATTATGTGGAAATTGGAATGTCTCAGGAGAGCCAGGGGCCTGGCTGCCTTCCTTGTCCTCAGCCAGGTGGTCCCCAGTCTGTTTCTCAACCTTTCCCCATCTCCTATATGTGATGGCAAGAGCTTGTTGACCTTCTGCACTGGCTTATTGGCAACTCTTTCTGCCACTTAAGTATCCTAATGGCTGAGGCTCCCTTTGCATTGTTCATCCTTTCAGGGGGCCCAGCTAATTTGATGGGGCAGCCATCACCAGCTCCCCACTGTGTTCTTCTTCATTCAACTGGTCTGCCCTAGACAGCAAATGTAACCCATATGCATCCATAAAAATTGCAACCTGTTCCTTAACAAGCCCAGTGACTTTCTTAACATTGTTAATTAGCCTCCAAACTGAATCGAGCTAGATCTCTGATCTGCCTTATCTTCATCCTGTGAAGCATGCCTGCGTTGGGATCTGCATGCCCCACCCACCCCATTCCCACCCCTGTGAGGAACCAACAATACAAGGAGTCATAGAGCTTTACAGCACAGAAAGAGGCTCTTCAGCCTATCATGTTTGCATTGGCCATCAAGCACCTATCCTAATCCAATTCCCAGCATTTTCTCTGTAGCCTTGTACACTATGGTGTTTCAAATGCGCCTCTAAATGCTTCTGAAATGTTCAGGGTTCCCGCCTCAACCACCCTTTCAAGCAGTGAGTTCCAGAATCCCACCACCCTCTGGGTGAAAAGGTTTTCCTCAAATCTCCTCTTTGTCTTTTACCGTAAATCTGTGCCCCTTGTTATTGACCCCTGTACAGTCCCATCCTGATTATTACTCTTGGGGTGCCTGACAGGCTGACTTATTCCTCAGTTGGAAATACTGACAATGAAGTTATTCAACATGCCACCGCTTCCTTATTTTCATTAACAAGATTACCGTTAACAGTTTTCAAGAGGTCCGCATTAGTCCCGATCATCATCTTTTTCCCCAATATAATTGTGAAAACCTTTATTTAATTTTGGTATCCTTGGAAGTTTCTTTTCATATGCCCTTTTTGTAGCTCTGACTATCTGTTTTGTCACTTGTTGCTGCACTTTGTATCTTTCCCATCCATCACTCTGCTAATTAAGAACTCTTGCCCTTTGGGAATGTAAACTGATTGTGTCAAATTAAATTATCTTTTGAATACCTCCTACTGAACCTTTGACATTTTTTCCAGTTTACTGGGACAAACTTTGTATCATTACATTGAAGATAACCTTACCTAAATCTAGAATCTTAGTAAAAGCAAAATACAGCAAATACTGGAAATCTGAAATAAAAACGAAGTGCTAGAAATACTTTGCAGGTCTGATCCCATCTGTGGAGATACTCAGTAGGTCTGGCAGCATCCATCGGGAGAAACAGAGTTAACATTTCAAGTGGGATAGAAATTTAGTAGATCATTCACATTTCTCTGTGACAAGCACAATATTGAACCCAACCATATTGTAATTGCTATTCAATAAATGATCAGAGTCTAAAAGTTGATTGTTAACTAAATCTGGCCCATAAATCTATTGTGGCTCAACCTTTGTTGGTTCAAGAACATATTGATGTAGAAGGCTATCCTGTGCACTCAAGAAATCACTGTTTCTGACATGTGGTAGTTACTAAAAAAATAACTTTTTTTATTGCTAATTAATCCAAGAAATGTATAACCTTTCATCCCGAGGCACAGTCTGCAGTTTACTAAAATAAGCTGTTGTAGGAGTTATTTTCATGTTTTGAATAATGGCAAATTGCTGTTGAATTAGTGTACAATCTGAGAACTTAAATGTGTAATCTGGGAATCAGATGTACCAATTTACCTGAGACTAGCTACGCTGTAAGATTGAATCAGTGAGCAGAAATGTGTAAAAATAAATGCATCATGGGAATGAGGAATGCTGGTGTGAAACCACACAACTTTATGATGAAAGTGGTCCAGAATCTTCGGGCGCGATTCACCGCTCCCCACGCCGCGTGGGAGAATCGAGAATCGCGGGAGGGCCCCCGACAAATCTCGCGCGCGCCCCCCCCCCGGCTCGGAAGAATCGCTACTTGCTGTTTTTCACGGCGACTGGCGATTATCCGACCCGGATGTCCCGAGTGGCCTGCCGTTCGCGACCGTTTCACGACGGCGGCAACCACACCTGGTCGCTGCCGTCGTGAAGCGGGTGTGGAGATACCCGTTTGGGGCTTGTAGGGGGCCTGGTGGGGAATGAGCACCACGATTGTGCTCGGAAGGGGACAGGCCCACGATCGGTGCCCACCGATCGTCGGGCCAGCGTCTCAATCGGACGCACTATTTCCCCTCCGTCGCCCTGCAAGATCAAGCCGCCACGTCTTGCAGGGCGGCTGAGGGGAAAGACGGCCACCGTGCATTCGCGGTTTCGAGCTGTCAGCGTCGTGACGTCAGCCGCGCATGCGTGGGTTGGAGCCGGCCAACCTGCTCATGCGTGGCTGACGTCAATAGGCGCGCCAGCAGCGTCATTCTCGGCGCGACGTCCCCGCGGCCGAGATTTACGGAACGCCGCTCCTAGCCAAGCCTGGAGGAGAGAATAGGGGGCGAGGAGCGGCATCCGAGGCCGTCGTGAAACTCGGCCGAGTTCACGACGGCCCTCCCGATTTTTCCCGGGAGCGGAGAATTCCGCCCTTAATCTTGTTCCCTTTTCAGGCATTTACTGATAACCATGGGATTTCCAATTATTTACCGTATAAGATATCCTGGCACCCTCTGCATATGCAGTTTTCTATTTATATTTTTAAAAAGCCCTTTATGCTTGCTATTGCGCATAGATATCTAATTATGTTAACATACTATAGGTTTGAAGTATTGGGTGTGATTGGAAGTTAGTTTATTCCTGCAAGTGTAGTTTGTTTTAAATAAGACCAGTGTATATATCTTTTATGCAGTAATGTTAACCAAATTACATGGTAATCAATCTTGCCTTTGTACATTTGACAAGGTGGAGCAGTGAAGGAAGGATGGAAACTAGCTTTAAAGTAACATGATTAATTTACAGTATTGTATCACTTTAGCAAGTGATATCTTGTGTTATAAACCACCAAACATAGTGTCCCAAGGGAGATAAATCCTTACAGATTCTTTATGTTAGAATTCACAAATTGTCAACAGCTCTCTTTACACAAGATTAGTTACTGACAGAAGATCTTGTTAAAATGTGGAGGTTTTTAAAAATAGCTGAATTTGGACATGAGAATTGAATATGGTATGTTATCTTGCAATAATACAAGAAGTAACCAAGCAGGGGTTGCTAATAGTGCTGCATATTTTCCTAATATACAAAATAAATGTCATCTACTGACCAAGTTTGTGGCATACTGACAAATTGATCATTTCACTGAATATTTTCACTACAAATTTCTGGTAGCCTTACAAGGAGAAGGGTCTCACTGAAGTTTTATGCTTTTCGCATTTCTGTTCATTACCCGTGAGTCATTATTTGTTGTGAGTTTTTTTTAAATGTGCATGCGATAAGCAAATTTCTACATACCAAGGAGCATAGTACTGTGACGAGCTGCATTTAGTCTGAAGAACTCTGTTCCATCATGCCTTGCACCAAATGGCTCTGTTCAATGGATCAATCCAATGTTCCATTACATATCTTTAAATCTACAGTAACTATACTCTGATTCACTCATTAATTCTGCATTTGCAACCTTATCAGCACCTCTGGAGAACATAATTGATGCCTCTTTGCAGACAACTGTGTACTTAACTGAAGTGTCCTGTAGATAAATATACATTAGTTGCAATCAGCTGTTTGGAGAGAAGTAATGATTATGTTCTTCACCAATCCAAACCATTCAAGTTATAAAATTATTTTTTAAAATCCTGCAATTAATTATTTTTAAATATACCTTGAAGACTACAGTTCAGGCAGTTAATAATGTAAAGAAAAAATGTTCTTAATTTTTGCCTGCCAATAACTGCTGAAGCTTGTCTTAAACTGCTGAGACACCTCATTACGTCTTTACGATCAAGTGGCTCTAACCATACTCTTTCACTTCTATTTTGCAACAGTTTGATGTTGTTTTTAAATGGCTTTTTTATTTAAAAAAATGATCATTTATGTTTCTGGTTAATATTTATTCCCGTTTGTATCAGGTACTTTTAGTATAGTTTGTGACGTCTTTTTCTGGATGTGTGAGAAAAAGTCATGTAACGGAGCTCAACCAATAGAAGAACCAACTGTGTTGCATCCCAACCAGTTAAGGTATTGAGGGCAAATGGATGACCACTACTAACAAAAGCTTTTTTACACAATATAATCAAGACACGTTAACAAACAAAATTATAATAACAACCACTACCCAGTCTAATCATCTCAAAGTTAAACATACTGGATCAGTGTAAATGCTGGTAAATCTCATTTTATGTTGGTGTGAGAAAAAGGCTATGATACAGTGCAAACAATCCCAATTCACACGAGTATTAAAAGATACATTCTTCTTTTTGTATTGGTGATTCACATCTGTTGTGCCTCATTGCCAGGTCTAGTTTTCTACTGTGTCTTCAAATCCACATATTCAAATTTGGGAGAAATATTGTGGTCTAACAACTCCTCCATCTGAGATGTGTTTTCCCGTTGTTATATACTTGCATTCCTCTACAGTTAGGCACACTTTCTTGTCACTGACGAATCTATGTGTAGGCCTGCTTTACTGTTGCTAGTAATGTGGCGTACTTGAACATGAAATCAAACCCAAGAATCATCCAAAGTTGTGAATGAGGGAGGAACTTTAAAAATTAATTATTACCAGATCACCAGTGTGTTGCGAGATGCAGTAGTTTAAGTTGCATTCATCACTAGTTAATAAAACCTTAAAATATGAATTATTAATAAAAACATATTTATAAATGCAGATATTTATGCTAAACTTTTCCATTTGAGTAGGTAAATTCTGATGTCGATTAAAACCAAGTTTAGAGTTCAAGTCTCCATACTGCATTGAAAAACTGCACCATTTGGATTAGTGAGTCTCAGCCTTAATACGCTTTTGAAATATATAAGTTTGGAACCATATTTTGTTCATTTAAATTTGCAATTTTCTCTGTTGTTAACATCCAGTAAATTAATAGTCCTCGCCATGAAGAAGTTGCTGAACTAGTATACCAATTCTCTGCACATTTAAATCATCCCAGGATTTTCAGGACTTCTCATGAGAGATAATGCAAAGTCTTTATTTGCAATAATTACGGGCAGTACCATAATAATGAGGTAGAAGGGGTGTGCAGGGCCCTCCTACCTCTGTTTTCTGTGATTGTACTCAGGGCTCCCATTTCTAGTAGTGGCCCATACGTAGGCAGCAAGGTAGCACAGTGGGTAGCACTGTTGCTTCACAGATCCACGGTCCCAGTGCGATTCCTGGCTTGGGTCACTGTGTGGAGACTGCACGTTCTCCCTGTGTCTGTGTGGGTTTCCTCCGGGAGCTCCGGTTTCCTCCCACAAGTCCCGAAAGTCATGCTGTTAGGTAATTTGGACATTCTGAACTCTCCCTCTGTGTACCCGAACAAGCGCCGGAATGCGGTGTCAAGGGGCTTTTCACAGTAACCTCATTGCAGTGTTAATGTAAGCCTACTTGTGACAATAAAGATTATTATTATTATTATTATTATTAAAGCTTGAAGTTGTTTCTGTGCCAGAAGCCTCTCTAATTATAGGGTCTGAGAGAGTCTGGTGGCTCAGTGCAGAAGGGCCAAAAGATAAATGATCATCCTTTGTTGGATCCGTCAGATAGATGGATGCTTTCGAAATTCCATTTGCAAGTATGTCCTGCTGCTGGTGGCCATGGTCATAGGTGTGAAAGGCGTGCATCTCCCTTGCCATATCCCATCACACGGAGTCCAGCACAAGTCCTTGCTGGAGACAGACCTAAGCCAGGTATACAACTGGACCAAGTTAATGTCAAATTTTAACAATTTATACATCAGATGCTTGTATCTTTCCAGTGCTCAGGAAAATCAGCCCCAAAATATATTGGCAAGGGCAGAAACGGTAATGGCGCAAAAACTCATGTTCCAAAACTATATTTGCAAATAGTATATATTTGTCTGAAGTTAGTAAAGCTAACCTATATCGCTTAAAAATTGTCATAAATTTTGTGTAATTGTAACGGCAGCTTAGAGATAATTGTAGAGTAAATTTGCAATAGAGTTAATTTACAGTATTTCAGCATTGTGTCGGTTTATATTTAACTTGGAATCTTCAATGTAGGATTTTACATCATGAGGATTGTTCTATTTCTTATGTGGAATAACATTGTGGAATATCTGAATATTGGTTAATATTATGGCTACTTACTGCCTGTGTTGCTAGCCATTGAAACCTTGCATGGTCAGTGTAAGTGATGTTGTTTGATTTTGCATTTTAATTAATAACATACATGCACTTGGTTATCAAAACCTGCAATTATAATGGCTGTGTTGTGGCACATGTAATCTTCAGGTAATTTGATCTTCACGTTATGTGCCTTTGCTTCGCTCTTCTGACTAATTTATGTACAAAGCCTCTGTTGAATACATTGATGCTATTTGTTTTAACCACTTCATATGGCATGTTCTCACCATTTACTATGAAAATAAATCACTCCTAAATTCTTTAATTGATGTTCTATATCGCTGAAAAAAGGTACATGTTGTCGAAGCTTTACATCTTGCACTCGGACAAATGCAAGAATGCCAGATTTTAAATGATCAAAACAATTTATGATACATGAGAAAAGGGTGCTGATTTGTTGGTAGATTGATTCTGATTAGCTAAGGCATTGCCATGGAGAAAACAGTGGGGACTATAGATTCCGCCTACCCCCGGTAATTAAAAACAACCACAAGGCTTGAACGTATTCCTTTGTTTGCAGAGAATAGGTCTTTGCATATGAATGTATGTTGCCTCAAGCAATTATAATGAGCCATGTTACAAGCTTGACTGATTACCTTAAATTGGTTGTTAGTGAGCTATTAGCACACTCTGGATTGTTCAGCAATTGCAGCCCAATTGCAGAATCGGATTTAGCAGTAAACATTTTATTTTGGGTTTTGCAAGCGCAGATTGGTTGAGGAAGGCCTGTACTCTGGGTATATGGACAATCTGTTTGTCTCTAATTGGGATGTATGGCCTACGCACCTGGCATCACACCAGCACTGGCTTAATTCAATTTCAGTGATTTATTTTTTTTCCAAGCTCATGCACCTTTTCACATTTTTCATTATAACACCGATGACCATCGATTAGGGAGCACCTTAGCATAGAAAGGCCTAGTTACATTAAGAGCACATGCCATTTTATAGTGGTGGGTGACTTGCTAGCCGTACCTGCTAATGGCATACCTTTTACAATAGACAGCGAAGTTCTGTACACAAATATAGAAACAGACAGTATGTTTAATAAATTTCCCCAGCCTGACAGATGAGATAGAGCTGTAATCCTGTGACTATATTTAAGTTTAACAAAAAATGACTTTGAATTCAATAATGAATGTTATCCTCAAATCAAAGGAACGGACGCGGGGAAATAAATTTTCCCCAGCCTATACAAATAAAACATGGCAGTGTGGGATTTTTAAAACAAATATGCCAGGTTCCCTATGTATTACTACAGGCATTTGGATGATATACGGGATATTTGGACTCGTAGGAAGCAGAATTCGAAGAATTCATAAATACCATGAATAATTATCACCCATCCATGAAACTTGAAGCTACAAGATATAAGGAAAATATTATTTTCTGAGACAATTTAAATTACATAATTAAAAGCAGGCAGAAGTTAGCATCAAGTTTTTTTTTCAAAACAATTGTCACATATTTCTACACACAAAAAGCCAACACACTAACACCTTCCATGGACTGGTGAGGCCACAGTTTTCATTGCATATGCACAATGTTAGAAGATTTCAGCAAGGCAGTTACTACATTTTCTCTCCCTTGCTGAACCCCTAATCTCTGTCCCTTCATGAACCCCCAGTCTATCGCCACTGCTACTCTGGCTTTGTGCTGCTACTCACTTTCCCGCTGCTCCTCCAATCCCAGGGTCTCTTGAGCTGACTGCTAATGGGCTGAACTGTACCTCACTGCAAATCTGTTCAGCAGTTTGCATGGCAGAGGAACCGTCTGATTGGAGGAGCAGCTTCTCACAGATTCCGCCGTTCCAACATTTGGCGATGTTTCCTCTCATTTGTCCGCCCCATCGTTGATTTTCCACGGGCTATTTGGGGGCCCATATATTTTGAACCCTGTGAACATGCTTTTTGAGTCAATAAAATGAGACAGTTTGCCATTGTAATATTCCACAATGCTTTACTTGCAACCAGTGGTGGTTGACTCTTATCTTAACCAGACGAATTTCAGGGCGGCCCGTTTTATAGTTTAGTCCCAGGGTTCAGAGGTAGTTCGCGTGCAGCAGCGTGTATAGCAACCAATTGTGTCATATGTGTCGATAGCAGGTGGGGAGCAACCAGGGGGTCGCGGAAGGTGAAGGAAAGAAGGGGTGAGCTTACGGAACGTGGCAAAATGCATTCTTTATACCACAACCAAAGGGAGAGTAGAGAAGGTGAAACTAAGGCCTGCCAAAGGCAGTGTAGAGAACCATTCCAGAGCGTATGAAGTGAAGGGAACATAAGGTGCGTGTGGGCCGCTGCGGGATAAGAATGGGTGGAATCCCCAAGTAGGGCGGGGGTTAGTGCCGTTACTCCACTACCTAAGCTTAACTGACTGGATGCATTTGGGGTCCTCAGGTAGGGTGGGGATCAGTGCCGTTACTCCCTACCTGGGTGACCTGAGTGGATGGTAAGAGTTTGTAGTCGTGTGGAAACTTGTCATAAAGACTGGGAGAACAGTGATCTGTTTCTCGACAAACTTGTGCCTTTAACTGACATTGGGTATTGTACCCTCGAATCAGAAGAGTAATTGTGTGTCGGACAACATGAATTGAAACCATGTAGTAGAAAAAAAGAAGGAAAAAGGCGGGCAGGTTCCATCAGAACTTTGTCATCATCTGCACACCTCACGGTTCTGTACCAAACAGTGTTGTAAAAGCATTACCAGAACGAGAGTCAGAATCTGAATCATCACCATCGCTCGGTTGCCAGACTCGTGTCTGCCATTTATGTGCCTTGGCCGCGTGGCCGTCAGATAATCCGAATCGTCATGCATCACCAGTCTGCAAGAGTTGTCGCGGTGCCAAAGAGGGGTTGTTTGTCATGAAGCATAGGGGCGTTGGGAGTGGAGGGCAAGTTACTGTGGTCGGACGGTGGCTGGGGGAGAGCACATAGGGGGTAAAAGATATGTAAATCGTGATTCCAGGGGCTGGGGTGACTTAGGGCAGAGAGATTGCGCCAGTGTTCAGGGATAGTAATCAAATCCGGGAGGCTGTCACTGTCATCAGAGTCAAATTCGGGTCTGATGGCGTGGACAAGGGATAAATGTCGGCATAGCTAGGGGAGGGTTGGCGTAGGGGCTGGACTAGGTTGTCGATGGGCGGGGCGTAATCATCTCCTATTGCCAGGGAGATGTGGCGGGAGTGGCTACATTGTGATCCGTAGCCTTTGAGTTGGTTGATGTGGAACCAACCAGTTTTACCGTTGGGGTACGTTATTTTGTACATGGAGGGGCTCACTTTGTCGGAAATGGAGTAGGGTCCTGCAAATTTTGGGGAGAGGAAAGAACTGGGGTTGCAAAGTGAAACCATTACTTGCTGACCGACTGTGTACTCTACGGGGTTGTCATTGACATTTTGTCAATGCAGGCTTTACTCTGCTTCCTTCTAGCGTCTAATAAGACAGCTGCAGCGAGTTGTGCCGCTTTAATGTAATTTGTAACCTGTTGGACTGCTTTTTTGTGGGTGAGGGCAGTTACTGTGGGGCTTGCCAAATCGAGGCCTAATAAATATTCAGTACCCTTCATGGGCCTTCCCGTCATGAGAGTGTGGGGGGTGAAACATGTGAAACTGGAAACAGTGTTCCGAATAAACATGAGAGCAAATGGGAGGACTGTGTCCCACGTGGTATTGTCCTGTTGCACCATCTTCCAAATGGTCGCTTTTAAATTTCAATTCATTCTCTCGACAATGCCACTGGATTGGAGGTGATATGCTATATGGAATTTCTGCCTGATTCCAAAAATTGTTAAAAAATTTTGCATGACTCTGCCTGTGAAGTGGGAACCTTGGTCTGACTTAATGCTGTGGGGGAGACCCCAGCATGTGAATATCTGTTGGGTCAAAATCTTAGCGGTGGCCTTTGCTGTGTTTGTCCGTGAGGGAAATGCTTCTACCCATTTAGTAAAGGTGTCGATTACAACCAGCACGTAATTGAAACAATTTCTGCAAGGGGGAAGGGGGCCAAAATAATCGATTGGAAAATTTGTCCAAGGGTCATTCATAGGTCGGGTGTGATGTGCTTGTGCTTTAACATAGAACATAGAACAGTACAGCACAGAACAGGCCCTTCGGCCCTCAATGTTGTGCCGAGCCATGATCACCCTACTCAAACCCACGTATCCACCCTATACCCGTAACCCAACAACTCCCCCCTTAACCTTACTTTTATTAGGACACTACGGGCAATTTAGCATGGCCAATCCACCTAACCCGCACATCTTTGGACTGTGGGAGGAAACCGGAGCACCCGGAGGAAACCCACGCACACAGGGGGAGGACGTGCAGACTCCACACAGACAGTGACCCAGCCGGGAATCGAACCTAGGACCCTGGAGCTGTGAAGCATTTATGCTAACCACCATGCTACCCTGCTGCCCCAGGGTAGTTACTTTCTTTGAGTAACGTTCAGGATTGTTCAGAGCACAGATAAGGCAATTATCGACATAATGGGTTACATTGCTTTTTAAATCGGACCACCAACACAAAGGTCTTAAATGGCCAATGGTATTGTCTATGCCCTGATGTCTGTGTCAGTCATGAAATTGGTAACTGAGCTGGTTTCTGTCCTGGGTGGGGACCACATAAATTCCGTTTTTTAAAACTATACCATCCTGTACAGTCAGTGCGTCCTTCCATTTACCATATGGGGCTGGGAAGTTACCGTCTGAAACCTGTTTGAGGGTGTTGTTTGCTTTTTGGGCTTGAGATCCTCAATATTGGTCTGGGAAACCTGGACTGAGTGTATCGGTTCGCTTTCGGATGGCTACCAGAAGTGACCATGGCGTGATCCTGTTTTGGCTAAGGCATTCCCGGGTGGGGAGGAGCGATGATGGCTTCTTACTTTAATGAAACCGTATGTGCGGTCTGAGGCTGTCTTGAGAATGTGCTTTAACAACGGGGCAGAGGGTAGGGGTTTTCCATTGGCTGAAACAAAACCTCGAGATTCCCACAGGGGCAGGAATTCTGTTAAGCTGTTGCACACATACAGGCTGTCCGAGTGTATGTCGGCGGGAGTTGAAAAAGAGTCGGGGTGCTGAATTACATAGACTATGGCTGTGGGTTCTGCTGCCTGTGAACCTAGGTGGCCGGGTAATTTTAAAGAGATCTCTTCTAATGGGCGACCCTGCGCATCTTCCACGTAAATTCCACAACCAGTAATTCTAACTCCATTTTTGATTGTGGACGAACCATCTACATAAATTTTTAAAGCAGCCCCTGTTGCTCTGGAATCCTGTGTCTTCCTGCCTGCTCGTAGGTATAGTGACTTTGGGATAAAGAGTCCTGTGTGGTGTTGGGCTACTATGATCTGGCACTCATGTCGGGTCCCTATTGGAGATTATCGGCCAGAAATGTGTGGGTTTTGGTGCATTTTACCGTAATGTTCCTGCCTTGTAACAGTAGTGTCCAGCGAGCTGCTCTGATTTGGCTGACTGAATCGTCCTTTAATCTACCGTCTAATAATAGTTGAGTGGTGGTGTGCTCGGTCAAGATCGTGACTGGGTTGAGGCCTGTGATGTACGCAAAGTACTGTATTGCCCAAAAGACTGCAAGCAAGTGCCGTTCGCAGGCTGAGAATTGTTGCTCTAGGGGGTCTAATACTATTGAGGCATAGGCTACAGGTCCTAGGTGATTGTGTTCTTGCAGGAGTACTGCTGATAGGGTTCGGTCGGTGGTTGTTACTTCAAGGCATAGGGCAAGTCTGGGTCTGGAACTTGTAAAGCGGGGGCTGTGCCTAGGGTGCATTTTAAATCATCAATGGTGCCTGTGTGCTGCGGAAGCCATTCCCATGGCGTGTTTTTTTTAAGGAGCTCTGAGAGATTGGGGCTGCTTTAATGGCAAAATCATCTATATGATTTTTGCAATATCCTACCAAACCTAGGAATGACCGGAGTGCAGTGACATTTTGGGGCAGGGGCAATTTAACGATGGACTTGATCCATTTTTGCTCAATTTCCCTCTTCCCGTGGGTGATGATGGTGCCTAAATAAAGAATCTTTTCCTTTAAAATCTGGACTTTTTTGGAGTTTACCTTGCATCCGATGGATTGCAGTAGGCCTAGTAATTCCGATAAGAGTTCTACATGTTCCTCTTTTGTGTCAGTTTACAAGAGCAGATCGTCTACGTATTAGGCATTTGGGTAGGGAAAATTTAGAAAGTCTGTTGGCCAATTGTCGGTGGAAAAAGGAGGGGGAGTTATGGAATCCTTGTGGGAGGCATGTCCACGTGTACTGCTGCCCTTGAAACGTAAACGCGAATTTATACTGGCAGGCCCTGTCTAATGGGATGGACCAAAAGCCATTGCCTAGCAACAGTGTTCGGCCCATGCATAATGTTAGCGCCCATTCAGATGACTTATCGTTTAACTCCACAGATTGACGGTGTTCGGACTCCCCAATCTGTGGCGTTAAACGATAAGTCGTCTGAATGGGCGCTAACATTATGCATGGGCCGAACACTTTTCCTAGGTGGGGGGTTTGGTTGTTTGTATCGTTGGGGGGTTTTGTCGGCAGTCATGGGCGTAATGTCCTATGTGGCCACAATTGTAACAACCTCGTGGTGCCTGTGCTCTGGGGTGCTGTCCCTCGTGTCTACCCTCATTTATCCATGCTGGGTCCTGGCTAGTCCTAACTGGACTACAAAACTGCATGTTTTCTTCTATATTGTCCTGATCTGTCCGTTGGTGTACGGTTTGTTCCCATACTCTACAAAGTTGTTTCAACACCCAAACTTCATTGTGTGTGTGGTCTGCGGTGTTGTAGTTCACACAAGCGTTTTGACCTGCGCCTGTGGCATGCAAGACTAAGGTGCGGAACCATTTAGTGGTGTCCTCCTCATTTAGGTGTGTGCGGTTCAATTGTCCGTAGACTGCCATGAAATGAATCCATAGACGGCCAGCAAACGCAGTCGGGTGTTCTCCCTTCTTTAGCCTGCAGTGATTTAAACCCTCGACTGGATCTCCTTTGTTATACCCAATGGCATCTAATATGGCTGTTTTCATTTCCTGGAGGATTCCTCCTACATTTTGGGTTCTGACAAAGCTGACCTTACGGACTGGTTAAGGCTCATAACTATTAGCTTTACTTCCTCTCTCTCGTCTAGGCTGTACATAACTTTTTTGTTGGCGCATCTCCTCAAAGAAGCCGTGCGGATCTGCGGTGAGCTGGAATGGATTAATTTTCGTGCAAGCTTCTCTTATTTGGCTTATGGATAGTGGGGTGGTGTAAACGATATCAGGCTCCTCCTGATCCAATGACTTGCGCTGTGTGGTAACCGGATTCATGGGGGTCGAATTGTGAGTCGGGGTGTGCGCTGCCTGTGCAGTCGGTGCTGCGGGTGCTTTTCTTTTTGGGGAGTTGGGGGCTCAATTTTGATTTCCCGTGTCTTCTACGTATCTTTGGGCGCTTTCGTTTAACTCTTGCCAATCGGGAGCATCTTCCTCATCTAAATCCTGCCCGAAAGTGTACCTGAAGCCATTCTGTACTGAGAGTAGCGACTGTAGCTTTTCTGTTTTCTGTCGGCATTTAGCGTGGTCAACCGTACTCTGCCTCTGTTTCTTGGTGGAGCTTCGGAGCGGTCTCAAAGCTGCTTTTAAATCTGCACATTTGCTAGTTAGCTGGGCGACCTGTTCTGTTTCCTCTCTTACCAGGACTGCGCGCTGTGTATCTTGGTAGGCTTTATCGTACTGGGTCTGGAAGCTGCTAAGGTGAACTAGATAAGATTGATGTGCACGTTTTACATCGGCCATTTCCTTATCCTTAGCTGCTAACTGTTCCCGGAGTTGCTCAATTATCTTCTCTCTTTCGTTACTGTATCCCTCATTCTTTACTTTCTTCTCAATAAACTGCCTACAGAGCGTCTTCACGACCGCATCTGTGCCTCGCAACTGTGCCAAACAGGACACTATTGCCTTCGGCTTTCTGACTTTCCCTACATTTTTCTTGTGGACCTCGCTTCGATTCTCCCACCAAGTCTGTCCTACCTTTCCTAGACCTGACTCATCATTAGAGCAAAAATTCGACCAAAGGGGCCATCCTTTCCCCTTTAAGTATTTCCTTAACTCTTCCTCCCATATGGGGTATTGCTCTGCTCTGTTGGCCACTGTGACCTCAGGTTCCTGTGGATTCATCAATCATTCCATTGCTTTAGTGGCCATTACTTCTCTTATCTCTTTCTCTGCTTTTAATTTGGGACAAGGGAATAAGGCGGCGATTTGAACAGCAGGTATGGCTTAAACTATTTTCCGGCTCACAATCCCTCGATATTTGTACACAATTCTAACAAGTTTACCTTGCTCTTCCTGTTAGGTGCGCATGCGGGTTAGTACACACTTCCGAAATTCAGTTATTTGGTCGATATGGGATTTGTACTTGTGGTTCTTTCTCTTTCTCGCAATTGGATTCAAAGTTTGTGGGTTCTCTTGGAGTGACAGTCACTTCTAATCGAGTCCCGTCAGAGTTCGCCAATAATGTTGCTCTATTAATAATGTTGGTGAACCACAAGCCTTCCCTTGTATCGATCAAATGACCACACACAACCAGTTAGTTAGTTCAAAAGATGTTTTACTTACATACACGAGAGTTATCTCGACATGCAAACACAATTTCTACTATGAGTTAAACTGCACCTATCAGCTACAATAACCTATATTTAACTTCAGGGCGACCGGCACTGTGCACATGGATAAGGCCTTTATCTGGATTTCACTTGGCTGGTTTGAAGAAAGTGGCACTGTCTCTGCTGGGCTCATCCATCAGGTAGCGATCGTTGGTCTTGAACTTAGCTGGCTGTTCCTGCTGCAGTTGTGTTGGCACAGGCCGGACCCAAAAGAGACAGCACACGTGGCTGTGCTCTCTTTTATCCCTCTGGGATTTTGCGCACTTTGGGGCGATCCTTAACCTTGGACCCAATAGTTCGACAGAGCTCTGATCACTCTCTTCGATTCCGGCCAATAAAGGGGCGGATGCCTTGGTGGCTGGGCGGGTCCTTAGCGGTCATTGACCTTGGCAGTTGGGCTTTCTGAGTAGAGGGAGTGGCGCCCATCAGTCTGTGGCTGTACCGGTTGCTTGATTGGAGTTCTATTGCCCTGGGAAAATGGGCCATTAAAATGCAAACGAGTGGGGGTTTCGATCAGGCCTGGTTACATGTGTTTCAGATACACATAGGCTCTGTATCTGTCTGAGTCCTGGGTTGGCCATAATTCCCATGGTCCTTTGCAGGTGGCCATCTTAGATGGCTGCAGCACCATCTAAATATGCACATACTACCACATTGAATGGCAAGGGCGGCAGATACATGGGAACACCACCTGCAAGTTCCAATCCAAGCCACACACCATCCTCATCTGGGACTATATTGTCACTTCTTTACTACATCTTATCAAGAGAAACCATCTTAAAATGGTTTGAACATAACAAATTCCATGCTGATGTCTTCTACATGCAAGCAATGTCCGGCGTCAGTTATGTGACTTGGTGTGAGAACAATGAGATGAAAAGTTTGGAACTGCTGCTGTTGGAATTAAAGTGCAATGGTCCTTTCATGACAGCTCCTTTGCTTCAGGGTGGCTTCAGTGTGAACCGTGGATAACTTGAGGACTTTTTTTGATCTCTTGTTAGAAGGTAGTTTTTGATAGTTTAATGCTTTCATTTTGTTTAATAGCTTAATGCTATGTTTAATAGGATTTTAGATGATTCTAAATTATTTTCATGAGTAAGGGAATTTGTGATTAAAAAGCTTTTTTATTATAAAAGTGGTTTGAGCTTTTAAATTAAAATTGCTGATACTTACAGCTTTAAAAGCCATTAATGCTTGATTGCAATAATGATTAAGTTAATGTATGATTGTAAGTATAGTTTATTTTTATGGTATGTTTCTCAATAGCAAGTAAATACATTTTCATAATATGAAAATAATGTTACCGTTCTTGCTGCAAAATCTATATTTTTGTACTGCAGAAATTGGTTTTCAGCTGCTGCAGAATTCTAGCAATTCTGGCCATACAATACACCTCCAAATGAACTTTACTGGGCCAGTTTGCACTAGTACCAAATGAATTAAATGTTGGCCATGACTAGTCCTTGGTCATTACTGCTAATTAGTATACATAGGGCGGATTTTAAGAAGAAGAGTACAGTTCCTAAGGACGAGATTGGCTTGCCTGTCGGGAGCTGCAACACAGAATCTGAATACAAATTTAGTGTGCGCGGTGGGCATGTTTCCCACATGCAATCATGTGACAGGGATCATCCTCAGCAGCCTCCTCTTCTTCAGCTGCTGATTTGGGGGTTGCCACAACGTATTGTGCTCACCAAATAAAAACTAGTACGTTATTAAGGACAGAGGGTAACATTGGTGCTGAGACACTGTTAAGCTGTTTACATAGGTAAACGATAGGTATAATATAATTTGTCCATTTGAATATTGTGTGCATTTGACAAAAAGGACTGAGAGACATTTCACCGTTGGAGGCAACTGTGTGGCAATGTGTCAGAGATCATGTATGTGGAGTGAATTGTATTCACAAGGAAATGCAACATGGCTGCAAACCGGCATCTGTTGGCCTCCCCATAAATGGCTTGCTAAGCAATTGGCCAAGGTCACTGATGAGTGAGAGAATTAAAGTGCCGCTCGTGTAGCCATTTCCTTTGCAGTGTGGGCAAGGAGCAGAGAGATGGCTTATGATAGCTTCAGTGACTCGAGTGTCAATTCAAAGTCAGTATCCGGGGGGGGGGGGGGGGGGGGGGGGGGGTTAGTGATCTCTTTTCAATTCCATGTGAGAATAGTTCACTCCTCTTCTCGGGGGTAGAAGACATGTATTGTGGTATCTCTGGATGGTGGCTGGCTGAGATGGGTGCACACAATTGGAGCAGGCAAATATTTGCAGGTATGGAAATCACAGTCAAAATGATTAACCTGATGTTGGCACTGACAGCCCTGGCATGACTGCATGGCCCTGGCATCTGGGAGAGCTGCCACAAAATCTCTGTTGCATTTTCCCATCGTCTTCATCTGAGGAGGTTTGCAACCGCTCCATGATCTCAAATTACCTTTCTTCCCCCTTTGCAATGCTATGTTGTACACCATATAGCAGATAATGATAATCCTGAACAGCCTTTATGGCGAGTGTTGCAAAGCTTCTTGTTAATGGACAAGGAATCGCAGATACATTTTAAGCAATCCTATGATCTGCTCTATTATTGCACTTGTTGAGCAGTTTAATGTTCCTCTGCAGGGGCTGAAACACTGATGTCATGAGCTATGCTTTTCAGAGGATAGCCCTGGTCACCCAGGATCCACCCCAGACTTGGTCAGGGACCTCACATAGCTGCTGCAGATGGAGGTTTTTAAGATGTAAACGTCATGAGAGTTCCCTCATAAATGATCACTCACCTTTTTCACTGGTCACGACAACTTGAACGTGAGGGACATGAAATCCTTTCAGGTCGACACATGGAGCTGACTGTACCCATGGAGCTCTAATGGCCACCACGTACGCGTGGTCGATTACACCATGTACCTGTGGGAACCACGCAGTGGCCTCAAAACCAGCCATCAGCATCTGTTGAGATTACTGTGAATTCTTTGGCCCTTCTAAACAGGACATTGCCACCTTCCTCCTGCATCTGTGCTTTGCAGGCTGGTAAATGCCACATATGCCCCCGCAGAGCAGTAGAGCAAGCCACTGGCATAGAAATTTAGGATTCCAGTTACCTTGAACGCAAATGGCATGGGGTACCTTCCAAAATCTGTTGCATGTCTTGTTTTGGATCATGTCCAGGTCAATAACTGTGCCCTGAGAAAACCTTAGTTATGTCCAACATTGCCTCTTAGACATCTGGAGGTAGTTGGTTTGCATTCTGGTCATGCATTAATGTTCTTTGGTGACAAAGATGGGCTTGATTGAGTTCCACGTGCCTCTGACCACACCCCCCCTCCCCTCCTTGATGGACTTGCTGCCTATGTTGTGTGGTGGAGGTCACCGCCTGGCAAACCCTGTCCTCCGCAGCCCAAGTTCGTAAAAACATTGGGTGTTCTGATTCACCCCCAGCCCCCAAACATGCCTGTGCCTTGATGTGCTGCCGTTTGAAGATCATAGCACAAGGTCCACCCTCTTGTAAGCCCAAATGCTGCATTATTTGAGGACCTGAGCACTCTATACCAGCCTCATCCTTTCCATAATCTTTTCCTGGTAATGTTCCTTATGCTGCTGAGTTTGACAAATACAAAATTTCACCTCCAATCCAAAGATTGAATGACCTCCCCTGACGATATGCCATCTTTTTGCTATTGGGAAACTGGAAGCACGTGTTGAGCGTGCACCACTGATTTAATCTTGAAGTTGGGACTGAATTTGCCATGCTTCCCAATTAATGAATATTCATGATATGCAAATGAAGGTGCACAGGCTCCTACTATCTGGCAGTGTATTGGCCACTCCACTTCTGACACTCTGCCCACTATCATACAAATGCAGCTTAAGATCAGGGGAAATTGAGATTGGCTCCTGCTGAAGTAAGTCCCCCTGCCTGCTACATTCCTGCTTTCAGGTCCCATTAAATATCTCCCGTAATATTTATTTAATTGCTTCTTGCGGGTTGGAAAGTCTTCAACTGTATTGTTGAAAACTGTAGGGTCAGATCTTGGTGTTGCAGAGCAGCTTATTGTATGTTATTAGGTCTTTTTCCTGCACCCTTTAGCTCAAAATCTGTTTTGCACCATAACAGGAAGTGGGAGACCATGAAAACATGCTGAGGGCTACAGGGCATTGTGATGTTGGTGAACAGTGTGACCAACAGTGTCTCTACTGAATGAGATTTGAGCTTTGAAATGGACACAAAGAAAATGTAGAAAAAACAGGTCAATTAGAATTGGTGAATTGGACTCAAATCAGGTACAGAAAGAGAAATAAAGCAAGTGAAGGAATGATTAGATTCGGAGAGAGAAAAAAGAGATAGCTAAAATAAGGAAAATATTACTGCATACAGGAATAAGGTAGAACGGTTAAAATTGTGCTCTTTCTTGACCAGTGAAGTTGATTGGCATTACACTAACAATTGTCGTCTCTTTGAAAACGTACTTGACTGTTTAAGTTCATTCAAACTTTTGAGTGCTGATTTTGTCGGTCATTTAATGGACCGAGCCAACAAATTCTTAAAAAAAACAGGTGCGAAGAGCACAAATTGATTAAACTCTGAGATTCGGAACTCCACGATTTCTCTTTATTCCCTCGGCTTAGTCGCCATTTTGTGCAGTAATATGACATGTACTGTTAACATCCCGTTATTTTTCCAGCAAGATCCAGCCATTAATTTTATCTTTATCAACTCACATAACCACTCAATGCAATAATTCCTTTTCAAACTGCAAAATACACAAATGGCCTCTGTTATCCTTGCTAAATTAGTTTAAAAGGTCTAATTAATATTTTGTGTAAAATAAAATAAATAAAATGGTTGCTTAAATTGTTTCCTCTCATACATTTATGTCTTGAAAAGAATTAACAGAAATCTCTGTGAAGAGGATATCCCAGAATCATATCTGTTGCATACTAAAACTGGACATTGATAAGAACCTTGGGTTTCTCATGTTTAAGTTCGCCCAGAACAACAAAATAACACTGCTTCAGATCTGTCTGCAAATTGATTGTTTTTGCTCTAGTCAATGCTCGAGCATCAGATGTGCTCCATGAAGATTGTTTCCTTGTCTAATGTAACCTGAGTGAATCTCCATCATTACGATGTGTGTTCAGTTCCGAAGAGAAGAGCCCTTCAGCTACTGATTTCTCTGAAAGTAAGAAGAAGTGCTTGAAAAGTGGAACACATAAAGAGATAATTAGTTTACATTGAAACTACTTGTCTCCACAGTTACCTTCTCCTTTAAAGGACCTACTCTATTTAGAATAAGCATTCACTGAATAGTTGGGGAGAGAATTATCTTGGTACAAAAATAGTATTTTCGCCCTCAAATGGTTGTTATGAACATGGTATGGCTAAATGAGGTTGGCAGCTTCCAGCTATATATCAACCTATTCATCAACTGCAATATTTTCCTTCTCTGTACTTGAGTTAATTCCACAGATAGGAATTCCATATGTACTAGGCACCTGCTGACATCCCTGCTGAGCTGAGTTACTAACAAACAACATGTAATATTTCTTTTTGTTTCTCCCAAGAAAACCTTTCAAGTTCCTCTTGACAAAAGAGGAATTTGAACTTGGGGACCTCATCATAAATCGACAGATCACCCAATTGTTGATTACTTCTTGCACAATTGGGTGACATTTTTTTGCAATGAATGCCATTGCTGTTATCACAACCCATTAACATTTATAATGTGAATAGGAGTAACTGGGCTCACTCAGGCCAGTTGAGTACAAAAATCAGTACTTGCTTTTCCAATTGATGTAACCAAGCATTTATGGTTTTAAATTGGTAAACAAACATCAACTAAATTGGAGAAGGAAGAGAAAGCCAAATAATTGCTTTTATAACAATAAAGTCATTCTGTAATTTAAGTACTTCATTTTCAGCATTAATTTTATATATAAAACAATTGTTGTTGGTGATAATTGAACATACTCAATACAGGCATAGTGACTTGTTCAATGGAAATATGCAAATAAAAACTCCAGTGAAAATCAAATAATGTAGACATTTTGATTTTCTATAAAATCTGGAAACCTTTTTATTTTGGCTATCCACAATTTCATATTTGGTTTGTCCATCTGTTTAGATGAAAAGGCAAATTTCCAGAGGTCTCACAAGGGTGTACAATCTTTTAAGTAGTGGGAATAAATGGGAAATCAGGTTTTTTATACCCATGTGGATATTTTTGTTAGTCAAAATTAGACCATGCTACCGACTAAAATTGAATATTTATGAAAATTGGCTCTTTTGCTTGAGTTCTGGACTATTGACTATTTGCTGCTTAGCAAGTTGAACATGGTATACTGTGGATCTTGGGAGCTAGCCTGTGCAAACAGACTTTTAAAAAGCAGGTACACGTTGTAGTCTTCTGAAAACAAATTTTCTGTTTTCTTAGTGTTTCAATTTGTTCCATGCATTAATTTTGCTTTGTGAAATCTACTAGTTGATGCGACCATCAATTCACGTGAAACAAGGAGTAGAAGTAAACTGTGGCTTTAATCGACTAGAACAGTCCCTGCCTGCGACTGCTCTGCTACTGAGAGCCGCCTACAGGGCTACTGCTCTTTACACCTCCCCTCAAGTGGTGGAGCCAGGGGTGGAGCCCACAAAGGCACCAACATGATACATTACAGGTAATACCTTACAATGGTCCATAGGTGGAGCCCTCATGGGCAACAGCGTGATACATAGACATAGACATAGAACAGTACAGCACAGAACAGGCCCTTCGGCCCTCGATGTTGTGCCGAGCAATAATCACCCTACTTAAACCCACGCAACCCATATACCCGTAACCCAACAATCCCCCCATTAACCTTACACTACAGGCAATTTAGCATGGCCAATCCACCTAACCCGCACATCTTTGGACTGTGGGAGGAAACCGGAGCACCCGGAGGAAACCCACGCACACACGGGGAGGACGTGCAGACTCCACACAGACAGTGACCCAGCCGGGAATCGAACCTGGGACCCTGGAGCATACATGGTGAATGGTTAATGCAATACGTTCACCACGTTCACCCGCTGTTTAAAAAAAGGAAGTCCGGCGGGGTGAAGTGTTCATGCGCTGTGATCGCCGAAACTCTGGTATCGCACCTGGCCCGGGTGTCGAACTCATCCGTGCGGGCAAGAGTAGTGAAGTCGCCGGTGCGGGCGCAGACGTGGACTCCGGGAGCGTGTCTTCTGGAACTTCGTTCCTGTGGGTCGGTGAAAGGGGAATGGAGGACAGGAGGGGGTGCGGGTGCCATGTAGGGGCGGGGGCACTGGTCAGCGTAGGTTGGGCATTGTAAGTTGGGGTGGCGGTGGTAGTGGAACCTGCGGGTGCCAGGTCCCGGAGGGAAACTGTATCCTGTCGGCTGTTGGGGTATTCTATGTATGCATACTGGGGGTTGGTGTGCAGGAGCTGGACCCTCTCGACCAGGGGTTGGACTTGTGGCTCCTGACATGTTTATGGAGTAGGACGGGCCCCGGTGTCTTCAACCAGGACGGAAGCGAGGCCCCGGAGGTGGATTTCCTGGGGATAACAACAGGCGATCATGCGGGGTCTCGTTTGTGGCCGTGCAAAGGAGGGACCCAATAGAGTGGAGTGCATCGGGGAGGACCTCCTGCCAGTGGAAAACTGCGAGATTCCTAGACCGTAGGGCCAGGAAGATGGCCTCCCAGACCGTTGCGTTCTCCCTCTCCAGCTGCCCATTTCCCTGGGGGTTATAACTGGTAGTCCTGCTCGAGGCGATGCCCTTACCAAGCAGGTACTGACGCGGTTCGTCGCTCATGAATGACGAGTCTTGGTCACTGTGAACATACGTGGGGAAACCAAACCGGGTGAAGACACTATGTAGGGCTTTAATGACAGTGGCGGCGGTCATGTCGGGGCAGGGGATTGCAAAGGGGAAGTGGGAGAACTCATTGATGACGTTGAGGAAATATGTGTTGCGGTTGGTGGAGGGGAGGGGCCCTTTGAAATCGATATTGAGGCGCTCAAAGGGACGGGATGCCTTTGCCAGGTGGGCCTTATCCGGTTGATAGAAGTGTGGCTTACACTCCGCGCACATTGGGCAGTCCCTGGTTACGGCTCTGACCTCCTCGGTGGAGTAGGACAGGATAGGATGCGGGCCTTGATGTAGTGGAAAGGCAGGTGACCCCCGGGTGGCAGAGGTCATCATGGATAGCTCGGAGTCGGTCATCTTGCCCGCTGGCGCATGTGCCGCGGGATAGGGCATCTCGGGGCTCGTTGAGCTTCCCAGGACGATATACTATATCGTAGTTATAGGTGGAGAGTTCGATCCTCCACCTCAAGATCTTATCATTCTTGATCTTGCCCCGCTTCGTATTATCGAACATGAAGGCTACCGATCGTCGGTGACGAGGGAAACCTCCTACCAGCGAGGTAGTGCCTCCAGTACTGCACAGCCTCCAAAATGGCTTGGGCTTCTTTTTCAACTGAGAAGTATTGAATTTCGGAGGTGGTGAAGGTACGTGACAAAAATGGCACTGGCCTGCCTGCATGATTGAGGGTAGCGGCGAGGGCGACCTCTGACGCGTCGCTCTCCACCTGGAAGGGGACGGACTCATCCACCGGGCGCATCGCAGCTTTGGCGATGTCCGCCTTGATGCAGCTGAGTGGGAAGATGATGGCCTTGATTAGCGGACGGGCTTTGTCTGCCTAGTTGGGGACCTACTGGGCGTAATAGGAAAAGAACCCGAGGCACCTTTTCCGGGCCTTGGGGCAGTGGGGAAGGGGGAGTTGCAGGAGGGGGCGCATACGATCAGGGTCGGGTCCGAGAACCCCGTTTTCCACGATGTAGCCGATGGTGGTTGTGCGGAAAACGCATTTCTCCTTGTAAGTGAGGTTAAGGGTTTGAGCGGTTTGGAGAAATCTCTGGAGGTTGGCATCGTGGTCCTGCTGATATGGCCGCAAATGGTGACATTGTCCAAGTACGGAAATGTGGCCCGCAGCCCGTACTGGTCCACCATTCGGTTCATCGTTCTTTGGAAGACCGAGACCCTGTTTGTGACGCCGAAGGGGACCTGGAGGAAGTGGAAGAGGCGGCCGTCTGCCTCAAAGGCCGTGTAGTGGCGGTCCCCCGGGTGGATTGGGAGCTGGTGGTACGCAGACTTCAGATCTACCGTGGAGAACACCCGGTAGTGTGCAATCTGGTTTACCATGTCTGCGATCCTGGGAAGGGGGTGCGCATCAAGGTGCGTGTACCAGTTTATGGTTTGGCTGTAATCTACAACCATCCAGTTCTTTTCTCCGGTCTTGACGGCGACCACCTGAGCTCCCCAGGGGCTATTGCTGGCTTCGATGATCCCCTCCCGCAAGAGTCGCTGGACCTCGAACCTGATAAAAGTCCTGTCCTGGATGCTGTACCACCTGCTTCTGGTGGTGACTGGCTTACAGTCGGCGGTGAGATTTGCGAAGAGCGGGGGAGGGTCGACTTTTAGTGTCACGAGGCTACATGCGGTGAGTGGGGGTAGGGGCCCGCCGAATTTCAGAGTTAGGCTCTTGAGGTTACACCGGAAGTCCAGTCCCAACAGGAGAGGGGCGCAGAGGTCGGGGAGTACATATAATTTACAATTGGCGTACTCGGCGCCCTGTATTGCGAGGGTTGCGGTAGTGCACCCCCGGATCTGCACCGAGTGTGACCGAGAAGCGAGGGAGATGGTTTGATGAGCCGGGAAGATTGGGAGTGAGCAGCGTATTACCATGTCCAGATGAATAAAGCTCTCCGTGCTCCCCGGAGTCGAACAGGCAAGATGTTTCATGTCCATTTACCCGGACGGTGGTCATGGAGCTCCGGAGGTGTTTGGGTCGCTGCTGGTCAAGTGTGACCGCGCTGAAATGCGGGTAGCCGGCGTGGTCAGAGATGCTGGGGTGGTCCCAAGATGGCTGCCCCATCGGTCGCACGTGTCGGGCGTCGTTGCAGATGGCGGCCAAGATGGCAGCCCCCATGAATCGCACGTGGTGGGTTGCGTGGGCAAGGATGGCCAAGATGGCGGCCCCCGTGAGTCGCCCATGTTGTGCGGGCTTGAAGATGGCTGCCCCCACGGACAACACAAGGCCAATGACGCGTCCGGGGGGGGCGGCGGAGCCGTCCTGTGAGTCTGAGGGTCGGGCCTGGGGTGCTGATGCTGGCCGCAGAAATAGGAGGGTAGCCCATGTTGGGCGGGCAGCCGCGCGGCACAGGCCTGGGGTACTCTTTGTTCGGGGTTCCACGAAGGGGTCGCGTGATCAGACGGGAACACGTTGAGGCTTTGGAACGCTACTTCTAGGGAGGAGGCTAGCTTTACCGTCTCCTCCAGGTCTAGGGCACCTTTCTCGAGTAGGCGCTGTCTCACGTAGTTGGAGCTGACTCCAGCCACGTAGGCATTCCGGATGGCGAGGTCCATTTGTTGAGTGGCCGTAACGGCCTGGTAGTCACAACTTTGCGCAAGGACTTTGAGGTCTCGTAGGTACTCCTCCAGCGATTCGCCAGGGCGTTGGCGGCGAGTAGTGAGGAGATGCTGCGCGTACACCTCGTTCACTGGCCTTGCGTATAGACCCTTCAGCATCGCGAGGGCGTCTGCGTAGGTGGAAGCTTCCTCGAGTTGTACACAGATTGGATGGCTCACCCGGGCGTGGAGGAGGCTCAGCTTCTTGTCGTCAGAGACGGAAGGCGAGGAGGAGGCGGCGAGGTAGGCCTCGAAACAGCGGAGCCAGTGCGAAAAAAATCCCTTTTGCTTCCGCGGCTTGTGGGTCGAGTTCCAGTCGGTCAGGTTTGAGGGCCTATTCCATTGTGGTGTTGTAGTCGATTAAATTGATGCGACCATCAATTCACGCGAAACAAGAAGTAGAAGTAAACTGTGGCTTTAATCAACTAGAACAGTGCTTGCCTGCAACTGCTCTGCTACTGAGAGCCGCCTACAGGGCTACTGCTCTTTACACCTCCCCTCAAGGGGTGGAACCAGGGGCGGAGCCCACAAAGGCACCAACATGATACATTACAGGTAATACCTTACAATGGTCCATAGGTGGAGCCCTCATGGGCAACAGCGTGGGACAGTTACATACATGGTGAATGGTTGATGCAATACGTTCACCACACTAGTTTTGCATTTGGGTTCTTTGTTGCCAGCATAATCCTTTATTATCTTTATTGCTCTGGATATTCAAGTGACATTGTATATAGTTGTGACAAGAGAAGCCCATTCAACCTTTTGAGCTTGTCGCACAGATTATTGGCAAAGTTTGAGTTATTATCTTTCAGATAAGGAAGGATTTCTGAGGAGCCACCTAATACAATTGCAATAATACCCGTAAAATGTTCCAACTATGTTCACAGACACCTCCCCATGTACCTCGATATGTCCAGGGAGTCCTATCTTCATTACCTCCTCATATTTGACAATTATGCTGTCATTCATTATTAACATATGTTTCAAGATGGAATTTCATAGAATTTACATTGCAGAAGGAGGCCATTCGGCCCATGATCTGCAGAAAACATTTGTAACAAGACTAACTTTTCCAATGGAAGTGAAGTTAAGAAGGCAAAAAACTCACATAGATCTACAGCTTCTCAAGCCATGCTGTATGTGCTACATTTGGCTCTACCAGTGCAGGTAATGTCTTTGCCCTTATTTGTTAGTCTGATTGTCTGAAAACAATATCTTGCAAAACCTAATGGATGAATGCTCACAAAACTTAGGTGCATTGATAGGGTATGGTCCAAGAGAGAGTTGATTAGTTTTTTGTGAAGGTAGTACAGTGGTTAGCATTGTTACACCACAGTATCAAGGTCCCAGGTTCGATTCCCGCTTGGATCACTGTCTGTGCGGAGTCTGCACGTTCTTATCGCGTCTGCGCAAGTTTTTTCTGGGTGCTCCGGTTTCCACCCACAAGTCCCGAAGACGTGCTTGTTAGGTGAATTGGACATTCTGAATTCTCCCTCTGTGTACCGAACAGGCGCCAGAGTGTGGTGACTAGGGCATTTTCACAGTAACGTCATTGCAGTGTTAATATAAGCCTACTTGTGACAATAATAAAGATTATTATTAACCATTCAGATCCTGGAATTTTTAAAAAGACTCCGTTAACATTGAGAGATGAAATGAATTGTGTTGTTTTATTTAGAATTGTGTTCATTGTTTTAGAATGTGTTGAAGAAGGTAGACAAAAGGTAGGTAACTATAGGTCAGTTAGCTTAACTTCTGCAGTGGCGAAAATGCTTGAATCTGTCATCAAGGAAGAAATAGCAAGACATCTGGATAGCGAATATCCCATTGGGCAGAATCAGCATGGACATGTTTCACTAACTTACTGGAATTCTTTGAGGACATTACAAGCACGGTGGACAATGGGGAACTGGTGGATGTGGTGTATCTGGATTTCCAGAAGGCAGTCGGCAAGGTTAGCACAAAAGGCTGCTGCATAATTTAAAGATGCACTGCGTTATGGGTAATGTATTAGCATGGCTGGAGCATTGGTTAACTGACAGAAAGCAAAGAGTGGGGATAAATAGGGGGTTTTCTGGTTGGCGATCAGTAGCTAGTGATGTGCCTCAGGGATAAGTGTTGGGCTGCAATTGTTTACAATTTGCATCGGTGATCTGGAGGTGGGGACCAAGTGTAATGTGCCAAAGTTCGCAGATGACACTAAGATGAGTGGTAGAGCCAAGTGTACAGAGGACGCTGAAAGTCTGCAGAAAGATATGGATAGTTTAAGTGAATGAGCAAGGATCTGGCAGATGGAATATAATGTTGGTTAATCTGAGGTCATCCATTTTGGTAAGAATAACAGCAAAATGAACTATTATTCAAATGGTAAAAAATTGCAGCATGCTGTTATGCAGAAGGATCTGGGTGTCCTTGTGCATGAATCGTAAAAAGTTGGTTTGCAGGTGCAGCAGGTAATTAAGGTGGAAAATGGAACGTTGTCCTTTATTGCGAGAGAGTTGAGTTTAAAAATGGGAGGTTCTGTTGCAGCTATATACGGTGCTGGTGAGGACACACCTGTAGTACTGTGTACAGTTAAAGTCTCCTTACTTGAGAAAGGATGAACAGGCACTGGAGGGTGTGCAGAGGAGATTCACTCAGTTGATTCTGGAGTTGAGAGGATTAGTTTATGTGGAGAGACTAAGTGGGCTGAAACTATACTCATTGGAATTTAGAAGAATGAGGGAGGATCTTACAGAAACATATAAAATTATGAAGGGAATACATATGATAGCATGGAAGTTGTTTCCACTGGTGAGTGAAACTAGAACTAGGGGGGCAAAGCCTCAAAGTAAGGAGGAGCAGATTTAGAACTGCGTTGAGGAGGAACTTCTTCACCCAAAGGGTTGTGAATCTGTGGAATTCCCTTCCCAGTGAAACAGTTGAGGCTACTTTGTTAAATGTTTTTATGGCAAAGATGGATAGATTGTTGAACAGTAAAGGAATAAAAGGTTGCCGTGAGCAGGTGGGTAAGTGGAGCTGGGTCCACAAAAATGTCAGCCATGATCTTATTAAATGGTGGAACAGGCTCGAGGGGCTAAATGGCCTAATCCTGCTCTTAGTTCTTATGTTCTTATGTAACTTGTCACAGCTGTCAAAATGTGAGCAGAGATTTCAGAGCAGGTTGTTGGATCTGGATGGCCTGAAACCTCCTCAGTGAGATGGAAGATATTAATAAGCATATTTATTTTTCAGCTTTGTGATCCCTGTAGTGACTGATACATATTCAGGGAAAAAATGAATTTTCAGTGACTGATGGGAACAACCACACAACAAGGTTTAAAGCTTTAAGGCTTTTACTGAAATAAACTCACTAAAAGTGGCACTGCTTAAACACTATTCAGTTGGCAATCTATTATGGGCCAGGGTTTAGAGAACACCAAAGTATATTATGGAGTTCACCTGACCCACAACTGTGAATAGATTTTGGCTTTGGGGAGCACAAGGACCCACTTTACAGGTGTGATGCAACAGAGAACTAAACGTATTTTAAAACAAAAACAATGTTTATTCTATGAATCCAGTTAACATTTTATAAACACATAGTAAACATCTTATCAACTCTGATATCTCCCCAAAGATACAATACTCTATAGATAACCCTAAATAACTTTACAAACAAAATCCGTAAGTAAAAAAATAAACCTTTTTAACAAAGACGGTAGGTTTGCATTCTTACAGAAACAGTTATTACTTTGAAATCATCAAGTGATCTGGAGACATTCTTTAGATTGCAGAGAGAGAGATCAATACAGTAGTCCCCCTTTATAACGCGGGTGTTGGGGTCCAAGACAGCCACCCGCGTTGCAACCGAGCCGCGGATATCCACGATGGGGGTTTTAAATTTATTTTAAAATCTATGCTAGCGCTTCCCATTGAGAGTCTACGGGGGGCGGGGGGAGAGGTCAGACCCCCGTAGACTCACAATGGGAAGCGCTAGCATAGATTTTTAAATAAATTTAAAACCCCCATCGTGGATCTAATTAAAACAGTGTCAATTTCAGCGGCCGGCTCACTTTGATCCGGAAAGGGAAGCTGCTCTCTCACTGAAACAACCAGCCAGCCGCTGAAATTGACACTGCCCGCTGCTCTCTCCCTCCAATCCAACTTTTAAGTTTTAATGTTTCCGATTGGAGGGAGAGAGCAGCCGGCAGTGTCAATTTCAGCGGCCGGCTGATTGTTTCAGTGAGAGAGCAACTTCTCTCTCCGGATCAAAGTGAGCTGGCCGCTGAAATTGACACAACTGACAGTTGGGGTCCATAAGCCCCCCCCCCCCCCGCGGTATATCGCGGAGCGCGGTATAACAGGGGACTACTGTACACACATCAACTTGGTTTGAATGCAGCTCTCCAACTGAAAGCAAAACTAAACACAGAGCCAAAAACAGCTCCCAGCTCAAAATGAAAGAAAGAGCAGAGCTGAGCTCCACCCACACAATGAAATCACTGCAGCCACTTAAGAAAACAAACATTTCAAGGGCAGCACGTTGGCGCAGTGGTTAGCATTGCTGCCTCACGGCGCTGAAGTCCCAGGTTCGATCCCGGCTCTGGGTCACTGTCCGTGTGGAGTTTGCACATTCTCCCCGTGTTTGCGTGGGTTTCGCCCCCACAACTCAAAAGATGTGCAGGGTAGGTGGATTGGCCACGCTAAATTTCCCCTTAACTGGAAAAAATGAATTGGGTACTCTAAATTTATATAAAATTAAAAAAAAAAGAAAACAAGCATTTCCTAAAGTGACATTCACATGACAAATCTATAACCTAAACTACTGAAAAGATCCCGAATTGAATCTTTAAAACATCCAAAAATCCATCGGTATGGTTATGCTTTATTCTGTTCCTTAATTATACACTGCATTTGCAAGGAAATCGGTCTAAATCTATTTTAAGGTCCCAATAGTTTGTTTCTTTTTTCCTTTTCCAGCCAAGTAATTTGTAATTCCTGAACTAGTTTTCACAGTGAGGGTTACTGTGGAGATTACTCCCTATAGCCAAAGCTGGGTGAATCTTCTAGTCTTCTTTATATCATCACGTATTTGGCCTCTTCAATCTGAGCACAAGTTCCCATCCACGTTCTGCATTGTGATCAAAATAGAAACTGGCTGTGATATCTTCGGAAAACTTGTAATCTGATACTACAATGGCTTTCTATGACCTTTTTCTCTCTCAAAGCCCACCTCCATCATAACATGAATCACATAGGCCCTGTGTCCAGGAAGAAATGTTAATTACCTTCTAAACCCCAAACTCCAATCTACCTTGGAATTAAATCGACAATATAAAGTAGAACAGTTTATAAAGCCTGACATTTTTAACACCTCTCTGTTGTACTTGAACACTAAAAGTGCATCCACCATCAGCACAGATGTTCTGGTCATTATTTACAGGTGTAAACCTTTTGTACCTTCAGGATTCCAAAATATAATAATCCTATTAACGTCTTTATTTGTAAAAATAATTACAGAGCATCAACCAAGCAGGGAAAAAAACTTTGAGGAAGAGCTGTGTAATTGTAATAATGTTGAGTTAACACAGCGTGTCGAGTCATACGCTCTATTCAATGCCCCTCTTCACTTGTCTCATCTAAAATGCACACCTGTATCAAAGTTACAAGTGCCATGTTTCCAAAGGGCAATACATTCATCAGATCCCTTGTGGAAAGAAGGCATCAGCTGGTTAGAACTTTGACAGATTGATAAGACATCCCTGAAGTGCAAAATGTTGCAGATGGTAGTCATTTGAACTGTCAAGATTTTTCATATTAACAGTATGGCCCATCTGCGAAGAAAATGTTTGCACTTAATATTTAATTGCTATCTGACCATATAAATATTGTATGCACTTTAATTGCTGTTGTCCAGGAAGCAGGCATAATATCATTAGTAAGAGACAATTCCTAATTTCCTGTTGAGAGGAAACAAACAATCACAGGGGGGGAAGATGACTCTTTGAAGTCTATGGCTAATTTCAGTTGCAAACCCCATTGAACAACAGTGTGGGCCATAACTTCCTTGCTCTCCAGTATTGGGTTTATGGGGTACCCCAAAGATGAGCTTGGGAAATCCTTCTGAGTTTCATAAATTCCTACAGTGCAGAAGGAAGCCATTCAGCCCATAGAGTCTGCACCGGTCCTTAGAAAGAGCACCGTACTTAAGGCCATACATCCACATTATCCCAGCAACCCCACCTAACCTTTTGGACACCACGGGGCAATTTAGCATGGCTAATCCACCTGATCTGCATATCTTTGGACTGTGGGAGGAAACCTGAGCACCCAGAGAAAACCCACGCAGACATGGGGAGAAAATGCAAACTCCACAGAGAGAATTACCTGAGGACGGAATTGTTCCTGGTGCGGTGAGGCAGCAGTGCCGACCACTGTGCCACCGTGCTGAGAATTTTCCACGTAAGGGTTTATGTGGCACTTGTTGAGAAGTGCTAACTTCCCAACACAATTACGCTGCGCTGGGAACCATCCAATTAAGTGGTTTAAATCTCTAACTTTGGATAGTTCTGCCAGTGATATGTTAATAGTTACTCTGGAAGAGTTAGAATAAATTAAACTGCTTCTAACTTAGTGTAACTATTTTAACCACACAGACTGAGCACCGCACGGAATAACCCCGAAACTCCAGACCCCCTTGGGGATTCTGCCATACCACCACGACCCCAACTCAGCACTTCATTCCACACGGTATTCCGCACCACCAATTTCACCCCCCGGCCCTCCGACCTGGACCATGGACTCCCCCATGACCAAACCCCACATCCCATCCACTTACCTTAGACATTTACCTTCTCCCTGGCCTGTTAATTTTAATGGGACCTTTAAGCTGTCAGGAAACAAAGATCATTTTAAGTAATCTACATTTGTATTTGTGGGTATTAGAAATAAGGTGTAGCTTTAAAGAAGCTTAATATCATGTTTCTGCATAAGAAAGGTTTAAAACTTCAGTTAGCTCAGATTAAACAGAGGTGCCTGCATGTCTTTGGATTTTGGTTTAATTTTAAACTGTCTGCATTTTAATTAAAGGTTTATGACATAAAAGCAATCATAGAAGTAAAGAAATAACGCTGTTTCTTAGCAACCAGTGACCCACACTGTAGCACTTGTGGTTCAGTTAGAACCAGGTATCGGCGAAGAAAGCAGCTTTCACAGAAGTTGCCAGCTGAGGCAGGACACTGGAGTAAGAGGCAAAAAGCAAATTCCAGAAGCTACAGAATAGCTTCTTTTGGAAACCAGAGAATGATTTTTTTTAAGTCCCAAGAAGACTGAATTCAACGGGACAAAGCTAGAATCTGAACAAGGTGCTGTTCACTGCACAAGGGGCAGTTCACTGCAGTTAAAGAAAGGAGCAGAGAGAGGCTCCCAGTTAAAGACAGAGCTGCAAGGTGCAGGCCTGATGGAGTTGGCTCGCAAAGTAATCCTAAAGTTGGTGATACCTTAGTACAGCCTGTGAAGCAGTGGTGTTCTGTTGTCATGTCTGGGTACCCGAGAGATTGTGTGGAAGCCTGAATGCATGTGGCAATTCGGGGCAGGGGAATACTGAAAGGTAAATTGAAATCCAAGAAGTGGATTCTTGGTGAAGGCATCCAAGAGAAAGCGTTGTTAGGGAGAAGGTACAAAATATTGTTCTTCGAGAGTGGACTTTGGAAACATTTGTGCAGAGGTGAAATTCCAGTGAGATCAATTGGTTCAACAGTGTGATAAGCATCTCGGGCATTTGAGGAGAAATCCACAGAAGTTGTATTGAGTGGCATCTGCCACTTAGTATGGTGGCCTATTGGTTTATATGGGCTGCATACTTACCAAGAAAACACATTTTGTAACTTGTTATAAAACAAAAAAGAGTGGCTAAAGTAAAGATTGGTCCTTTAGAGGATGAGAAGGGAGACTTAATAATGGGAGATGGGGAAATGGCTGAGGAACTGAACAGGTTTTTTGGGTCGGTCTTTACAGTGGAAGACACAAATAACATACCAGTGACTGATTGAAATGAGGCTATGACAGGTGAGGACGTTGAGATGATTGTTATCACTAAGGAGGTAGTGATGGGCAAGCTAATGGGGCTAAAGGTAGACAAGTCACCTGGCCCTGATGGAATGCATCCCAGAGTGCTAAAAGAGATGGCTAGGGAAATTGCAAATGTACTAGTGATAATTTACCAAAATTCACTGGACTTTGGGGTGGTCCTGGCCGATTGGAAATTAGCAAACGTGACACCACTGTTTAAAAAAGGAGGTAGGCAGAAAGCGGGTAATTATAGTCCAGTGAGCTTAACTTCAGTAGTAGGGAAGATGCTGGAATCTATCATCAAGGAAGAAATAGCGAGGCATCTGGATGGAAATTGTCCCATTGGGCAGACGCAGCATGGGTTTATAAAGGGCAGGTCGTGCCGAACTAATTTAGTGGAATTTTTTGAGCACATTACCAGTGCGGTAGATAACGGGGAGCCAATGGATGTGGTATATCTAGACTTCCTGAAATCCTTTGACAAGGTGCCACACAAAAGGTTGCTGCAAAAGATAAAGATGCATGGCATCAAGGGTAAAGTAGTAGCATGGATAGAGGATTAGTTAATTAAGAGAAAGCAAAGAGTGGGGATTAATGGGTGTTTCTCTGGTTGGCAATCAATAGCTAGTGGTGTCCCTCAGGGATAAGTTTTGGGCCCACAATTGTTCACAATTTAGAGAGATGATTGGAGTTGGGGACTAAGGGCAATATGTCCAAGTTTGCAGACTACACGAAGATGAGTGGTAAAGCAAAAAGTGCAGAAGATACTGGAAGTCTGCAGAGAGATTTGGATAGGTTAAGTGAATGGGCTAGGGTCTGGCAGATGGAATACAATGTTGAGAGATGTGAGGTTATACATTTTGGTAGGAATAACAGTAAAAGTGATTATTATTTAAATGGCAAAATATTAAAACATGCTGCTGTGCAGAGAGAACACCACTGCTTCACAGGCTAGTGCATGAGTTGCAAAAAGTTGGTTTACAGGTTCAGCAGGTGATTAAGAAGGCAAATGGAATTTTGTCCTTCATTGCTAGAGGGATGGAGTTTAAGACGAGGGAGGTCATGCTGCAATTGTATACGGTGTTAGTGAGGCCACACCTGGAGTATTGTGTTCAGTTTTGGTCTCCTTACCTGAGAAAGGACGTACTGGCGCTGGAGGGTGTGCAGAGGAGATTCACGAGGTTAATCCAGAGCTGAAGGGTGTGCAGAGGAGATTCACGAGGTTAATCCAGAGCTGAAGGGGTTGGACTATGAGGAGAGGTTGAGTAGACTGGGACTGTACTCGTTGGAATTTAGAAGGATAAGGGGGGGTATTATAGAAACATATAAAATTATGAAGGGAATAGACAGGATAGATGCGGGCAGGTTGTTTCCACTGGTGGGTGAAAGCAGAACTAGGGGGCATAGCCTCAAAATAAGGGGAAGTAGAATTAGGACTGAGTTTAGGGGGAACTTCTTCACCCAAAGGGTTGTGAATCTATGGAATTCCTTGCCCAGTGAAGCAGTTGAGGCTCCTTCATTAAATGTTTTTAAGGTAAAGATAGATAGTTTTTTGAAGAATAAAGGGATTAAGGGTTATGGTGTTGGGGCCGGAAAGTGGAGCTGAGTCCACAAAAGATCAGCTATGATCTCATTGAATGGCGGAGCAGGCTCGAGGGGCCAGATGGCCTACTCCTGCTCATAGTTCTTATGTTTTATCCTTACAAATCTGTGTCCATCTGTGAAGATATAGGTGGGGTGAAGGAGTATTATAGTCAATCTTTTCATGTTTAATGTATGTTTTATTAATGTTTAATAAATGTTTTATTATTTTTTAAAAAGTTAATTGGCAGTCCTGCGACTCTGTTCATCCACGTCTCTAAACAGAAAAATAAAAGTTACGGTCTATTGAGCCAGAGTTCCATTCTGGGACCTGACTGTCCAGTAATGATATCAGCTGGGATTGTAACAACTCCTCTGCTTTACAGAAGCTTGTGCTGCGAAAAAGCGACATGTTCTCCTGCGCTCCATTTGTTTTATAATTTGACGCTGGAGCTCACCCAGCCTGAGGCAGGCAAGACAGACACTTAAGAGTTTTCACACAGCTAAGTCAGTACTGAGTGGCAATCCAAGCTGATTGCCACTCCAAGAAAGTTATGGCCCAGTGAAGGCAGATGAAATTTAATGCAGAGCACAATGAAGATCTACACTTTGGTAGGAATAGTGAGGAGAGGCAATATAAAATAAAGGATGCAATTTAATGGGAATGCAGGAACAGAGAGACTTGTGTATGTATATGTACAAACCATTGAAAGCGGCAGGGCAGGTTTAGAAAGTGGTTAATAAGGCTTACTGATCCTGGGCTGTAAAAATACAGGCATGGAATGCAAATGCAAGGAAGTTGCATTTATAAAACACTGGTTTAACCTCAATTAATGTATTATCTTCAATTCTGGGCGCCCAACTTTAGGATGGATATGAAGGTTTTAGAGAGGCTGCAGAAAATTTCACAAGAATGGTTTCAAAAGGGATGGACTTTGGTTGCATTGATATTTTGGAGACGCTGGGGCTGTTCTTAGAGAAGAGGTTGAGAAGAGATTTGATAAACATGGACTTTGGGGAAAAGGCAGTGGAATAGGAGAAGCTGAGTTCTTGCAGAGAGTTGGCGTGGATCTGACAGGCTAAATGGGTTATAACTACTGGGATTCTACTCTATCACCAGCAGCCTGAAAACCAGCTGTTCACATCATGTACATACAAGAATAGTGTGCCATGCAGCATTGGTACAATAGAAAAGCATGAACTATGTACAATTGGGTGTGTCTCGTGGATAAGAGAATTTCCATATTAGGTTTGTGCAATGCTTAAATGGTCCAAAAAGAAATGTATGCAAAAATAAGGGGCTGGATTCTCCGTTTTGCCGCCCGGGGGTTTCCCAACTGCATGCGGCTGCCCCACAATGGGAAACCCCATTGACCGGCCGGAGTAATTGAACATCCCACCGGTGGGGTGAAAACGAAAATATGACGCGGTGGGGCGGAGAATCCAGCCCAAGGAGTGTGTAGTATTACTTCCTGATATCAGCAAGCTTCTTGATGTGCAACTGTATGCAATAGATCAGAAAGATCATTTAGTACTTTTCCACACGTGTGGTTTTCACTTCATGGAAGGTCATCCTGTGGGCACAGCCCTGTATCAGGTAGGAACGAGGCCAGTGTTAACCATGTCTTTGTTCTGTCATTGTAACCGTCAGCTCCAATTTTCTATCTGCACATCAACTTCTACTCTCATGGTTAACTTATTGCCTTTGAGAGAAGGCCCTTTGCCATAGTTTCCAATCACCTGTCAAATAACCCTGAGTTCAAATTCTGTGGAAAAATTTATATTGTGTCATCAGCATAAGATGAAACTATAGATAAAATTGCTCCTTAGTCAGCTCAACTGCACATTCCTCCCTCATTGAAATTGAGGCTATGAAATTATATAAAAGTATATTTGTTTTTAACAGGGCTTTAAGAAGATTGTAGTGCATGGCTGAATGATGAATCATTACAGCATATGTTTGTTTTGTACATCATTATAGGATCTCAAATGGGCTTAGCACTGGTCCACTTCTCTGTCAATGGTTTGGGACAATTAATTTCTAATTGTTCCCATTGGAGAATTTATTCGTTCGTATATTAATGAAGCACAGGTGTTTGTTCCCAAGTGTTTCCAAGCCTAGGAGGCATATTAAGTTATTTATCTAGGGGTTCACAGCAGGCACTATAATGTATTGCGGTGTGTAATCAACAGTTAAAACAATGAGGCGTACTTGCATTTTTTCAAGAATGTAGGATAAATTTTAAGTTTGAATTCTTAAAATAGAACTTGGGATGATGTGTAAGTACAATTTGATAAGTAGCTTTGTGTAGTAAAATATTTTCAGCCTGATATGTTGCATTCTAGTGATACTAACCAATTGACTGCAGACTTAATAGTTTAATGGGTCTAGACCTTAAACATAGACTCTTGTCCACCGGGCTGGCTCCAGGTTTCTACTGCTTCAACTTCTCAAACCTTCACGCACAAAAAAGAGAAAATGCTGGAAATACTCAGCAGCTCAGGCAGCATTTGTGGAGAGAGAAAACAGTTAACGTTTCAGAGCAATGACCTTTCATTAGAACTCAGCCCATTGTCCTCCAATATCAATTAACTCTGGCTTGACCTCCTCAAACAATCTTGCCACATCTAAATTCTCCTATAACTCCATGATTATTCTCAAATGCAAAATAATTCTCAGGCTCATTTGCTCAACAATCTTTTACTTCCTCCAAACTGTTCCCTCACCACTGCATCCAAATTTCCAACACCACTTGTGAACAGCCAATTATGTTTGATGCATCCTGTTCCCTCCTCCCTTGCTCTTGCCTTCCCACTCCTGGCCTGACCCCAATTATTTTTTTAACTTCCCTGCATCCTTACTTCGTCCACGAGATCCATCTCATGTTTTCTTAACTCCCTCCCAACCCAAATCAGTGCACAACTAGTTTTATTTGCCTCAGTCACTCTCTAATGTTCAAAATGTTCACTGTTATTTCTTCTTCAAAACCCCAAATCTTCAATTAATGCTCTAATTTTCCTTTCCCCCTCAACTTTTTGAATGTATCCATTTCTATCAATTTCAGTAGCTTCTTGTGCAAATCTACTTTTGAATACTTCAGCCCCATTTCCACGCTGTGCACAGTGCACGGGATTGCTCTGGGCAGAACATTGACGACATAGAATCCCTACAGCGCAGTAGGAGGACATTCAGCACATCAAGTCTGCACCAACCCTCTGAAAGAGCACCTTACCTAGACCCACTTCCCCATAACCTCACCTAACCTTTGTACACTAAGGGGCAATCCACCCAACTTGCACATCTTTGGACTGTGGGAAGAAATTGGAGCACCCGGACGAAACCCACGCAGACACAAGGAGAAAGTGCAAACTCCACACAGAAAGTTCCCCAAGGCTAGAAATGAACCCAGGTCCCTGGTGCTGTGCAGGAGCAGTGTTAGCCACTGTTCCACCGTGCCGCCCCACATGCATCCTCTTAGTTTGCTCTGGTGCCCCTTCTTGTCCTTCATCTACCTGTTATTAAATACAGTCAACAACTCCAATCTTCCTCCATAGGATTGCCCTTGCTTGGCTCACTCCCAATGTGTTCAGTACATCTGTAGCAATTGCTTATCTTCCCTTCATGAAGTGAAGATGGTATTTGTATATTATGTTCAAAATAATCATAAAATGTTTCTAAAATAACTGAGGTGTGATCTTTCTAAGTAGGGAATATCTATCAAGACGAAGAGCAAAAGATTCTCACTGTAAAGTACTCAAACTTTTAAAATATTGCTAATAATGAAAACCTCACCAGTTTTAAAAAATTGCATTTAGGTCCAAGTAACCCTTCATTGGTTTTGTGTGTTTGCCTGGTTCAAAATTGTACAATCAATGGCTACCAGATTTCTATTAATATATTTTTAAATGGATGCTGACTTTAATTCAGCCAAAACTATAAATTTTATGCATATATTTCATTTTTAAATTAGCAAAGAATGGGAAGACCTGTTTGGACATAGTAATTATTTTTCAAGAATAAAACTGAAGGGGATTAATGGGCAACTGAGAAGCAGCAGATTCCGCAGTGTTTGTTGGAAGGTAACAATTTTCTTTACATGAGAAAGCTTTATTGATTATTGTGCAAGAACAAGTAAAATGGGCCCGATTATAACTACTTCAAATCCCATCCACTTATAAAGAGTTAAAATCAGGCCCATTGAATTTGAAACAATATTTGTATTTTGTCACTATGTCATGCATCTCAAAGAATGTCCTGGATGTGTATGAAAATCTAATATGTTTAAGTCTGAAATATTGTTGCCGTGACTGCATCCCATTTTTGTTTCACGTGATGGCATTGCTTTCAGAGGTAGCCCTGCCTTTAGGGCCAATGTTGTTTTTTAAAATGAGACAACTTGGATGTTAGCAAGTGTTACCAGAGGCAAAAGTTAAATTTCTACCAGTTCTGTTGTTTGACATATCTATATTGTACTTTCACACTTCAACCCTTCCATGCCGTCATGTTCGTTTTTCAAAAGTTGCCTTTGACGTGACCAAAAATCATGCGCGACTGTTATATTTCACACTGTCACTCAAGAGGATACTCATTCTCCAGGGACCAGTTCAAAGTTATTCTCCACCCCCAATGGCTTCCTTCCTTTTCCTCTTTCCTGTCGGATAACTTCTAATCCCGAAACTGACTTTCACTGGGAGGTCACACCAGATATTTCTCCCTCTAGCCCAAGCTCGGCGAATATTCCAGCCTTCTTTAGATCCTCATGAACTTGGTCTTTTCTATCTGAGCTTTTTGATTGACCAACAGAGTCGGTATTTTCTCTGTTTTAGTGCAGGACTGGCTACCTCTGCCTTCTTGCTCTCCCTCTCCCAATTGGCACATTGTGTTAAAAGGGGCAGCAGGGTAGCATGGTGGTTAGCATAAATGCTTCACAGCTCCAGGGTCCCAGGTTCGATTCCCGGCTGGGTCACTGTCTGTGTGGAGTCTGCACGTCCTCCCCCTGTGTGCGTGGGTTTCCTTCGGGTGCTCCGGTTTCCTTCCACAGTCCAAAGATGTGCGGGTTAGGTGGATTGGCCATGCTAAATTGCCCGTAGTGTCCTAATAAAAGTAAGGTTAAGGGGGGGGTTGTTGGGTTACGGGTATAGGGTGGATACGTGGGTTTGAGTAGGGTGATCATGGCTCGGCACAACATTGAGGGCCGAAGGGCCTGTTCTGTGCTGTACTGTTCTATGTTCTATGTTCTCTTGGATTCTTGCAGACTGACTTTTGTCTGTCAATTTTGGTGATCTCCTAAGAAGCTTACAACTCGATACTATGACTCTTGATTGACTTTTGCCGTTCCAAATCCCATCACTTTTGTAACATGAACCATTATGGGCCTTGTATTCATGTAGAAATGCTAATTTACTTTCTTATCAACCCCTAACTCCATTTGATTTTGGAATTGAGCAGTTCAAAGTATAATAATTTATAAAGCCTGACATTCCTAACAATGCACTGTAAGACATGGACACCAACAGTCTCCCACAATCGGCACAGCTGCTCTTGCCTTCACCTACAGGTCTGGATGTCTTGCACCTCCTTCCAGTAAGTCAAACTGGACTCCATTTCCGCCATAGTTCCCAAGTCACCCAGGTTTGTTGTTGGGAGTAATTAGAACATATCACATTGTCCCATCGCTACTAAAGAGACATCCCCATAACATAATAGTCTGAGAAGATTTGGGTACAAACCTGTATGTAGTATTGGGAAATAAACTCTGGTTGTAAGCCATGCATCAGTTCTTAAAAAATCTTTTTATTGAATTTTTACATCTGTACACTATACAATAGATGAGCAAGACTGTTCGTATGTACAATTTACATGTTTTGTTTCCTATCATCAGGGCCCCCCCCCCCCCCCCCCCCCCCCCCCCCCCCCCCCCCCCCCCACCCCTTTTGTTGTTCGGGCTCTATCTTGGGCCTTTTTTCTGTCGTGGATGCTGTAGACCAGGGGTGGGCAAACTTTTCCGTGCAAGGGCCACATTCAGAAATTCACAATTGTAAAGGGCCGCATAGTATATTAAGTAAAATAATTACTTCACCTGGTTATGATTCTGGGCGCCTCAAATAGAACAGTACAGCACAGAACAGGCCCTTCGGCCCTCGCCATTGTGCCGAGCAATGATCACCCTACTCAAGTCAACGTATCCACCCTATACCAGTAAGTAACCCAACAGCCCCCCCCATTAACCTTTTAAAAAAAAAAAAAAAAAAAACCTTTGGCGGGCCGCATGCGGCCCGCGGGCCGTAGTTTGCCCACCCCTGCTGTAGACTCTCTTTCATTTTGTATTTGTTACTGTTGCCCCTATGGCTTTGTTGTGGGGGAGGGGTGTCCTCTGGTCCCCTATTCTGTCTTTCCCCATGCCTCCTCCTGATGTTTCCCTGGGTTCCTTCCTTGCTGCTCCTTCCCCCTCTTTGTTCCTATCTGCTCTGTGTGGTCCTATCTGCCCTTATTAGGCCCTAACCCGCCTCCTTTCCTAGCTGCTATTGGCCTCGAACAGATCTTTGCACAGGCTGATGAATGGCCCAAATGCTTTGTGGAAGCCCTCGTCCAACCCTCGGATGGTATATTGGATGTTCTCCCGATGGAGAAATTCCAACAGGTCTGCCAGCCAGTCCGCAGCTGTAGGTGGTGCTGCTGATCACCAGCCGAGCAGGATTCTCCGACGTGCGATTAAGGAAGCACAAGCCAGGCATTGGCCCTCTTCCCCATATTCAGTTCTGGCTGGTCCGATACCCCGAAGACTGTCACTCTTGGGAATGGCTCCACCCTCACCCTTACTACCTTACACATTGACCCAAAGAAGGCTGTCCAGAACCCAACAAGTCTAGATCAGGCCCAGAACATGTGGGCGTGTTTGGCCAGGCCTCCCTGGCACCATTTACACTTGTCCTCCGCCACTGGGAAGAACCTGTTCATTCGGGTACTGGTTAGGTGCGCTGTGTGCTTAAACTGTGTGAGGCTTAGCATTGCGCAAGGGAGATGGAGTTGGCCTCGCTCAGTGCTTTGCTCCAGAGTACCTACTACTACCGTCCCTAGTGTGTCCTCCCATTTCTGTCTTCGATGTCTCGTGTGACCTTGCCCTTTCTAACAGTTGCCCGTAAATGTCCCCACAGTTCCCCTTCTCCTTACCGTCCGCGTCCAGCAGTTCCTCCAGCATTGTGTCTCTAGGGGCCCAGGGGTACCTTGACATCTCCTTGCAGAGAAAGTTTTTGATTTGTACATGTCGGAGCTATTGTCCGTTCGGTGGCTCTAGTCTTTCCGTCAGCTTGTCCAGGATTGCAAGTCTGTCCCCCAGGTAGAAGTCCTTAATCGCTAGCATCCCCCCTGTCCTGTCTTCACTTAAAGTGGCGTCTTGCATGGCTGGTGAGAATTTGTGGTTCCCACAGATGGGGGCCATGGTGGACACCTCGGTTAAGCTGAAGTGTTGTTTCATCAGGTTCCAAGTTTTTAACCTCCACTGGACTAGATGTGTACTTTGCCAGAGGGGAATGGGAATGCTGTCATGGCTCAGGCTTGGAGGATCATTCCTGTACAGGAGGACTCCTCCATGCTCACCCATTCGTTGCTCGGCTCCCTTATCCACCCCCTCATTCTCTCGGGTGTGGCTACCCAGTGGTAGTATTGCAGGTTCAGAATGGCCAGGCCGCCCGTGTTTCTTATCCTCTGCAGTGTAGTTTTGGGGATTCTTGGAGTTTCCCCTCCTGCCCTCACACAAATGGCATAATAATTTTATCTATTCCTTGGAAAAAGGTCTTGGGGATGAAGATCGGTATGGATCTAAACAGGAAGAGGAACGTTCAGCTTGATCATCTGCACCCTCCCTGCCAGGGAGAACGGGAGTGCATCCCATCGCTGTTGGTCCTTTTAAATTTCCTCTGCCAGACTGGTCAGATTCCACTTGTGGATTCGTGTCCAGAAGTGAGCAATCTTGATCCCCAAGTAGCGGAATTTGTTTTGGGCTAGTTTGAATAGTAGACCCTCCAGCTCTGTCCCTCCCCCATTCGGGTTCACCGGGAATACCTCACTTTTGCCCAGGTTGAGTTTCTTCGAATGTTCTTCCAGCCTTTTGCGTCTCGTAGAGAGATTGCCAGGGGTTCAATTTCCAGGGGGAACAGGAGCGAGGACAGCGGGCATCCCTGCCTTGTGCCTCTGTGCAGCTGGAAGTATTCAGAGCTGGTGGTATTGGTCCGAATGCTCACTTTGAGGGCGTTATACATGAGTTTCACCCACGAGGTGAACCCCGCCCCGAGCCCAAACCGCTCCAGTACGTCAACGAAATACTTCCATTCGACTTTGTTGTAGATCTTTTCTGCGTCCAGGGAAGTGATCACCTCTGGTGTTCTCTCCCCGGATGGGGTCGATATCACATTCAGCAGCCATATGATGTTCGCAGTTAGCTGTTTACCCTTGACAAAGCCCGCCTGGTCCTCTGCAACCACCTTTGGTACTCAGTCTTCCAGTCTCTTGGCCAGGACGTTCGTGAGTATTTTTGCATCTACATTAAACAGCAAAATGGGATATGATCCGCATTCCGTAAGGTCTTTGTTTTTCTTGGTATCAACGATATGGTGGCCTGTATTAGCATAGAAGGCATGGCAGGAAGCCCCTTGCTAGCGAGTCTGCGAACATATGCTGTGGGTGCAAATATTTTTGAAGATGTCCAGCAAAACCTATGTCGGCTTTAAAACTTCTCAAATGAGCGCAGACTCTGGATATTTTCACTGGGCATTAAGTCCCTAACGTTCCAGGTGATAATCCTGGTGGTGGGTTCCCCCCCCCCCCCCCTTTCTGCAGGATCAACCATATTTACCTAGTGGACGCGTTCCTGCACTCCGGGGTTTCCCTTTGTTCGGGGGCCGTCCAAAATGGTCACGGTCACCGTTCTCGCCATTTGGTTGGGTCCCTGCACTCCGGGGTTTCCCTTTGTCTAGGAGGCACCCAACATGGCCTCGAACTGTGTACACGCCTCGTGAGTGCATCCCTGCACTCCAGGACTCCCTTTGTACAGAGATCCTCCAAAGTGGCTGCTTTTGGCACCATCTTCTTCTTTCAATCTGCACCTTACTTGCTGAAGGCAATCTGAGAGACATCCCTTTCTTGTCCTTGTATTCCTCTTGTGTTCCCCCTCTCCCCTCTCCCCCCCCCCCCCCCATTCCCCCTTCCCCATCTCCCCCCTTGCCTTCCCCATCCCTGCCCTTGTGGTCCCCCCTTGCAGTCTCCCCTTATTTTCATTCTTCGTAGCACTAGCTTTCCCTGCTAGTGTGGTGGCCTCTCCTGGGGCTGATCTTGCCCCTTTCCCATGCCCTCTAGAATCCTGTTCCCTCTGTCTCTGTCTCATCCTCTCCTGCATTCCGCTGCCCTAGTCTTTCCCTGTCGTCTGACCATTCTGTTCAAAGTGAGGCAATACAGTCCCGCACAAACATAGTATGCGTCCCTCATAGTTTTCTCTCTGCCCCCCCCCCACCCCCGTTTCCTCCTCAGCTTCGCCCTCAGCGCTGCCTTGTCTGCCCCTTGTCCAGGTGGTTCGTCCGAACAAATACGCCCGCCTCTGTAGGGGTATTGAAATAGTATTCGTCGTTTTGGAATCTGACCCAGAGCCTGGCTGGGAACAGCATTCCAAGATTCACTCTGCTTTTATACAGGACCAATTTTACCTGGTTGAACTCAGCCCTGCATTTTGCCAGGTCTGCCCCAATGTCCTGGTAGACCTGGATTTAATGTCCTTCTCAGCTGCTCGTCATCTGCCTGGCCCACCGCAGGATCCTCTGATGCTCCTGATAACAATGCAGTTTTGCAATTATTGCCCTTGGTTTGGGCTCAGGTCGGAGCAATCTGTGTGCCCTATCAACCTCCTACAGTTTGGGGAAGTTGTCCCTCCCAACTAGGTTGCCCAGCATCTGGGCCACATAGCCCGTCAGGTCCCTGCCCTCGATCCCCCCTGGCAGGCTCACGGTCCGGATATTCTGGTCTCGGGACAAATTCTCCTGGTCCTCGACTTTCCTTTAGAAGCTCCCCTGGGTTGCCACCAACCTTTTGATTTTGGCCTCCAGATCGACAATCCTGTCGCTGATGTCCGCCGACGCCTTTTCCAGCTCAAGGATCGTCTTGCCCTGAGCCACCAATTTCTCCCCTATTCCATCGATCACCTTCTGCATGGTGACCAACGTCTCCATCACTGCCACCTTGACCACTACCTGGATTTCCACCTTTATCGTCTCCCTCATCGCCATCAGTTCCTTTGTCAGGAATGTCTTCCATCCAACTCAGTCTCCCTTTCTCTGGGGCAGGTCAGGGTCTGTCGGCTTGTGGCCTTTCCCTCCGCTCCTGCTGTCTCTGCAGCCGCTCGAACTCCCGTTTGCTGGCTTGCTGTTTCTGTCCTTTCCCTTTCTTAATTGTGGGTGTGATAAGTCCAGGTTTTCAGGCCATTTTTGAATAAAAGTGCCTATTTGGTTGTGTTGTGGAGGCGAGCCACCTGATGTACATCTTCTCAGAACATCACCGTCACCGAAGTCACCCATGCATCAATTTTAAACCCCTAAATTTGGAACTCCAATCCTCGGGACAGAATTCAGGCAGAAGATTAGTGGATATATCATAATTAATGATAGAACCCAGATATATTGAGTTTCTGCCTCGTTAACAAACCAAAGCAGCAAATTTTGGCCAAATGGGGCAGGCACCACCTCTCTCCCATCAAATTTCACTTTTTGACAATAGTTTGGCTGAATAGAGCCAGGGCCACCTTGAGGAAGTGATTATTGCTGTTCATAGTCAAATGCGGGTGGATGCGACGGCATGTGGTGCAGTGGATAGCACTGGGACTGCAGCGCTGAGGTCCCGGGTTCGAATCTCGGCCCTGGGCCACTGTCCGTGTAGAGTTTGCACATTCTCCCCATGCCTGCTTGGGTTTCACCCCCACAACCCAAAGATGTGTTGGTTAGGTGGATTGGCCACGCTAAATTGCCACTTAATTGAAAAAAAATAATTGGGTACTCTAAAAAAATTTTTTAAACGAAATAATAAATGCGGGTGGATAAAGCAGCCGTTGCAAATGACAGCCAGATGCAGAGGGATGACTTGGCATTAGATCCTGGGTCTGTGAACATTAAATTCAATTGGAATAAGTTTCAGTGGGGTAGAAAGTTTACTTCAGTGTTGTTAGATTTATCGTAACCTGTGAGTGATGCCTTTCTTTCCCCGATGGATAGGTTTTGTTTCTCACTGGAAAGCAATGATATATTTTCTGTTTACTTTGTTCTAACTGGTAAGATTTGTGTCCTTGCAGCTGTTCTTGGATGTTCTGCCTGAGGACAAAAAACATTGGCTGAATAAAATAGGAGAATTAAGATCTCACTATGAGCAGATAAAAGAAATTGTAAGTATTTTTACACTTTTTCCATAAACTATATATCTCATTATTTAACAAACACTGAAGTACCAACAGTAGTCTTGTCTGACCATAGCATATCACAAACCCTCGGAAAGCTGCTGGACAGCAAGATCTAGTCGTCAACAACCCACTTTCACAGGATGAGGGGGTGAGTATGATCAGATTTGTTTCTGTCATTTAATTTCTTGAAGATTGCTGGTTAACCCATAATACCTTCAGCTATTTAGTTGAAGCAAATTTGATGCCACTCTCAGCTAATACATCAAACCAATGTAATTTGTGTGAAATAACCTTGCCTTTTGCAATAGAAACATGTGCGCTAAACAAGCTGCTTATTTTGAATTTCAGATGCCATTCGTTATTGCATTCTAAAAGTTTGCGTTATACCAATTAGCCACCAACTCCATCCCACTCTCTGGCCACTGTCCAGACTGTTTGCAGCTAATTTTGTGAGATGATATATCTGCATAATTAACTGCTACCCATATATCTTACAAACACCCCTAAGCTGAACTCTAGACCAAATATCCCCTCCATCATGGCTGCCTCATTTACCTTCGTAATATTGGCCATCCTACCTTAGCTCATCTTCTGCTGAAACCTTTAACTGTGACTTTCTCCTTCCGGACTTGACAATTAAATGGCCAGTTGCTTACCTTCCATCTTCTATAAACTTGAGCTCATTCAAAATTCTGCTGTTCATCCCTAGGCTGCACCAAGTCCTATTTGCCCATGTGCTCTACTTCTGGCCACTTAAGCAATCCAAATTTTCATCCTCCACCATTCGCAGCAATTCGTTCATATGCATAAAGCATCCCGAAACCTTTAAATTCCTCTTCCTCTCCTCCTTTAATCACACCTTAAAACCTACCTGTTTGACTAGCACTCACTGCAAATTATTCAAGATATGTCGAAACATACAACAAATAGAAACGGGAGTAGGCCATTCGGCCCTTTGAGCCTGCTCCGCTATTCATTGTGATCACTAAATTCAGTACCCTGACCCCCCCCCCCCCCCCCCCCCCCCCCTCCCCCCCATTACCCTTGATCCCTTTAACCCCAATAGGTATATCTAATTCATTCTTGAAATCACACAAAGTTTTGGCCTCAACTACTTTCTGTGGTAGCCACTCTCTGGCTGAAGAAATTTCTTCTGGCTGAAGAAATTTCTCCTCACCTCAGTCCAAAACATTTATCCTAAAACTATGACCCCCTAGTGCTAGACTCCCTCACCATTGGGAACATTCTTTCTGAATATACCCTGTCTAATCCTGTTAGAATTGTATAAGTTTCTATGAGATCCCCTCCCGCTCCTCAAAACTCCAATGAAGATAATCCTCAACCAACATAGTCTCTCCTCATATGACAGTCCCGCCAACCCAGGAATCAACCTGGTAAATCTTCGCTGCACTTCCTCCATAGCAAGAACATCCTTCCTCAGATAAGGACACCAAACTACATACAATACTCCAGGTGTGACTTCGCCCAACGCTCTGGGCAATTACAATAAAGCATTCCTGTTCCTTTACTCCAATCCTCTCGCTATGAAGGTCAATATACCATTTGCCTTTTTTACCGCCTGCTGTACCTGCGCGCTGACTTTCAGCGACTGATATACAAGGACACCAAGGTCTCACTGAATATCCACCTCTCAATTTACACCATTGAAATAATAATCTGCCTTTCTATTTTTTCTATCTATATTTTCTATCGAAATGGATAACTCACATTTATCCACATTGTGCTGCATCTGTCATGCATATGCCCACTCACTCATCCCGTCCAAATCATGCTGAAGCATCTCTGCATCCTCCTCACAATTCACCCTCCCAATCAACTTTGTACTGTCTACAAATTTGGAGATAATACATTTAGTTTCCTTGTCCAAATCATCAATACATAATATGAGCAGTTGAGATCCTAGCACAGATCCCTGCAGTACCACACTAGCCACTGCCTGCCAATCGGAAAAAGACTCATTTATTCCAACTCTTTGCTTCCTGTCTGCTAACCAGCTTTCTAGCCATCTCAAGACAACACCTGCAATCCCATGTGCTTTAACTTTACATTGTAATCTTCCATGTGAGACCTTGTCAAAAGCTTTCTGAAAGTCTAAATAAACCATATCCACCGATTCTCCCTGGTCAACTCTACTAATTACATCTTCAAAGAATTTCAGTAGATTTGTCAAGCATGATTTCCCTTTCGTAAATCCATGTCAACGTTGTCTGATTAAACCACTGCTTTCCAAATGTTATGCTATGGAATCCTTGATAATGGACTCCAGCAACTTCCCATTGCTGATTGGGCAGCACGGTAGCATGGTGGTTAGCATAAATGCTTCACAGCTCCAGGGTCCCAGGTTCGATTCCCGGCTGGGTCACTCTGTGCGGAGTCTGCACGTCCTCCCCTTGTGTGCGTGGGTTTCCTCCGGGTGCTCAGGTTTCCTCCCACAGTCCAAAGATGTGCGGGTTAGGTGGATTGGCCATGCTAAATTGCCCGTAGTGTCCTGTAAGGTTAGGGGGGGGGGCGAGTTGTTGGGTTACGGGTATAGGGTGGATATGTGGGTTTGAGTAGGGTGATCATTGCTCGGCACAACATCGAGGGCCGAAGGGCCTGTTCTGTGCTGTACTGTTCTATGTTCTATGATGTTAGGCTCACAGGTCTATAGTTCCCTGTTTTCTCTCTACCTCCTTTTTGACTAGCGGGCTTAAGTTAGCTACCTTCCAATCTGTAGGAATTATTCCAGAGTCCAAAGGATTTTGGAAAATGTCCACCAATGGATCTGCTATTTCTAGGGCCACTTTCTGAAGTATTCTGGGATGAAGATTATCAGGCCCCAGAGATTGATCCGCCTTCAATCCCATTAATTTCCACCAAACCATTTTTCTACTAATACTGATTTCCTTCAGCTCCGTGTTTCTCAGAGCGTCTTATTAATTTTTTCCTTTGTGAAGACAGAAGGAAAGTACGAATTTAGTCCCTGAGCCATTTCTTTGATCTCCATTATAAATTCCCCCTTTTCTGACTGTAAGGGGCCTACATTCTTTTTTGTCAATCTTTTTCTCTTTACATACCTATAGAAACTTTTACATCAAGGTGTTGACATCTCTGTGTAAAGTAAGCCTTTGTGTAGTTAATTTTGTACCACCCATGAGGAATATTACTTTGACATAAAATTCATTGCAATTTCTCGAAGTTTAATGTTTTTATAGTGAAATTAGCTAAGGAGATGTGCAAGGAGGTTATTTTCCACATGTTAAATCTTACTGTATCAATTATATCCCCCCCTTTGTCATTCCTTGTGCCACTTGTTGACTTGGAAATATATCTTAAGAAAGATTATGTAGCCACCTGTTCCCAATGTTTTTTCTCTCTTCCAGTCTTAGAATTTTATTCATACTTGTGGTTCTTGTGTAAATTAGATGGTAAATTTAATGAATTTCCAGTCTCGTCATGAAGTTGCACCTGCATGAAATGCATGTGAAGATGTTCGGCACAGGTCAACAGGGTTTCTATCCATTACAATTATAATTGAATGGCCACACCCAAATACCTAATATGGACACCTGACAGGCAAAGCTCTGTGTTGATAATGTAATTTTGTAAAATGTACCTTTTGTACAACATTCTAGATGCCAGCTGCAGCTCATTTTACAGTAAAATGCATGTTCTCTTCTTTCATCCCCAACTATTTTCTTTTGGTGACAATTTTCCGCTAATTGAATGAAGACTGCACAATACATTACAGCTAATGTAGAATAACAAAAATATTTGAATGAAAATTAAAAGAATAAATGTGAAAAATTAATTTTAAAGCTTTTTGACATTTTCACATAATATTTTGCCTTGAAGTTAAACATTTGATCCTGCACTGATATAGCTGTGACATAGCTTTTTTCAAAAATAATTCAACACTATACTTTTTGCTTCCACGTGTTTGAATAATATTTTAGGAGAAGCACAAATTGTTTATCCGTACAATGTAATGCCGTGTTATCTTTGCTTGGAAAATTCTTGGTTGTATCATGAATTGCAAGGCTGCAATAAGGTACATGATCCTAAGAAGGTGAACAAGAGGCAATTGAAAAAGACTATCAAGTAAAATATGTTGCCTATTAAAGCATTTGGTTCAGTTTTTTTGCAATTAATATTTATTGTCCAATTTCTTTTCTAGAGTCTTTGGAACAGGTTTTTTCAAGATAAAGAACTTCGGGCAATGATTCAACAAGATGTGACTAGAACGTATGTGCAGCATTAAATCTGTAAATGAATCATAAAATGCAAACCATGTGTTGGTATTTAAGATGTTTGCTTTCAGTAAATTGCTGTCCATCCTTTTTTTAGATGACGTAAATGCATAATTAGCTGCTATGCAGCATAAGGATGTTATTTCTTTATCAAATGTATGAAGATTTTGATATTAGGCTTTATATAGGCCTTAAGTATACGCAATTTTCTTCATAAATGGTTTTGTATTTCTTTCCTATTTCTGTCCTTACTGATTGTATACTGAATATTCCTCCCAAGCACATGAGAAGGATAGTCGTGGTGCAGTAGTATTTTAGGACCAGCAGGGAGGCAGTAGCACAATGGTATTTACGCTGAACTAATAATCCAGAGACACTGGTTAATGCTCAGGGGACCCGGGTTTGAATTCCATGGCAGATGGTAAAATTTGAATTCAATTTAGAAGAAATCTGGAATTAAAACTCTAATGATAACCATGAAACCATTGTCGATGGCCATTAAAACTCATCTGATTCTCTGATATCCTTTCAGGAAGGAAACTTGCTGTCGTTATTAGTTTGGCCTACATGTGACTCCAGACCCATGCAGCAATGTGGTTAACTCTTACAAATAACCTCTGAAATGTAAGCCACTCAGTTCAAGGGCAATTAGAGATGGACATTAAATGCTGGGCTTTGCCAGTGACGCCCAGATTCCATGACCGAGTGAAAAAACAATAGAAGGCTGTCTTGAGGAGAATAAATGAGTCTCCAATTTTATTTTGAATGCGATAAATTCTTCAATAGCTTTTCAAACTGCACAAAATACTTTTTTGAAAACATTTGTATTTAATCAACTAATGAAAGCAAGTTCAAGCAATATGAAATCTGCAACTCAAATCTCAAAGCCTCCTGTTTCTACAGCAGTTGAACTTCTGGGCCACCCACCTATTCCAAATTATGTTTTTGCTTTTGCCTGCAAAATACCATGGAGATTTATTCAGTAATTTGTAGCTATGATACTGTCAGTTTGCAGCTTAGATATGAGATGATCAGTGTCGTTGCATAACTGTTGAATAATGCAAAACCAATCTGGGAATGTAGTGAAGGACTAATAATTTTGAAAAAGGAGGAAATATTTCAAAACCTTTTTGAAGGCAAAATTAATATTTTGTTCTGCCATTTGTGATCCAGCGGTAGCACTCTCACTCACTCCGAGTCAGAAGGTTGTGGATTCAAGTACCATGCGAAGAACTTGAGCACAAAACCTAGCAGCTACCCCAGTGCACTACTGAGAGAATGCTGCACTGTTAGAGATGCCATCTTTTAAATGAGGCATGAAATAAAGACACCATCTACTCAACCATGCGAATGTAAAGATCCATTGGCACAGTTCTGAGAATCAATGGAGTTCTCCCAGATTGTTAGTCCAGCGACAAACCGCTGTGCCACTGCCTGGTCAATATTTATCCCTAACCTAACATCTAAAAATCTGTTGATTATCACATTTCTGTTTGTGGAACTTTGCTGTACATACATGTTTCCTACATTACAATTACTACATTACAAGTGCTTCATCGGCTGTGAAGCATTTAAGAACGTGAAACATCTGATTCACACTCCGAGTTTCTCCAGATTTTCTAGATTAGGCCATCGGTGATTTTTTAATTTTTATTAGAATTCCTGTCAAACAACATTCTATTTGGGCAGCTCCAAAGTTCCATTTCATAGTTTTACAAAAGTGTTAATGTGTATATTTATAGTCAGTAAGTGCACAACATCAAATTTAATCAGATTCTGGACTTGCCCTGACCGTGCTGCTATATTGTTTTGCTTTTGTTTGTTATTTGGCAAAAATATTAAAATAAAGAACTAAGTTACAACCCATCATTAACTTTCATTGTTAATGTGTACTTGAGAGGCAATGTAATTATGTATTTTCAATCTCAAATTAACAGCACCCCCAATTCATTTATGCTTAATAGGTAACGAGTACTCATTGATGTGAATTGTATTGGAATAACTGACTTTTCTGTACACTAAAATGAATAGGGGATTTTGGGGACATACTTGTAAATTAAGGAAGATGCACGATAAATGTCAGTGTAACCTGGAAATGTATACTGATATCATCCATGGCACAGACTGCCACCTAGTGTAATAAATACTCTCTCAATTTAAGCTTTCAAAGATTAATCAAATCGATTTCCAATTTAATGCAATATAAATTGGTGTTGTGCTGACAAAAGGTGATTTTCTTTAATGATCAGATCCAGACGAGGACTTTGTTGTTTCAACAAGAAACCCGTGTTCCTGCATATTTACCTTTTTAAATACGTGTCCCTGTTTTTAACTGAATGACCCTTGCTGGCAAGTCTGTGCTTATGTCTTTATATGCGCATTGCATTTTGTGTTTGTAAGTCTTTCTCATGAAGTTGTGCAGAATGAGGTAGAGGATGCAGTTTTTGATAGCAATTGGTGTTCATCCATTGATTTTATAGTAAGAACATTTTATTTTGTTAAATGGTATTCTGTGACTTTTGCTGCCACTTTGTTATGGGCTCTCCATTGTTCTCTGAAAATCATAAATCTGTGGCCTGTGTAGAATACACAAATATGTATATTTAGTTCTGAATACACCAAAGCAAGGGGTCCTGCTGATGCCTTCAGCTTTAATGGTGAAAACCTGCCTAACCGAATTACCCATCCCCCTTTCAAGCTATCGTAGTGTGTTAAGAATTGGGAGAAAATTCAGATTCAAAACAAAGTAAGACAGGGAGTTTTTTAGAGGCAAACACCTGGAAAAAGATGAGATGTGAACTTTGCCTATCAGTGGAAAACAAGTATTTTACACATGTGACCAGAGAAAACAATTGGGCTATAGAGGTGGTAATTTCAATAATAATAACAATAATGGAATAGAGAGATGATTAAATTGATATGTACTTGCCAAAAGCAAACTTCACAGGGTGAATAACAGCAAAGGGAAAGAAAAGGTATAATTGTAGAACACTAACTAAGGGGGGAAAAAGGGAGAGACAGATAACATTGGAACTGCAGCAATTGCAGATATTGTCTTCTGAAAGAATCAGCCATTTTCCGCATTAGCTGAACCGGAAGACTGTTTCCTAGATGTGACCACCTTAACCCGAGTGTGGCAATCATTTGTTGGATTGAGCTCATAGAGTTACTTAATATTGGCTGTTTAGGAAAAAGGGGTATCTAGGAGCTTAGGTAACTTGGGTAGTTGGGGACGAAGGGATAATTTCATGTAAAATTGTGTCTATAGTCTTCAGTGTAATTAAGTGGCATTGTGTATTATAGTCCTTCTTGTCATGCATGCCTTTGTGTTTTAAGTTATTAAATATTATTTATCAATTGTTCGTACACGACTGGACTGTTCCCCTCACTGGCTTGTCCATCGTTCCTGACATTCTGCCAAAAAAACACACAAGCCACAATGAACCAGTGTTCCAAGTTACTCTTCTGGGTTATGGGATACCCTCGCATTTAACACCAGTGTGGTTCTTAACAAGTATGACAACACTGACATCAACCAAAAATGCATCGTATTCCCAAAAAGCAACAAAGTCTCACCCTATCAACCAGCGCCCTATCAAACTACTTTCATTCACCAAAAGATATACAATGAGTCACTCATGACATTAATTCACCGTTACTCCTTTCCCAAAATTCAATTCAAGTTCCACAAGAACCAGGCATCTGCTGACTTCTTCACAGCCTTGTTGTTGGGGATGATAGGAGAGGAACTATCTTCAATATCAAGGTCCCAATAGATTTAGTATTGCAATAAGGATGCTTAGCAAAACTGAAGTTAAAGGGTAAACCTTCCATTGATATAATTCGTACAAAGTAAGATGGTCATGAAAGCCAGTCATCATAGGCCCAGGACGTTGCAGCATAAGTACTTGAGGCTGGCATGGTATGTCCAATGATCCTCAACTGCTTCATCAGTCAGCAGTGTCTTCATTCAGCATAAGATAAGCAATGGGGTTATTCGCTGATGATTATACCATGTTCAGCTTTATTGACAAATGCTCCAAACCAGCATATAGCAGGATTTGTACACAACCAGGCAAAATTTAACATGGTCAACTGGCATCAACCTCCTTTCATTCACTAAAAGTTATAGAAGGAATCACAGATGACAGCAATTCACCGTTATTCCTTTCCCATAGCTCAGTTCAAGTTCACAAGAACCAGGCATCTGCTGTCATCTTCACAGCCTTGTTGGAGAAGATAGGAGAGGAGCTATCTTCAGTATCAATGAGTCAGTGATGACATCAATGCAGTGGCAAGGAAATACCATCTCCATAAATAGAAAAAAAGCACCAACTAGCTGAACTGCAGGCTTTGCGTGGGAGTATAATGTTCTGCTGATAACTGAAACCTGTCGCAAAATCAAGCAAACAAAAAATGTTGTAAATACTCAGCAGATCAGGCAGCATCCGTGGATTGAAGTAGAGTTTAATGTTTCAGGATGACGTGACCTTTCATGAGATGAGACATACAGGACAGGATGTATTCCATAGACCTTTGACTATTGGGAAAGCTGTAGAGGGGCAAATATGCAAAGAAATGAGAGAGATGCAAAAACTATAGAATAGATATATTGAGGGACTTTAATTGCCCTAATGAAGACTGCGATAGTACTAATGTAAAGAGCAGAGAGAGGAAGGCTTGCTAATGTGTTCAGGACAACTTTTTCCATCAATATGTTTCTACTTCAATGAGAAAGGAGGCATTGCTAGATCCAGTTCTGGGAAATGAGGTAGGACAAATGAATGAAGTGTCAGTCGGAAAACATGTAGGGGATAGTGATCAGGGTATCATATGGTTTAGATTAGTTTTGGAAAAGCGTAATCCAGAGAAAAAAATAATTAATTGGGAGGGGGCGAGTTTTGATGGGAATGAAACAGATCTAGCCCAGGTAAATTTGAATCAAAGATTGGCAGAAAAATCATAATTGTCTTAAAGAAGAGTTCATTTAGATACGTTCTCACATGGGGGAGCAGTATGACAAACAAAGCCAGAGCTCCCTGGGTGACAAAAGAGAGAGTACGATGAAACAGAAAAACAGTGCATATGGCAGGTGTCAATGTTGATAATACATGTGAGAACCAGGCTGTATATAGAAAGTTCAGAGGAGCTGTTAAAAAATAAATAAGAGCAGCGAAGAGACTGACAGCCAACATAATAGAAAAATCAAAAGGCTTCTGTGGATATGTAAATAACAAAAGGGTGGTAAAAGGATTAGGCCTGATAAGGAACTAAAAAGGTAATTTATGGAGGCAGAAGGCACACTGAGCTACTAAATTACTATGCATCTGCCTTTACCAAGTAAGAAGACGTGGTCAAGGTTTTGGGGAAGAGGAGGTAATTGAGTCACTGGATAGGCTAAAATTTGATAAAGGCTGCTGGCCCTAAAATTGATAAGTCATCTGGACTTAATTGATGCAAGGATACTAAAGTAAAGGTGGAAATTACGGAGGCACTGGCCATAATTTTCCAGTCCTCCTTAGATGCAGGGGTAGTGCCAGAGAATTGGAAAATTGCAAATGTTGCATCCTTGTTCAAAAATGGGGTGTAAGGATAGGCCAGTCAGTTTAACTTTGGTGTTGGGAAATTATTAGAGATCATAATCTGAGACCAAAGTTAACTTGTCATTTGGATTAACTAAGAAAAACCAGTACAGATTTTTTAAAGGCAAAATGTCTTTCATCCTCTGTTATTCCATTGAAAAAGTTAATCTAGTTAACTAATGAGTGAATTGTGATTAATATGGTGTGCATAAACTACCAACATGTGTTTGTACCAAATGCTGTTTAACAGGCTTGCTCGCAAAGTTGAAACTCATAGAATTCGGATACAGTGGCACTATGATTACAGAATTGACTGAGTGGCGGAAAAGTAGCAATGAGCAGTTGTTTGACAGGTTGGGGAAAAGTAGATAATGTGGTTGCCAAAGCTCAGTATTCAGACCACTTATTTTCTTGATATATATTCTTGATGACTTGTGTGTGCAGGGCACGTATTCAAAATTTTCAGATGACAAAACTTGGAAGTACTGTGAACTTTGAGGAGGATATTGGTGGCACGGTAGGACAGTGGTTAGCACTGTTGCTTCATAGCACCAGGGTACCAGGTTCGATTTCCGCTTGGGTCACTGTCTGTGTGGAGTCTGCACGTTCTCCCCCTATCTGCGTGGGATTCCTCCGGGTGCTCAGGTTTCGGTTTCCTCCCGCAATTCCTGAAAGACGTGCTTGTTAGGTGAATTGGACATTCTGAATTCTTCCTCTGTGTACCCGAACAGGCGCCGGAGTATGGCGACTAGAGGATTTTCACAGTAACTTCATTGCAGTGTTAATGTAAGCCTACTTGTGACAATAATAAAGATTATTATTATTATATTATTATTATAAGGTCATAGGCTGGCAGAATGGGCAAACACGTGGCAGAAGAAATTTAGTGCAGAGAAATATGATGCAATACATTTAATGTGGAAGAACAAGGAGGCATGGTACAATTGTAAAAGGTGTGCAGGAGCAAATGGACCTGGGGGCTAAATGTAGACAAATTGTTGAAAGAGGCAAAGCAGGTTGAGAAAACAATTAATGAGACATAAGGGATCCTCGATTTTATAAATAAAACAAGGAGTATACAAGAAGGATGTTATGGTCAGCATTTTCTAAGACACTGCTTTGGCTGGAGTATTGGGCTGCTCTCTTTAGAGAAGAGAAGGTTGAGAGGAAATTTGATGAAAGGTGTTCAAAATTATGAATCTGGACACAATAGATACGGAGAAACTGTTCCCATTCTGAGAAGCATTGATAATCAGGGGGTATTGATTTAAGATGATTGGTGAAGAACCAGAGAAGAAATTAGGAATAACCTTTTTGGGCAGCATATATTTAGGAGAGGAGGATAATAGCTTTTGAGATATGGGAATGGCCCAAGATCAACTAGATGGACAAAAAGACAAATGAGCTGGAAGTTCAGGAATCAGAATGGTTGCTGAGTACAGTTAGATAAAGAAAGATAGTCAAGTCCGGACATTGGAAACAAAGGGCTCGATAGCCTTGTCTCAGCAACAATTGAAGGAGAAATTGAGGGTAAAAACAGAAGAAGGAGGAGAAAAATCAGATGGATGGATAATGTTGAGATGTGGACTGAGAGGCTTGAAGAAAGACAGAGAAGAAGCAAGACAGTGCCAATGGCCCTACTAAAGCTACAGTGAAAATAAATGAATGAATGTTGTTTGGACCTGGAATTCAATAAAAACAAAATTCTGGAAAAGCCCAGCAAGTCTGGCAGCATCTGTGGAGAGAGAAACAGTTAACCTTTTGAGTTTAATATGGCTCCTCTTCAGACTTGGAATGTACTGTCTGCAAATGTGTTGAAAGCAGACCTCAATTATGGCTTTGAAAAGAACATTGGATAATTATTTCAGGGAAAAGACGGTGTGGGACTAGCCAAGTTGCTCTTACATAGAGTTACATTGGACAAGAGGTCCTAATGATGGCCTTCTGCGCTATCATGATTATATGATTCACTCTCCTCCCTCTGATCTTTAAGCATGCAGCCACCACAAGCCCCTGATCAACAGCATATTTTGCAAAAGTGCTGACCAGAAAAGTAACTGGATGAGCCATATCAATTCTGTGGCTACAAGAACCGGACAAAACTGGGTAAACTGAAAAGTGGCTCATTTTCTAATCCTTTACTATCTTTCCACCATCCACAAGGCTCCAGGGGGATTGTGTTGGAATAGGTATGGATTTGCTACATGGGTGCTGAACCAACACAAGAAGCTCAACATCATACAGAAGGGAGAGATCTGATGGTCAATGCTGCTGATACTGGACACAGTAGCCATACTCTACCGGATAATTTTGTTTGCAGTATGTGGCCTAGAGGGTGCATTGCATCAATTCATTTTATTAAGTTTACTTCAATAGCATTTTACGATTTTTATCATAAAGCATTAGAGAAGCAATGTCATGGGAATGCCAGCAATTCACACAATCATATTTTGGACATTTTACATCGGAAAAAGGCCATTCAGCGAACCTAGTCCATACCATATTTACACTCCACTTAAGACTTCTATCCTTCGTCATCTAACTCGAGCATCATGATCCTCTATTCCCTTCTCCCTAATATGCATATCTAGCTCCCCTTAAATGCACCAATACTATATACTTCAGCTGATTGCAGAGGTAACGAGTTTCACGTTCTCACCTCTTTCTGGCAAAAGAACTTCCTTATGAATTCCTTTTTTGATTTTCTTCTTCTTTGCTGAGTTGAAATCCTAAAATACCTTACCTCGCACCATTGCCATAAGAGCCACAGTTGTTCAAGAAGGTGGCCCACCACCATGTCCCGAGGGCAATACACGTCATGCTGTCAATGCTGTTAATACCCTGAGAATTTTTTTCAATTGGAGAATGGGTCATGACAGACTGTGGTTCTACTGTGATGTCACTCAAACTTCAACAACATTCAAACAATTGCCCAGATTCTCATGAAATATACTTGTTAGTGTGATACTGGAGATGTGTCCAGCAATTATAGAACACAACAGAATTTTCCTGACACCAGGTTGGTGGGATTGGACGTGGGGGAGCCATGTTGATATGGCTCCCTGACTCATTTGTGCCATCAGGCAAGGGCAGGCAGGGGAATAAAATGGCTCCCGACTGAAAGAAAGCTGACAGTCCGCCCCCGAACAGGCGCCCGAATGTGACAACTAGGGGCTTTTCACAGTAACTTCATTTGAAGCCTACTTGTAACAATAAGCGATTTTCATTTCATTTCATATTTAAGGCCCCGATTAAGAGCTATATAGAATGCTTGGCAGCATTTTGCTGGCATTAGAACAGTGCCATGTCTGAAGGCTGTCAGCATAATGGACTTTTCAACAGTCCAGGGGACATTGGAGCCATGTCCTCCAAAAGAGGAGGTCTCCAACAGGAAGGCTGCCCTTTGGTCCCGAAGAACCCCCTTGAGGGGTTTCTCCTTCAATCTGAGAGTTCTGACTACATGACCACTCTGAAATTTTATTTCCATGTTAGTCCTCTGAGGATGCCTTCATGACCCCATCAGTTTCCTACCTACCTCAGCAGCATCTACCCCTCTGTGGGGTTGCCATGGCTTCCGAGCTGCCGGTCCTCTGATTGGCTAGTAACAACGGAGCTTCCCCCCTATCCTTCATTGGACAGCAAACGTGGAGGCAACCAATTAGGAGACAGCCTCCAGGAGTATCACTGTTCTGATCTTAATGTCAGCAAGTTGTGGGCTCAGGACCTGAATTTAATCCTTTGTTTGTTCAGCACCTCAATTCAGTCCCAACGTCAGGATCGCAAAGCCTTTTTCCAAAAAAGGAAATCCTATCCATTGCTTCCATAAGAATTTAAAACACCAAGTGAATTTGTCTGATTATTTTTAAATAGATGGAAATTAATATTTAAACGCTACAAAAGTTTAGTTGATGTACCTCAGGCAATATTGTAATTGGCCATTTTAATGTTCATTTCAAACAGGCTTAATTCAAATAGAATTGTAACAAGATCACAGTGTTAACAGAATGTTGTCTGATGGCATTGTGAAAAATAACCTGAGGAGCAAAAAGGAACAACATTTCTTGAGATGATGTGCTGAAATTTTGTGTCTTTCAGGTTTCCTGAAATGCAGTATTTCCAACAGGAAAGTGTGAGGCAGATCTTGACAGATATCCTGTTTTGTTATGCGAGAGAAAATGAGCAGCTGCTTTACAAGCAGGTAATGAAATACTGTACAGGTTTGGTTGAATAATTAAGCAGTTTAAAATTGGACTGTAAGAAAAAGTGTCTTGTGACATTTACTAAGAATAAATATGCATTCATTCTGGGCATAACATTCTGTCCCCAAAGCATTTAAGTCTGCTGCAAGTTACACATTGCATATGTTTTAGTGTTTTGTTCCAGTACATTTTTATAGAAAAAAACCTTCCATGCACAGAAGATTTAGTAATTTTCACATTAATGTTTTAATTATTCTGTCTTTTCCCAATGTGTTTCTATCTGCAGAGTTGCTTGCTTTTAAATTATAAAGCAAATATACTCTACTATTTCTTTTAATGTTTAAGTGAAGGCTATAAGAGATTAAATCTGTAATTAATTGTCCATTTACTAAGGCAATTACATTTGAAAATCGTACATTCATATCACAGTTTTAGGCTATTTATGCATAAATATGAACAAAGAGAAATAACCTCTTGATTTGTATGATGTATACCATGCTAAATTGTAAAATGTTTCAAAACACAAAATTTTGGGTGTGCAAAGCAGCCCATCAGCATCTGTAAAGAAAAAAGGCTGATTTACATTTTAGGTGTAGAACTGTGTCATCTAGCTAGTCTGCATGCATCTTGCACTTTGTAAATTCATTGAGCAGTTGAAGCGACTCCACTTTAATAGATCCTCGTTCATTTTCCAGACACATTTTATTTTTTAATTTGAGTAAGAATGCTCCGTCTCTGTTGATTTTTTTTTATGCTAATGTTTTAGGGCATGCATGAACTGCTGGCTCCTCTTGTCTTTATTCTGCACTGTGATCACCAAGCCTTCTCACATGCCAATGAGACAGCAAATCCAAGGCAAGTTTTATCTATACAAGTTCTGTATTATTTAATTTGAAGTTGAAATTAATTGAAATAAGTACAACATTACACTTAATGTAGGACGTAAGTCAACTCCAGAGAGGGGAAGCTAGTTCATTAATTGCAATGCTAGCTGGATTGTCACGATTTTACGAAAGTGCAGTTAGAGTAGCGTGATGCAGCATTTGAGTCTTGTCTGCCATTAAGAGGAGAGTCAATTTTGATACCCTTCTTAAGCCAGTCTACTGCAAACCTTAAACAACTGGTAATGTGAATTCTGGAAGGACGGTTGACAGGAGAATGGAAAAGAGGAAAGATTTTGAAATAAAGTTCGATATAAAAATCTTTCTATCAAATCAGGTACAAAACTCATGTTGTTGATTGACCATAATCTTTTTGTTACTTGAATGTTTCATGTACGTAAAATAAAGTACTGTGAGCCAACTGGATTGGTCAATAATCTCAACACCTATTTGCTACCCAGAGTGCTAAATAGTTTTTAATAAACAGTGCTGACTCGTAATAAAAAAATCAAAGCTTAGCTTTTAGTCTTGACTAACAGTCCCACGGGTTTCCCATGGAGTTGAAAAACCTTGGGAGAGTGAGAAAACTTTTAAATTCAGCATATTCCTCCTGGCAGAAGAACAAACTGTATTTGGTGGGCTGGCCAAAGAAACAGTGGAATTAATGCATGGGGTGCTTTTAGGACCGGGGGAGGGAAAAATCATTTAAAAAAAAGTCTTATTTTATTTTGTTAAAAATTACCTTAGTTTTGCAACTATAAAAGATTATTACACACGGCTGTTTTTGATGATGCGCAATGTGAATACTTAGATTTTGGCAATCCTTGTAGGTCAAGCAGTATATTGGTATAGAAAGGAATATTTTGCTGATTTACAGTTTATATCTCCACAGCGAGGAAATGAAAGCTCTCCTCAACCCTGAGTTCTTGGAACATGATGCTTAGTGAGTTAAACAATGACATAATTATTTTTGTTATTGCTATTGTTTTGCTTCTTGTTGTTTTGAAACTTGTCGTCTTATCTCTTCAGTGCAATGTTCTCACAACTTATGGACACTGCTGAACCATGGTTTTCAAGTTTTGAAAGAGAAATAAGAAAGGTATGCTCATATTGATTGTCAGTTAATGATAAATTAAAATACTTTAATTATGCACATTTTCCTCAAGAGTTATTTAAGATAAAATGACTTAATTATTTATTTTGATTTATGCAAATCAGCTGATTACCTCTCTCCCTGATCTCACACATTACCATTAATATCCTGTGGATATTGGAAAATTCTCATGGATGCATTCAAGGTTTATGTGTTGCTTAAGAAATTGTCATATTTTATATTTTTTGCAAAAATGTTATTAAAACCTGGGTTAAGATGCATACAGTCTGACTGCTCGAGGTGTGATTAAGGTGTTGTAAAAGTGAGGTCATCATTGATTTGTAGGTGGAGTGTTCTGCTAATATACCTTGAGAATCGTTTACTTGTTTACAGATGGCTAGCTAATGGAATACTGATCCCTGAGGTGTAGATAATTTATGGAAGGGTGTACTGTGTTTGGTCATGGTTAAACAAGCCAAGGTACATCTTGGAAGAAGAGACAAACAAATTCCTTATGCTTTGGGGACAGAGGATGTAGTTAATGGATGGAACCACATCTTTCTGAAAAGTCAATGATCCTAGAACTCTCATCTGAACAGAAGGGCTTCGGTTTGGTCCTGAAAGTTATCTCTAAGGATTCTGCATAGAGGAAAGCAAGTAGAAAACTGGTTGTTAATTTTATTACTGAGTGGTTGTGGGGATTCTTATTTTTCTCTTCTAATAAGAATCGGTAGTCCGGTTGGTGGAGGTGTCAAAAATACGACTTTATTTTCAGTTACTCACTGGTATACACTTGAATAAAAACTGCAGAACTGAATAAAAACTTAGAAACAAAATATCAAACAATACAGAAAAAAGTCAAGCATATGGCAAAAACATGAGCACAAAATAAAATCACTAACAAGAAACAAACATGATTCAAGAATTCAGGAACAAAGAACCTGCACCATAAAATCTTGGGCGGAATTCTCTGATAATGGGGCTATGTCCCCACGCCTGTGGGAAAACAGGTGCGAATCACTCTGGGCTTTTTTCTAGAAAATCCAGAGTAATTCTCCATTTTGAAGGGGCTAGCAGGGCCCCGGATTAGTTCACGCAGTACCGGCTGCCTGCAGCGGCGGTCTGCGCAACATGGCAGGCCCACACAGCGGGCTGGCCCCAACAATATAGGCTCCCCCCAGATCGTGCGCGCCCGCCAATCAGTAGCCCTCGATCGCGAGCCTGGCCATGCTGGGGGCCCCCCTGGTGACAGATCCCACCGCCCCCCCCCCCTCCCCCCTCCCAAACCAGGGCGGCCGCGGACATGAGTGAACCACGCCAGCGGGAACTCGGCCAGTTGTTGGCGGAGAATTGCCGCGGGGGCCTCTTTCAATGACCCCTGACCGGAGCCGCGTCGACTGCGCGCGCGCGCGATTGGTGGCGATTCTCCGGTCCTCGAAGAATCGCGGGAAGACGTCGGACCCAATCACTGGTCTGATGCCCCATTCTCTGTCCCGCGCCGAGCGCGATTGCGGCGCGGAGGCTCGGAGAATCCCGGCCTTTATCTTTAAGGGAATTCTTGGGTGGGATTTTCCGCCCGGCCGCACCAGTTTTCTGGCACGCCGTGGTGTCGGCAGCCCCACACCATCCGGATACCCCGGGCTGCCAGCTAAATGGATAATCCCGACAGCGGAGAATTCAGCCCCTTATCTCCGGTTTAACCCCTCACTTGCATTCATTGGCTTCTAATTCGTAGCTAGGACCTCCCGGTTTGTTCAAATCAATGTCTGTTACTTGGAGGATAACCTGTTAATTAAACATAGAACATACAGTGCAGAAGGTGGCCATTTGGCCCATCGAGTCTGCACCGACCCACTTAAGCCCTCACTTCCACCCTATCCCCGTAACCCAATAACCCCTCCTACCATTTTTGGTCACTAAGGGCAATTTATCATGGTCAATCCACTAAACTGTACGTCTTTGGACAGTGGGAGGAAACCGGAGCACCCGGAGGAAACCCACGCAGACACTGGGAGAACGTGCAGACCCCGCACAGACAGTAACCCAGCGGGGAATTGAACCTGGGACCCTGACATTGTGAAGCCACAGTGCTATCTACTTGTGCTACTGTGCTGCCCTAGATATTGGACATTACTTGAGATTGATTGGTGCCTATCAAACCTAGCTTATCGTTTGCGTGCACAGTCTTAGGAAAAATACTGGGTATGTTTTCTCACACTTTGCCATGTTTCATAGCTTGGCGGAGACCTGACTACAATTAATTAGTTGATTACACAAAAAACATTCCATTCTCAGTACTGAATACAATGGAATACAATGTTTAGTTCTTTATATGAGAAAGTGACTGGGTTCCCACAGTCAAGACACTTTTAATAATTTGCTTATTAGTTACATGCATTCAACTAACCCCTATATGAATAAAACTAGAATTAAAACTAGACTGTCAGTAGTATTTAAGATGTGTTGGGCTGCTTAATTGGAATATAGCCATAGGTTTAGCAAGTAAGCTAAGGTTTTCTCTTTTACTTAAGAACTGTCATGGGCGGCACGGTAGAAAAGTGGTTAGCACTGCTCCTTCACAGCACCAGGGACCAGAGTTTGATTCCCAGCTTGGGTCACTCTGTGCGGAGTCTGCATGTTCTCCCCGTGTCTGCATGGGCTTCCTCCAGGTGCTCCGGCTTCCTCCCATAAGTCCCGAAAGACGTGCTTGTTCGGTGAATTGCACATTCTGAATTCTCCCTTGGTGTACCCAAACAGGCGCCAGAGTGTGGTGACTAGGGGCTTTTCGCAGTAATTTCATTGCAGTGTTAGTGTAAGGCTTCTTGTGACAATGATAAAGATTATTATTATTAACTGTAAAGTCATTTCTTTGATGCTGATGTGATTAATTATGTGTTTAAATTAAAGTTTGTTTCAACATAAAGGATACCTATTGGGCAGTGTTATCCTGTGGTGCAGTAATATTTTCTCACATTTTTACAAATGGCAGATAGTTGGGTTCTCGCCTGAGATGCTCACAGTATTTATTATATATTCAAAATAAATATTTTTTAGATTTTCTATGGAATTAAATATTGCCACTCCGGTCAAATATATTAGCTACACTCTCAGTTTCACTTCTGTTTACAGGAACAGCCCACACTAATTATCTTAATATTTCTCACCGTAACCAATCCCCTCATTCTCTGGTGCATATAATTGCCGGAAATATGTTCATTAACATTTCCATCCTGGAAAGAGAAAGAGGCATGATAATTGGGAAGATTGGTATCGACTACACGAGCAGATTTTGTCTTTACAGTCATTAGTATGTTAAAACCAGGAGTTTTCGGTCTTCTGTTCAGGAACCAAAAGGATAAGTGGTCTTCAAAATTGCTGGTGATGATCATTGCAACAAATGTTTTGTCCACAGCAGCTGCAGCATTGAGAGTTCATACTGAAGACAAGATATGTCTTTATTATAAACTGAAATTTGATTTCTTTGAGAGGAAGTTTGCTGATTTGTATTAGATCATGAACATTTATTTTAAATTGATATATGAAGAATGGGGGAGAAATGTTAATAGAGAACAAGAATGGTTCCGAAGGGTAATTTTGAATGGCGATGTGTGAAGTACAGTGTTGTTGTAAACTTTGTTCTAGCTTTCAAAATGATCAAAGTGTGTTTCAAATATTAATATGTTAAATTTGCACTTGTAGGTATTAATCAGGTTAAGAGTGTAGTAACAGTACTCAAGAAAATTTGGATTACTGGAGAAGATGAACAGGGGATGGCCCCCTCCTGCCTGCTCCGCCCCCTCCTGCCTGCTCCGCCCCCTCCTGCCTGCCCCGCCCCCTCCTGCCTGCCCGCCCCCTCCTGCCTGCCCGCCCCCTCCTGCCTGCTCCACCCCCTCCTGCCTGCCCCGCCCCCTCCTGCCTGCCTGCCCCCTCCTGCCTGCCCCACCCCCTCCTGCCTGCCACGCCCCCCCTGCCTGCCACGCCCCCCCTGCCTGCCCCGGCCCTCCTGCCTGCCCCGCCCCTCCTTCCTGCCCCGCCCCCTCCTGCCTGCCCCGCCCCCTCCTGTCTGCCCCGCCCCCTCCTGTCTGCCCCGTCCCCTCCTGCCTGCCCCGCCACCTCTTGCCTGCCTGCCCCTCCTGCCTGCCCCGCCCCCTCCTGCCCCGCCCCCTCCTACCCTCCTCCTGCCTCGCCCCCTCCTGCCCCGCCCCCTCCTGCCCCGCCCCCTCCTGCCCCGCCCCCCCTGCCCCGCCCCTCCTGCCTGCCCCTCCTGCCAGCCCTGTCCCCTCCTGCCTGCCCCGCCCCCCCTGCCCCGCCCCTCCTGCCTGCCCCTCCTGCCAGCCCTGTCCCCTCCTGCCAGCCCCGCCCCCTCCTGCCTGCCCCGCCCCCTCCTGCCTGCCCCGCCCCCTCCTGCCTGCCCCGCCCCCCTCCTGCCTGCCCCGCCCCCTCCTGCCTGCCCGCCCCCTCCTGCCCGCCCCCTCCTGCCTGCTCCGCCCCCTCCTGCCTGCTCCGCCCCCTCCTGCCTGCCCCACCCCCTCCTGCCTGCCACGCCCCCTCCTGCCTGCCACGCCCCCCCTGCCTGCCACGCCCCCCCTGCCTGCCACGCCCCCCCTGCCTGCCACGCCCCTCCTGCCTGCCCCTCCCCTCCTGCCTGCCCCGCCCCTCCTGCCTGCCCCGCCCCTCCTGCCTGCCCCGCCCCCTCCTACCTGCCCCGCCCCCTCCTGCCTGCCCCGTCCCCTCCTGCCTGCCCCGCCCCCTCTTGCCTGCCTGCCCCTCCTGCCTGCCCCGCCCCCTCCTGCCCCGCCCCCTCCTACCCTCCTCCTGCCCCGCCCCCTCCTGCCCCCCCCCTGCCCCGCCCCTCCTGCCTGCCCCTCCTGCCAGCCCTGTCCCCTCCTGCCTGCCCCGCCCCCCCCTGCCCCGCCCCTCCTGCCTGCCCCTCCTGCCAGCCCTGTCCCCTCCTGCCAGCCCTGTCCCCTCCTGCCAGCCCTGTCCCCTCCTGCCTGCCCCGCCCCCTCCTGCCTGCCCCACCCCCTCCTGCCTGCCCCGCCCCCTCCTGCCTGCCCCGCCCCCTCCTGCCTGCCCCGCCCTCTCCTGCCTGCCCCGCCCCCCCCTGCCTGCCCGCCCCCTCCTGCCTGCCCGCCCCCTCCTGCCTGCCCCGTCCCCTCCTGCCTGCCCCGCCCCCTCCTGCCTGCCCCGCTCCCTCCTGCCTGCCCCGCTCCCTCCTGCCTGCCCCGCCCCCTCCTGCCTGCCCCGCCCCCTCCTGCCTGCCCCGCCCCCTCCTGCCTGCCCCGCCCCCTCCTGCCTGCCCCGCCCCCTCCTGCCTGCCCCGCCCCCTCCTGCCTGCCCCGCCCCCTCCTGCCTGCCCCGCCCCCTCCTGCCTGCCCCGCCCCCTCCTGCCTGCCCCGCCCCCTCCTGCCTGCCCCGCCCCCTCCTGCCTGCCCCGCCCCCTCCTGCCTGCCCCGCCCCCTCCTGCCTGCCCCGCCCCCTCCTGCCTGCCCCGCCCCCTCCTGCCTGCCCCGCCCCCTCCTGCCTGCCCCGCCCCCCCTGCCCCGCCCCTCCTGCCTGCCCCGCCCCCTCCTGCCTGCCCCGCCCCCTCCTGCCTGCCCCGCCCCCTCCTGACTGCCCCACCCCCTCCTGCTTTCCAGCCCCTCTGATCTGACCCACCCTTCCCACCTGCACAGCCAGACCCTCTCCCCTCCCTCCCCCGCCAGATCCTCTGCCCTCCCTTCCCCGCCAGACTCTCGCCCTCCCTTCCCCGCCAGACTCTCGCCCTCCCTTCCCTGCCAGACACTCTTTCTCCTCCGCCAGACACTCGCCCTCCCTCCTCCGCCAGACCCTGTCCTTCTTTCCCACGACGCCCGTGCCTCCCCTTCCTGCCAGATTCTCTCCCCCATCGGGAGACTCTCTGGGAGCCCTAGAACACACTCTGAGGCCCCCCAAATATCTTAGATCATGGCACGTAGGTCTACCTGACTTATAAGAAGACTCAATTGTCTGGCCCTAAAAGTAGTGTTTTTGCATATACTTACCATATTAAGCCATCAATTTCAGTATATCCAGCAACCAAACTGTGGAGTAGTGAAGATCCACAGGTCATGAGAAGACTAGATTTGCAATGGTATTAGCCTGCATGGCAGATGGAATGAAATTATGGTAATTTTCAAACATAAAACCATGGCCCATAAAACATAAAAAAAAATCGACTCTGCTGCCAGCGGTTTTGTGCATGTCCATGATGATGGTTGGATGGGTGAGGATAAAATGGTTGTGGATTGATAATGCGTGAAATAGGCATCCCAGTGGCCTATGTAAAGAGTGCAGTTTATTAGTGTGGGACAAGATGATAATATAATCACTTATTGTCACAAGTAGGCTTCAGTGAAGTTACTGTGAAAAGCCGCTGTGAAAAGATCGGATCTCATAAGAAAAATGCTCGTGAAGAACTAACACCCACGTTGCAGTTATACCAGTGGTTCTTTCATCCATTGTTCAACATTTGGATATGTGCCTCAACAAGCCATCCAAGGATCTTGTTCACACTGAATGAAATAGAAAAATCTTTCAGAAAGCATGAGAATATGCACTTGATATTTTTCTGTGGTCTTGTCATCAGATGTGTTGTTCATGCACAAATTGTCATCAGACCATTCAAAAAAGGCAGAGTATCAAATTCAATAGATGAACAGGAAGATAATTTGTTGTTGATTCTGAAAACAAAAGCACCACATTTGATCCAAAGTGGGGTCCAAACCATGATGCCATAAGTGACTTGGAATGAATGTGATGCACTCTTTATGTCTCTTTGTTCCATATTTGGGGTCCCTACCATCACCACATGACAACATTGTGAAGACAGTGAATTTTATAGGTTTTTTAAATGTTTTCATCCTGGTAAAGGTATCGTTGTACAATTAATTTATTCAGTAAACTGTGCCAGATTAATTTTTTCCACATTTAAAAAATGGCAATGACTCGCATCCAGACCGGGATTGATATTTTATACTCACTGTTAGTCAATCTCAATTTTTGGAACGCCTTTGTATGTCAACATCTACAGTATCTCCATGCATCAGTGTGAAAATTTGTTTGATAACGTTCTGTGAAGTCCTTTGGGACATTTTACATTCAAACATTATATAAGTACAAGCTGTGATTCTACTTTTAATTATTTTGGGTATGGCTATTGCCTTCATCAGGACTGCCAAATGATAAGACCATAAGACATAGGAGCAGAATTAGGCCACTCGGCCCATCGAGTCTTCTCCGCCATTCAATCATGGCTGATATTTTCTCATCCCCATTCTCCTGCCTTCTCCCCATAACTCCTGATCCCCTTATTAATCATGAGCCTATCTATCTCTGTCTTAAAGACTCTCAGTGAATTGATGCTTCTAAACACGACAACTCTGTGACTGTCTATGTTGTAAGCCCTGCCAAAGAAGTTGCAAGCAGAGCAGTGGACACCATGGTCTGCTAAGCATTTGTTGTAAAAGATGCAGCAACTCTGATGGATGTCAAATGAACCTGAAAGCCACAAATATTCATGAAATATAAATTATTAGTTCATAAACTTCTGCATATTGCAAAACACAGAACATTTGGGGTTCCCTCCATCACCACATGTGACAATGGACCTTTGTGTTATCAAGCCTTGAGTTTTGAGATGTACTTTGCTCTTCATTCTCATTAATCCTGAAAAAGATTTACCAAAACTGACCTACATGGCAGCTTGCGGTTTCTCTAATTGTTTCATCTGTGGCAGTGAAGACTGCCTTTGGAAGGGATGCTCAGGAACATTTAAATGGGCCGAGTATTCGACCGGAAGAGGAAAGACCTTGAGAACTTGGCTTGACAGTAGATTACTATAAATTGGAGATCTAAAGCTTCACCAAAAATAAATAAAATGGGCCTTACTGAGACCATAATGAATCTTGGATTTTATTCTCTGATTCTTGGCTCAGAAGGCTCCTTTGCTATGTAAAGTATCTGTAGTTTTATCATTCTTTCCAGTATCATTGGATCGAGAGTAAATTCGACTCAGGCATATGCAGCAGTTATTTCAGCTTTCTTGTATATATCTTGCAATAAGAGTGCCAATTTGGGTTTAAACCTAGATCACGGGAATTGTTACTTTGTGAGAAGAAGATTTTTTCTTCTCAACGCAGTTGATGATGTGAGCACAAGGGTGTCATTTTAAGACTATAATTAGAACAGATAAGGAAAAAGCAAGATATAAGCGCTATTAATATGACCCATTTAGGAGTGCAGGAAGTTGTTATTACAACAAGATTGTGTAACTAAGATATATGTTAATTGTCAAGGAGCTAGTTTTATTCCAAAATTAGCAACATTCATGGTTCCTATCACTGTTTTGGGTCTGATTTCACGATAAAGACTTGAAATCGTGCTTGTAACTTTAGAAAGAATTAAGAGACTTAATAAAGATTTAGAAAATTGATAAAAAGTTATGATTAATATTGTGTGATTGTTATTGATTGTAGGACAATCTTGCATTATATTTTCATCTGGACACTCATTTTATCTCTAGGGAAAAGAAGAGATGGTTACAGCTGTACCATTTGCAAGGCCTCAGGACATGGGACCGTCACTTGCAATAGTTTCCAAAGTAAATCGCATTCAAGACCAGTTGTTAAAGAAATACGACGCAGAGCTGTACATGCACCTCAATCGACTCGAAATAGCACCTCAGATTTATGGAATGTAAGTGATCCTAGGTAACTTTAGTCTCGCTTCACTGACATTGCTCCATTAAAAAAAACCGTAATAGTTTTACTTGTACAAATTGTGTAAGGAATCATGTTCGATGAGTGCTGAAACACGTAGTAATAAATTGTGCAAGTAACATGTGCAATAGGAATTGGTAAGTTCGTAAGCAATGCACAGGAAACAAACAAACCTGCTGAAAACAAAATTAGGGATAATGTTCCCAATCTATTTCAACCATGTAGCCTATTTCCCACAACTGCCAAATGAAGGTTTTTGTGAAAAAATAATCAAATGGATGGACTTGAAATTTATAATTCTGCATAAATGAAGGCTGCAGAGATTCTTCTGAGTCTGTCCATATGGTGTGTGAAATGAATGTGTCATTTTACAGCTTCAAGATATTGAAAAAGTCATGTTATTTAATGCAAAAATGGCACCCACAATCAGTTTAATGTTTATCAAATGTGTAAAAATGGATGAACTGTTCAGCCAACTTGCGTTATGCTTAAGATGTTTCACTGAAGTGATGCTTGTACAAATTTTTTTTCATTAAGAAAAAGATTAACTATCTTCCTTCCCTGAAACAGTAAAAAGTCTTGCAACACCAGGTTAAAGTCCAACAGGTTTGTTTCAAACATGAGCTTTCGGAGCACTGCTCCTTCCTCAGGTGAATGGAGAGGTATGTTCCAGAAACATTTATATAGACAAAGTCAGAGATGCCAGACAATGCTTGGAATGCGAGCATTTGCAGGTAATCAAATCATTGCAGATCCAGAGATAGGGGGTGATCCCTGGTTAAAGAGGTGTGAATTGTCTGGATCTGTAATGATTTGATTACCCGCAAATGCTCGCATTCCAAGCATTGTCTGGCATCTCTGACTTTGTCTATATAAATGTTTCTGGAACATACCTCTCCATTCACCTGAGGAAGGAGCAGTGCTCCGAAAGCTCATGTTTGAAACAAACCTGTTGGACTTTAACCTGGTGTTGTAAGACTTCTTACTGTGCTCACCCCAGTCCAACGCCGGCATCTCCACATCATGGCTTCCCTGAAACAAGTATGACCCCAGTTGAAAATACACCATGTACTAATTCAAAAATTGTGCCTTTAACAACTCTCCCAAGTGCCAGCAGTGAGAACCAAAGGATGATTTTCAATGAAATAGCCAGTAGGTGGCCTTAAATCAGGTGGGTAAAGGACTGGTGAAGGGCATGGTTTTGGGTAAAAAGAAAGGTTTAGGCCCTTTGGAACTGGAGGGGGAACTCCTACCGTACTGAACACTGCAGCGGTTACAGCTGGTTTTTGGAGCAGAGGGTTTCAAAGAGATTGGAGCCTCCAGCTTTATTGTCTCCCAGTACTGGGACACTGCCACAGTTTTCATGGACAGCCTCCAGATGCGATAGGAAGTATTGTGCAAGATATTATTGCCCTGTGTGTTACATCGAGAATCTAGTTTGTGTCAGGAATGTGCCCATAATAAGTCCTTTAGGTATTAATTGGTTATCCACTACAGACAAACAGGTAAGTAACCATTCATGCCGTCAGTCCGGCTCCACCATAATCTTGTGTAAACTGGCTGACCAATGGGAATTCCCCTCCCCCTTCCCCCATTATCAGCATACCCACCTCCAGTCCCAATGCCACAGTCCATTGGAATTCAGCCATTTGTTTCCTAATGGTCTAAATTCTGTGAAATTGACCAGTTAGGAATAGAAAGGAAAATTAAATTGAAGCACATCCACATGTATATATCAAAGTATATAATATATATATATATGGGCAGCACGGTGGCACAGTGGTTAGCACTGCAGTCTCATGGCGCCGAGGTCCCAGGTTCGATCCCAGCTCTGGGTCACTATCCGTGTGGAATTAGCACTGCTGCCTCACATTCTCCCCATGTTTGCCTGGGTTTCGCCCCCACAACACAAAGATGTGCAAGGTAGGTGGAATGAACACACTAAATTGCCCCATAGTTGGAAAAAATGACTTGGGTACTCTAAATTTTAAAAACAAAAAAAAAGTGCATGTATATACATGCAGATATGTGTTATATAATACGTACTAAACGTATATTTAGATGTGTATATCTAGCTCATCTTTTTGTTATCCCAATGATTAAAGAAATGCGAAGAGTATGCTATGCAGTGGAGAAAATTGAAGAGATTTGTTTTGAACCTTATCAGAATTGTTGTATACAATTGATGCATAAAAGTAAAGTGGTTAAAGTGCTGTGATGTGTTCAGCATTGCAGTATTAGAATAAAGCTCAAATATGTGGGTCAGACAACTTGGGCATCAGCCAAATTTCAAATTGGCACAAACTTTATTCAAACTTTTTTACTGGGTTTCCCTATATTACAACAGAGACTATTCATCCAAAGTACTTAATTAGCTGTGAACCACTTTGGCACATACTGAGATCAGGAAAATGCTATACAAGTTCATGTTCTTTTTTTTCTTTCGTATGATACAATGTCCACATATTTCAGTTTTAAGTTACCCCAGCTGATAATGTGAACCATTTAAATTAATAAGAACGTAATTGGGAGTGCCAGTAACTTGTTTTGCACATATCATATACTGTTGAGTGTATCTTTTATGAAATGTGTATAGCACCAAGATCAAAAGGATATACCTGATATGTATTTGAAACATGATAAAATTATTCATCTATAATTCTGCACATCAATGCTTTCGTAATTAAAATTTAAATATGAAGATGTCAAATTATGCAGTGGCTGTGAAGAGTAGAATGTGGCACAGTACAACTTAATATGCTCACTTTGTGTGGCACAGTGGCACAATGGTTAGCACTGCTGCCTCACAGCGCCAGGGACCTGAGTTCAATACCAGCCTTGGGCCTGTGAGGAGTTTGCATGTTGTCTACGTGGGTTTCCTCCGGGTGCTCCGGTGTCCTCCCACATTCCAAAGATATTCAAGTGGCTAAATTGCCACTTAAGTGTCCAAAAGAAAAAAAGGTTAGGTGGGGTTATGAAAATAGGGCAAGGGAGAGGGCCTGGGCAGGATGCTCTTTCAGAAGGTCGGTGTAAATTCGATGGGCCGAATGGCCTCCTTCTGCACTGTAGGGATTCTATGATTCTAAATTTGGATAATTAAAATTTTGGAATAACAAACATTGCACTAATGAACTACTTTATTTGCCAATTTTGCGTTTAAGCTTTCCTTTATCTGAACCACTGCATTGTTATTAAAAACAGAAACCTCAAATGATACATTTTTTCTGAGAATTGTAACCTTACTAGATGTACTTTTATTTCTATTGATTTTGTCTTGTCAAGAATGTTCATTTCAAAAGCGTGCACCTTAAAGTGTTAGTAAAAGGTAGTGTTACTTTTTGAACTGCTTACTTTGGCAGAAAGTTGAACAAAACATTGCCATGCAATATTTGTTATCATAACAACTTAGTGTAATTTTGATGTAAAACCAGAATAGCACAGTCTGGGCAAAAGTCAATTGAGTTTCGAACAAAAATATTTTGCAAAATGTTTTGCAGAATAACTTCATTCAGTCCATAAGCATGAGCCTGATCTTCATGGCATTTCTCATTTCAAATCTTTCTCTCCTCACATTTCTGCCCTCCGCCTGCTACAATTTTCCAGCGAGACACAATGCAAACTGGAGGTACTGCACCTTATCTTCCGATTAGTCACTTTACAGCCTTCTGGACTTTGAGCACAACAACTTCAGACAATGAACTGTGTCCGCCATTTTGATATTTTCACGCCTTCCCTCTCCCCCCTAAACACCGCCCACACCAGTCCTCCACCTGCAGAAAGAACCAACCCGTCTGCAAATTTGTCGTGTGTGCTCTATGCACCACTTTAAATTGAATTAGACTTAATCGCATGCAGGAGGATGTTGCACTTACCCTCCACAGGGCCTCACTCCAAAACCCCCCCTCAAATACTCCACCCAGCTCATCCCTCCCACTTCTTCTTAACTTCCCCAACAACGCCCCCTCCCCCTCCATCAACTGCCCACAGATATCAGAGAGCCTACCCTCCCCAAATCATCCTGACTCACCGTCTTTTCAAGCAACGAAGGGGGCGGCAACCGTAGTAAAGGCCCCTTCTCAACAAAACCCTTAATCTGTAAGAACTGAGAACTGATTCCCCTTTGGCAACTCAAATTTCTCCTCCAATTCTCCCAACTTGGTGAACCTACCTTGCACAAATAAATCCTTAAACTTCTCAATCCCTTCCCGCTCCCACATCTTATATGTTGCATCCAACCCTGCTGGGACTGTTCTGTGACGCCACAGACCGGTGGCCGTAATTACATGCCCTCAGTCTGAAAGAGCTGCCTGAACTGATTCCAGACCGTTAACGTGGCTGCCACCACCGGGCTTGTGGAGTCCTTAGCTGGCAAAAACGGAAGGGGCACCATCAAGGGAGTGCCGCGAAGGTTTACCAGACTGATTCCAGGGATGGCGGGACTGTCATATGAGGAGAGATTGACTAGGTTGGGATTGTTCTTGCTGGAGTTCAGAAGAATGAGGGGGGGATCTCATAGAGACTTATAAAATTCTGACAGGACTAGACAGGGCAGATGCAGGGAAGATGTTCCCGATGGTGGGTTTGTCCAGAATTAGGGGTCACACTCTGAGGATCCATTTTGGACAGAGATGAGGAGATATTTCTTCACCCAAAGAGTGGTGAGCCTGTGGAATTCATTACCACAGGAAGTAGTTGATGCTAAAACATTGAAGATATTCAAGAGGCGGCAAGATTAAAGCACGTGGGGCGAATGGGATCAAAGTTATGGGGAGAAAGCAGGATTAGGCTATTGAATTGGATGATCAGCCATGATCGTGATGAATGGTGGAGCAGGCTCAAAGGGCCAAAAAGCCTCCTCCTGCTTCTATCTTCTATGTATCGCCAGTGCCCTCAGACTTGTATCCCTATAATATGCCTTCTCCACCCGCTCCCACGCCGACCCCCTCCTCCACAATCTACTTCAGCACCTTCTCAATGTTAACCGCCCAGTAGTACTTCAAGTTCAGCAGAGCCAGGCCTCCACTCTGCCTACCTGCCTCCAAAACTACCCTCTGAATCCAGGGCACCTTTCCTGCCCATATGAAACCTGTGATCATCCCATTTACCTTCCCATAAAACGACTTCGGCACAAAAATCAGGAGATTCTGAAAAGTGAGTAAAAACTTCAGGAGCACCATCACCTTCATGGTCTGGACATGCCCCCACCAGTGATAACAGGAGACCATCCCACCTTGTGAAATCGTTGCTCAACCCGTCCATCAGATTAGCCAAGTTGTTATGTAGTTGAGCCCAACTATGCGTCACCAATACCCCCAAATAACGAAAACGTGACTCGACCAGCCAAAACATAAGAACATAAGAACTAGGAGCAGGAATAGGCTATCTGGCTCCTCGAGCCTGCTCCGCCATTCAATGAGATAATGGCTGAAACGGTAGCTACTCCAAACCCCTCCCCTGTACCTGAGCATTGACCACAAATACATCACTCTTTCCCACACAAATGTTATACCCCGAAAGCAATCCAAATTTTGTCAGGATCCCCATGATACCACCTATACTTGCAATCGGGTCTGTGACAAATAATAGGAGGTCACCCGCGTACAAGATGTTACCCCCCTCTTTCCTCTCCACTCCAATGAAACCCTAAGCGCCATCGCCAATGGCTCAGTTGTCAATGTAAAAATCAACAGGCACAGTGGGCATCCCTGCCTTGTTCTCCGATGTAGGCAAAAATACTTTGAACTTATAGTATTCGTGTGTACACTCGCTTTGGGGGGGCCATGTATAACACCTTGATCCAGCCAACCAACCCTGGCCCCAAACCAAACTGCCCCAGTACTTCAGAAAGGTACTCAACCCAGTCAAATGCCTTCTCCGCATTCATGGATATTATCACTTCCATGTCTCGACTCGTCGGGGATGTCATCACCACATTCAACAAGCTCCTAATGTTTGACAACAACTGTCGCCCCTTCACGAACCCCGTTCGATCCTCAGTTATCACCCTCTGCACACAATTCTCTGAATGCATTGCCAACACCTTAGCCAATAACTTCACTTCCACATTCAAAAGTGATATTGGCTAATATGACCCACACTCCTCTGGATCTTTATCTTTTGTTAAAATAAGCGAAATTGTTGCCTGTGCCAGTGTAGGCGGAAGCTTCCCTTATCAAATGAATCATTAAACATTTCCACTAGGAACGGGCCCAGCTCTGTCACAAACCTTTTGTGAAATTCAGCTGGCAATCCATCCGGGCCCGGGGCCTTCCCAGATTACATCGACCAAATCCACCTCGTCATCTCTTCCAACTCAAATGGGCATCCAACCCCTGTACTTTCCCTTCCTCCACTTTCGGGAAATCCAAGCCATCAAAAAACTGCTTCATGCCCAAAATCCCTCCAGGGTCTCCGACCTGTATAGCCCCCGGTCGAAGGCCTTAGACACTACACTCACCTGGCTCGGTGACCACCCTTCCCTCAGAGTCCTTTACCTGCCCAGGCTCCTTCGCTGCTGCCATTCGAATGCATTTTCCACGTCCATTAACACTACTATCTTCGTTTCCTGGCCTCCCAGGGGCATTATAACTGCACTTAAAACCTCCAGCTGAGCCCATTAGCTGACAACTGCCACCCTTTCATGAACGCCGTCTGCTCCTCCCCTATCAACGCAGGCTCACAGCCCTCTATACGCATTGCAAGCACCTTCGCCAATAGTGTGACGTCCACATTCAACAGTGATATTGGGTGGTATGATCCACATTGCTCCGGCTCCTTGACTTTTTTTAAAATCAATGAAGTGGAAGCCTGATTGATTGATTGATTTTATTGATTTGATTTAATGTCACATGTACCGAAGTACAATGAAAAGTATTTTTCTGTGGCCGAGGGAACGTACGCAGTACGCACATAGTAGACAAAAAGAATAATCAACAGAGTACATTGACAAATGGTGCATCGGCAAACAGTGATTGGTTACAGTGCGGAGCAAGGGGCCAAACAAAGCAAATACATGAGCAAGAGCAGCGTAGGGCGTTGTGAATAGTGTTCTTACAGGGAACAGGTCAGTCCAAGGGGGAGTCGTTGAGGAGTCTTGTAGCTGTGGGGAAGAAGCTGTTCCTATGTCTGGATGTGCAGGTATTCAGACTTCTGTACCTTCTGCCTGATGGAAGGGTCTGGAAGAGGCCAATGCCTGGGTGGGAGGGGTCTCTGATAATGCTGTCTGCCTTCCTGAGGCAGTGGGAGGTGTTTACAGAATCAATGTGAGGGTGGCAAGCTTGTATGATGCGTTGGGCTGAGTTCACCACACTGCAGTTTCTTGCGATCTTGGATCGAGCAGTTGCCATACCAAGCTGTGATACAGCCGGATAGGATGCTCTCTATGGCACATCTGTAGAAGTTTGTGAGAGTAGATGCAAACATGCCAAATTTCTTTAGCTTCCATTGGAAGTAGAGATGTTGTTGGGCTTGACTGTTGAATCAACGTGAGTGGACCAGGACAGACTGTTGGTGATGGTGATCCCCCAGGAACTTAAAACTATTGACCATCTCCACTTCGAAGCCATTGATGCAGACAGAAATGTGTTGCGCTACACTTCCTGAAGTCGATGATCAGTTCCTTGGTCTTTCCGACATTTGGAGGCCCACCAGTCGTATCATCTGCAAACATATAGATTGAGTTGGAGTTAAATCTTGCCACACAGTCATGTATGTATAGGGAGTACAGTAGAGGACTGTAGTGTGGGAGGAAGTTCTCTCTTCCCCACTGACTCATTACACATCTCAACTAATAGGGTTCCAATTCCAAACTAAACTGCTTATAAAACTGTACCAGGAACCCATCCGGATTCGGGGCCTTCCCTGACTGCATTGACTCCACACACCCCATTACCTCCCTCAGTCCAATCTGAACACCCAGCCCCTGCCCCTTCCCCTCACCAATCATCGGGAACTCCAATCCATCCAGAAACCGCCTCATACCTTCAACCCCGCCGGGGGCTCAGAACTGTACAATTTCCGGTAAAAAGCCTCAAATATCCCAATCACCTCTCTTGGCTCCGAGATGACCTTGCCCCCACAATTCCTCATCCGCCCAATCTCCCTTGCCACCTGCCTCAGCTGGTGTGCAAGCATCCTGCTGGCTTGTTCCTCATGCTCATACATTGCCCCGGGCCTGACAGAGTTGTCCCACTGCCTTCCACGTAGACATAAAGAACAAAGAAAAGTACAGCACAGGAACAGGCCCTTCGGCCTTCCAATCGTGCGCCGACCATGCTACCCGTCTAAACTAAAATCTTCTACACTTCCGGGGTTCGTATCCCTCTATTCCCATCCTATTCATGTATTTGTCAAGATGCCCCTTAAACGTCACTATCGTCCCTGCTTCCACCACCTCCTCCGGCAGCGAGTTCCAGGCACCCACTTGTGTTTTTAAAAAAAACTTGCCTCGTACATCTCCTCTAAGCCTTGTCCCTCGCACCTTAAACCT